>NC_060075.1:17845681-18148712 GCF_922984935.1 Meles meles | reverse complement strand
TCAACAGCACATTAGAAGGACCATACACTGTGACCAAGTGGGATTTAGCCTTGGGATGCAAGGATGTTTCAACATGCATATACAATAAATGTGATACACCACATGAGCAAAATGAAAGATTAAAAACTGTACAATCATCTCATAGATGCAGAAAAAGACAAAAAGCATCTTTTTGTGACAAAACTCTCAACAAATTGAGTATAGAAGGAACGTACCTCAACACATAAATGACAGCAGAGATGATATGATCTGATATAGAGAAAATCCTAAAGACTCAACCAAGAAACCGTAAGTCCCAGTCAATGAACCAGTAAAGTCACAGAATGCAAACATCAGCATACCAGTTGCATTTCTATAAACTAACAACAAAATATCTGAAAATTAAAATAATCTAGTCACAATAGCATCAAAAACAATCAAATACTGAAGAATGAATTTAACCAAGGAAATGACAGATCTGTGTGCTAAAAACTGTAAGATACTGATGAAAGAAATCAAAGAAACACAAACAAATGGAAAGATATCATGGGTTCATGGATAAGATATAAAGTCAAAATGTTCATACTACCCAAAGCTGTCTACAGATTCAATGCAGTCCCTAACACAAACCCAATGGCATTTTTCGGAGAAATAGAAAAAAAAAATCCTAAAATTTGCCTGTAAATACAAAAGACCCCAAATAGCTTAAGCAATCCTGAGAAAGAAGAATAAAACTAGAGGCATGACACTTTCTGATTTCAAATGATACTACAAAGCTGTAGTAATTAAAATGGTATGGTCCTGGCATAAAATAGACACGTAGATCAATAGAACTGAATTCAGAGCCCCAAAGTAAACCCATGCATATATGGTCAGCTAATATTTGGCAAGAAAGCCTAGCATATAGATGATAGTCTCATCAATAAATGGGGTTGGGAAACCCAGAGAACCACATACAGAAGGATGAAATTGGACCTCTACCTTGCACCACTCAAAAAATTTAACATGTATTAAAGACTTAAATGTGAGATCTGAAACTATGAAAATCCTAGAAGAAGATATAGGGGGAAATCCCCTTGAAATTGGTGTTGGCAATTTTGGAGGGTATGGCACCCAAAGTACAACTAACAAAAGAGATAGTAAGCAAATGGGACTACATCAAACTAAAAAGCTTCTGCTCAGCAAAGGCAACATTTGACAAAATAGAAAAGGATCCTGCAGAATAGGATAAAATATTTATAAACCAGCTATCTGATCAGGGATTAATATCCAAAATGTATAAAGAATTTGTATGCCTCAATAATAACAGCAGTAATGATTATTAAAATGAGCAGAGACACTGAATAGACATTTCTCCCAAGAAGACTTCCAGATGGCCAACAGATCCATGAAAAGATGCTCAACATCCCTCATCATCAGGCAAATGCAAATCAAAACCACAATGAAATATCACCTCACATCTGTTAAATTCAGTTATCATAAAAAAAGATTAATAACAAGTGTTGGTAGAGATGTGCAGAAAAGGGAACCTTTGTGTGCTGTTGATGGGAACGTAAGTTGGCAAAATCACAATGGAAAACTGCATGGCGTTTCCTCAAAAAATTAAAAATAGAATCACCAGATGACCCAGCAATTCCTCTTGTATTTATGCCAAGAAACCAAAATATTAACTTGAAATGATATCTGTAGCCCATGTTCATTGTAGCATGATTGACAAGAGCTAAGATATGGAAACAAATTAAATAAGGGATGAGGGGAGAAAGAAATGTGGCGTCTATGTGGAAGGTTAATCAGCCATAAACAATGAGATCTTTCATTTGCAACAACATGGACAGACCTTGAAGGCATTATGGTAGGTGAAATATGTCAAAGAAAGACAAATATCTTATGGTACCATTCCTATGTAGAGTCTAAAAAAGCTAAAATCAGAGCGCCTGGATGGCTCAGTTGGGTAAGGGTCCAACTCTTTATTTCAGCTCGGGTCATGATCTCAGGGTTTGAGATCGAGTCCCCGCCCTTGGGCTCCATGCTGGGCATGAAGTCTCCTTAAGATTCTCTCTCTCTCGGGGCGCCTGGGTGGCTCAGTGGTTTAAGCCGCTGCCTTCGGCTCAGGTCATGATCTCGGGGTCCTGGGATCGAGTCCCACATCCGGCTCTCTGCCCTGAAGGGAGCCTGCTTCCCTCTCGCTCTCTCTGCCTGCCTCTCTGCCTACTTGTGATCTCTCTCTGTCAAATAAATAAATAAAATCTTTAAAAAAAAAAAGATTCTCTCTCTCTCATTAAGCAACCAATCAATTAATTAATAAATAGATGGATGAGTAAATGAACAAATGAATGAATGAATGAATAAAATAAGTAAAAAAATAAAAAAGCTAAATTCACAGAAATAGAGTAGGGTGGTGGTGACCAGGGTGCTCAGGGTGCAGAAAATGGGGAGATGTTCGTCAAAGAGTACAAACTTTCAGTTAAAAGATGAGTAAGTTCTAGGGATCTACACGTACAATATTGTGATTACAGTTAACCAGGCCTCCCAATTACACTTTTGAAAGTTGCTAAGAGGGTAGATCTTAAATGTTCTCACCACAAAAAAAGAAATTATAATTATGTAACATGATGGGAGTGTTAGCTCATGGTCATCCCATGGCAAATCAGAAGTGTATCAAATAAACACATTTACAGCTTAAACTTAAGCAATATTATAGTATAGTGAAGTATATCTCAGTAAAGCTGCGGGGGAGGAGGTGGGAAGAAAAATCCATGTGTTTGGAGTGCGGGGGGACAGAGACAGACACGAGGAAGACCAAGGCAAGGGCTCTACCATAAAGGGCAGTAAGGGCCCCAGAGAGGAGCTAGAATGAAATCCAGACACAAGGCATAAACGAAATGCAGTGTATATCTGTACACGGACAGTCCCGGACATTCTGCTAAGTGAGATAAGCTAGTCACAAAAGACAAATCCTATAGGCCTACACTGTTAGGAAGTCCCTAGAGTCATCGAAATCATAGAAACAGCAACTAGAATGCTGGTTGACAGGTGCTGGGGAGAAAGGGGAATAAGGACTTGTTTGATGGCTGCAGATCTCAGTTTTTCTGTTGTGTGTCTTTAACCATAATGAAAAGTATTTTTTTAAGTATCTTTCCACAGACCCTCTAGTGGCAACCGCTGTGGTAAGAAAGTAGAAGATCCTGCCTTTGCTTATTTTTCTTTCCCATCTAAGAGCTTATTTATTTAAATGTCCTCGTGACAAGACATGTGGTAAGGATTTGCCACGTCAAAATAAATTTTTTGGTTGTGTTTGTAATCCTCATAAGGAACAAGAAAAAAGGCTTGTCTCAAAGCTAACGGAAACTCAGCCCTGCCAATATTTTTATTTTAGGCCCTGAGCCCCGTGTTGGATGTCTGAGCTCCAGATCAATCAAATAAGCAATCTGAGTTGTTTGAAAAGAGACTCACAGGGGCATGATGAATGCAGGTACCTGGCCTGAAGCGGCTGTCGGCGGACTTACCCTGGTGATGCCCAGCGCCCCGACGTTCTCGCTGTAGGAGGTGGTGCCGTTCCCTGTCCCCCAGGCCCCCGCCAGCAGACAGCCGAGACCCTCGATGCCGATGCCGCGGTTGACAGCGTGCCTCGGAGGCGGGGGGGCCCCCACCAGCCGGGCACAGGCATAATAATCGCCTACGGACTCCACCATCGAGGAGATTACCCCCGCAATGATCCCAAAGACCCCAGCCAGGCTGATGGTGGGGAGGCCCCACTGTCCTGTGGGAGCGATGCAGAGGGAATGTTAAGGCAGAAGACCATGTGTTGCTGCGCCCAAAGTAACTTCTGTGCCGGAAGGGGTCTTTGGGAGGCTTGCAAGACCCGGCAGTGTATCTTCCAACCCACCACTGTCCAGAAGCTTTGGGATGGACTCCTGCCCTACCGCTCCTCCCTGAAGGCAAGCACACACCCAGACCTTGAGGGCACTGTGCACCAAAACAGCCAGCAGCCGGGCCCCTTCCTGGGCAGATCTTGAAGCATTTGGAAGCAGAGATTCTTATTCAGGGAGGCAGGAGCTCCATAGTCCATGAAGCCCAGCCAGCCCACCCTGGAACTTGGTTATTATTACACTTAAGCCAAAAGTGCTGGGAAAGGCAACCAGAAGTGGGCTAAGGGATGGCCTTGACCTCATCTTCCCAGAAATGTTCTAATTCAGGCTAAGACTCCCTTGGGTGGAATCCAACCAATCCAGGAAGAGTCCCAAAGTTCTGGCTAGAAGGTCGAGACCTCTCCTATCTGCCTGCTCTCAGGCCATGGGTTCTGAGTAACATGGAGAAGGGGAGGAGAGGAAGGTCCCGGAATGGGAGCCTTTGGTCTAACATCCCCAGAAGATTCTTAGGACAACCCAAGGGTCTCCTTCTTCTCTTAGGGGTCTCATATGGACCCCCTAGGGCCTGCTCCTCCTTGTCAGATCTTTTGGAGGAGATCCATCCTCTGCCTCTAGTCAACTCTCCATTCAGTGCTCTTGACCCCATGGACAATCCTGGAAAACACGTGTCCCTGGTAGAAAGGGGCCCTATCTTCTCATTACCTGGGTAAGGGAAGCGAAACCAAGGAGCCTGGCTCAGCACATTGCCTTTGGTGTCAGTGCGGGCCAGGTGCCCATAGGCTGTGGGGGCCGTGGGAAGGGCGTTGGTGACTGTGAGCACGAAGCAGAGAAGCCACGAGATGCAGAGCGCCAGCAGCACCTGCAGAGGGAGCCCCCTTCACTACCCTGCCCAGGGCCCCAGGCCCTGCCAACACCTCCTAGAGGTGCTGGGCCTGGGAGGGAAGTCAGGGAAGCTCTTTGAAATGAGGAAACGTTGGGTTATGGGCCCTTCCAATGCCAACAGCAATCTGTGTCATCATTAGCGCATTTAAGGAATGTAGGAAACAAACTATGGAAAAACCTTGGGTCAAATGGAGGCAGAAAGGTCTAGCAAAACGGGCACATCCTGGGTCAGAAGGATTACTGTCTGTTTCTCTTTTCAGGATTGGCTGGTCACATGACCTTGGATCAAACTCTCCGAGCCTCAGTTTCCTCATCTGTACAATGGAATGACAATCACTGTGCTGCAGAGCCTGAAGCTCTACTGATATTTAATCCCTGGGGACAGAGCCCCAGAAAGGTGCATTTTTAGCAACGTCCCCAAGTGAGGCTTGGGCACGCAGAATGGTAGGACCACCAGCCTGCAGGGCAGTAAGGGATCAGTGAGAGGCGGAAGTATCTTTTTACAACGTGAAATGTGGCTCACAGTGGAATTAAAGCTGAAAACATACTGTGTGGTTGGCAGCCACACAGATCTCACACCGAGATGCAAATCCAGCAGAGCAGTGTCTGCAAAGGGAGGGACCAGCCCCATTGCAATGGGTCCAGATTACCCACGAGCCACCAAGACCTTGAGCTGAGCAACCAGCTCATCAGTTTGTATAATTAGCCATGAACCTTGCTATGGGGATGGCCCCAGGAACGTATGACAAGGCTGTCCCACACGGGTGCCCAGAGCAGCGACCTAGGGCAGGGTTCTCTGCTCTGGGGTGAGAAGCTTCACGAAAAATGGGTACTGCATTACACCAAAAGCTGGGGAGTGTTCCCATGGACTGGGGGGTTCCCCTTGACCTCCTTGTACAGCAGAGAGGTGGGGGTCAGGGAGGAGAGGATCTGCCCATGGGGAAGCATTTGCCTTGGGGACCTTCTGGGAGTGAGAGAGGCTGACCCTGACCCTCACCCTCCGGGCGAGTCCACTAAGAAGGGAAGTGCTTCTTACTGGAAGCATGGGGAGTGCTTCTTACCGGGAAGACCTGAAACAGGTAGAACTTAGACGTGTGGCACTTCTTTCCTCCATAAAACGGCACAGGCACGGCGACGTTTTTCAGGTACTGAGAAAACAGTACGATGAGGAAGATGGTCCTGAAACAGAAACAAGCCACGCCCAGGCTGGCAAGCTGGGGCTCGTCCTGAGCAAGGGTCCAGGAAGTTGGGCCACCATGCATCTCTGGAAGGGGGTGGCCGGGGCCACACCAGGAGGGTCCCCAAGGAAGAAGGTCTCATCCCTGAGAAGGTGGGTTGTTCCCTTTCAGAGCTGCTGGTGGCTGGAGAGGAGTACCGGGAAGGGGGACTATTCCTCTCTGTGGGTCAGCTGCTGGACAGATCCCAGCAGGTGGAGAGAGTAAGGCCAGAGTCAGAGACTGTCTTCTCTCCCAGGTCATTCTGCAAGTCCTCGTGGGCAGACCATCACAGCAACATGAATGAGTGCATCCAGCGCCAACCCCAAGTCCCTTCGAGGCTCTGTGGAAGTGCCTAAGGCCTCTTCTTTCCCTAAAGCCTTCCTGATCCTCCCAGCTGGCTGTCATGGCCCCCTTCCCTGGACCATGCATGGCATTCTATGATTGTCATCACTGTCTCCTGGTGTCACAGCTCCTAGGACCCAAGGCTCCTCTCTCTCCTACACTATAAGATTACGGAGAGCTGGAGCCCTGTCTTTGCACCCTTCCCGGGTGCCAGAGGTCTACAAAGATTGGCTCAATGAAAACCTAGCAGGCAGAGGACCCGCAGTATCAATATTTTGTAAACACAACACTAAGTATTCTTACATACTGCCCACCATGAACTCATTGTTTTTGAGGACTAATCATGTAATAAATAGTAGTGGTATCTGTAAACCACAAGAGTTTGCCAATATCCAGAACACATTATTCTCACTGGGTGATTTTCCACCGGAAAGAACTGAGCTGCCGTTCCATTCCCAGGGAGTACTTACACGGCGGCAATCCCCCAGTGGACCCCAGCGTTACTGCCCGCAGAATCAAAGAGAGGCAAGGCCACCAAGGAGATGGTCGGAGCGATGGTCAAGGGGCCAATGAAGCGCATGAGAAACCCAATGAGGCCTGAGAATCCTACTAGCATCTGGACACAGGATGCAACCATAATGGCGCCCTGCAACTGGAGAGAGAAAGTACAGCTCAGACACCATGAAGCTTGCAGAAACTGTGGGCCTCAGCCCAGCCCGGGCCGTCATGGCAGACCCAGGGGCACAGTCCACTTCTCAGCCTGGGCCCCCTCCCCAAGGGGGAACCCTCAGAGGCACTGCAGGATCAAAGCTGAATCCCAGAGCGACGGAGGCAAGGAGAGTCCTGTCCTTGCTCCTCTCTCCAGTTCTGGATTTCCAACTACCTGTTGGATGTTTTCACTTCATTTGAAGGTTTTCTGGAAATAGACTCCAGAAGTATTTATTGGTCATGGTGACAATCGTGGTGATGTCTAACGTCACTCCATAGCGTGTTGAACCTCTTGCTGCCTTATTTTTCTGTGTTCCCACTTTCTATTGCAAGAGTTGGCAAAAAAAAAAAATTTTTTTTTTTTTCCGTAAAGGACCACATAGTGAATACTTTAGGCTGGATGGGCCATATGGGCTCTGTCGAAACTTTCCCAGACAAGTTGTGAACAAATGAGCCTCACTGTGTTCCAATAACATTTCATGTGTAGATACTGAAATTAGAATTTCATATAATTCTGACACATCATGAAATCGTAGTCTTCTTTTCCAACCACTTAAAGTGTAAAAGCATTCTTAACTTGTGAGCTATATAAAAACAAGCAGCAGCCCAGATCTCCTTCCTGGACTGTAGTTTGCCAACCCCTACTCGACTGGACCGATTGAATTTACTTAATGGCTCCTTTCTTACTCTCCTAGTTTGGATGTTATGCATTCTATTTTATCCCTGAAAACTTTTCCTTATTTTAAAGTCTGCTCTTTCTGGAAGTAAAAGATTAGTGTTCCAGTGTTTCAGAAAGAGTTGATTAGTGTTGGCATGGTATATTTTCCTTCATCCACTTACTTTCGATCTCTTTGTGTCTTTATATTTATCTTTTAGAGATATTTATTTATTTGTCAGAGAGAGCGCAAGCACAAGCAAGGGGAGCAGCAGGCAGAGGGAGAAGCGGGAGGCTTCCTGCTGAGCAGGGATCGGATCCCAGGACCCAGGATCATGACCTGAGCCGAGGCAGACGCTTCACCAACTGAGCCACCCAGGCGTTCCCATGTGTCTTCATTTAAAGTAGGCTTCTTACAGACAACATATAGTCAGGTCACCTGAATTTTCTATCCCCTCTGACAGTCTCTGTCATTTAGTTGGTACATTTAATCCGCTGACATTCAACTACATAGTTGGGTTGATATCTACCATACTCATTACTGTTTTCTACTTGCTCACCTTGTTCTTTGTTCCTATTTTTGTCTTCCTCTCTTTTTGTAGTTTTATTTTTTTAAAAGATTTTATTTATTTATTTGACAGAGAGAGAGATCACAAGTAGGCAGAGAGGCAGGCAGAGAGAGAGGGGGAAGCAGGCTCCCCGCTGAGCAGAGAGCCCAATGCGGGGCTCGATCCTAGGACCCTGGGACCATGACCTGAGCCGAAGGCAGAGGCTTTAACCCACTGCACCACCCAGGCACCCCTCTTTTTGTAGTTTTCATTGAGCATTTCGTAGGGTTCCATTTTTTCTCCTCTCTTACCGTATCAGTTATACTAATTTTTTTTTTACCTTTTTGAGTGGTTGCCCTAGAATTTGCAATGTACTTTTACAACTAATCCAAGTCCACTTTCAAAGAACACTATGCCAATTCATGGGTAGTCTGAGCACCTTATAATAACAAAATAATTTAAATCCCTCCTTCTAATCCCTTCTGTCATTGCTATCACTCATTTCACTTATATCTAAGGACACATAAGTAGGTACATTAAAACCTACCATGATACTGAATGGTGAAGTTTGAACTGGTCTAAGGTGTTGAAAACTGAACTTGCCTTCTCTTCCCGGTTTCTTACTGTCTCTGCTACCACCATGTCCTTAAACTAGAACCACTGTTGACTTTCACTTCCCCATTACTTGAGCCCAGTAAGTAACAACCTTCCTGTTGGTCCCGCATTTGCATCACCTTCACTGGGGACTAGTGTAAGGAGACGGACGTGGTGTGCTGACCACCAGTGGTTTCAGTCCTTGAGATGTGTGTGGATAAATACAGTTGAACAGGGAGACGCTACCTTAAATTCCAGTAGCCTAGTTATGTGAATTCAACCAATCAATCCAATTAATGAAAGGAGGCTGAAATTTGCAAGGACTTTCTCGGACTTTACAGCATTGGTGAAACGCATCAGACCAGCAGATGGAGCTCAACTGCCACAGATAAGGATCCGGGTTTGGCTCACCGGGTTTGGCTCACCGTGTCAGACCCTTGGAGATAACGTGGGAAAAAAATAGTGGAGACTATTGTCCTGGGGCAAAAGGAATCCCTGCCCTGGGCCCTGGGTTTCAGAGCAGGAGTTGGCAAACTTTTTCTGTAAAAAGCCAGATAGTAAATATTTTAGACTTTGGGAGCCATGTGTGCCTTGTACCACATATTCTTTTCTTCTTTTTTAAAAAACTTTTTAAAAAAGATTTTATTTATTTATTTATTTGTCAGAGAGAAGGAGAGAGAGAGCACACAAGCAGGCAGAAAGGCAGAGAGGGAAGCAGGCTCCCTGCTGAGCAAGGAGCCCGATGTGGGACTTGATCCCAGGTCCCTGGGATCGTGACCTGAGCCGAAGGCAGCGGCTTAACCCACTGTTAAACAACCTTTTAAAATGTAAAAACCATTCTTAGTGCGTGAGTCGTTAAAAAACAGACCTTGGGCTGGGCTTGGTCCCAGAGCCAAAGTTTTCATATTCCTTCAAAGGACTTTAAAGGACTCTGTATATCATAAACACAAAAATAAACAATACAGGTATTAAAGAGAATATGGTATCTCTGCCACTTGGGGTCACATGTTTAACACAGGTACAGCATGACCCATATCCCTAAACACCTCCCTCGCTATTAATACTGTTCAAGCCCCAGGGAAATTATTTTCCAGAACTCTTGCCCGGTGTCCTCGAAACACAAGGCAACGGCTTCCGAATGCACCGAAGGTTTGTGAGTTGTGCTATGACAGGGCTAGAGGCAGATGCTTCATTAGGACGCAGGGAAGACTTGAGCAGACATGCTTAGGTAGGAGAAGAGACAAATGAATGCGTCAGATCTTTCTTCTTGGATAACGTGCAGGCAAGAGATTCCTGCAGAAGAAATTCCAGAGCTCAGCAGGTCTGCGTGCAAGGGAAACCTTCCCTGGTGTCTAGCAGAGCAGGGTGAGGAACCCCCACTTCTTGTTCTTTGCTTGGTTTTAATTTGGATCTAATGAAGCCAAATATGGGCTCCCCGGGGGGGGGGGTCAGCAAAAACAAACAAATAGACAAACACCCACAAGCCGTGCACGTGTTCTGTGACTCATTCTGTCGACGGCCTCATAAAACCAGGCTTCCTGAAGAAGCACAGCCTAATTTGGAGAAGGCACTACAACACATGGCATCTGAGATTGGCCAGTGTATCTGGCAAAAATCCAGGACCCACCAGCTTGACAAGTGAAATTCTTAGGGAATATCTTGGTCCAGAGCTCCCACGGGAGTGTTCTTTAAAGATTCAAGAGTCTGAGTCTAACCTGAGATTAAAAGGAAGCACAAGGCCTTGAGGGGGTGATGGAGGGACTGAGCACTTTTGGCCTCTCCGAGCACAGGTGTGTGCAAAAAGGCTGCTTCTGAAAGGGAAGAAGAACCGCAGAAGGTTCAGGCTGACACTCGCGGGTCTGGCTCAGATGGATGTCCTCTGCCCTCGCAGCTCAGTGCTCCCTGAGGTATCACGGAACCCACATTGAATAAGGATGGACCCTGGCAGAAGCCGGGAGCTTCCGCTCTGCCATGGGGCTTCCGGTGAGGCTGGGTTCTGGTGCAGCTCTCCACCCCCTCCCTTTCACAGACCATTACTAACTAGTCCGCCCTGTTTGGAATTAGACCACTAGTGAATAGCATCAGAGACCCGAACCGTATCTCGAGTAGGGCCAAAAAAACATTCAAGTTTTTGCTTGATTATAGGAACTAGTGATAGGCTCCTGGGAGGCTCAGTCAGTTAAATTTCCGCCTTTGGCTCGGGTCATGATCCCAGAGTCCTGGCATCGAGTCCCGCGTCAGGCTCCTTGCTCAGCTGGGGGCCTGCTTCTCCCTCTGCCGCTCCCCCTGCTTGTGTACACACACACACACACACACTCTCTCTCTCTCTCTCTCAAAAATAAATAAATAAAATCTTTTTTAAAAAATAAAGGAAATAGTTATGGTCAGGCAAAGAAAAGGCAGGTACGCAGGAGGGGTTCCTAGGATTCATGAGCAAGTGACAGTCCCTCCCACCCAGGACAGACATTACCTCACAAGGTAACCTAATTCAAGCAACAAAGACTTGAGTTTCACCATGTGAGTCCCTGAATTCAGAGAGCATGGGCGCCGCTCACCTAATGGAGAAAGGGGGAGGCTGTTAGAGTATTTAACACTACCACAGAAGGCCCTTGGTGGGAAAAAGGAAAGCAAGTCTAAACGCAGCCTGTGGGCTGAGTTATGTGTGATACTACGCACGCACATAAATGCCCAGGGTTGCCTCTGTGGGCTCGGGGCGAGGCCAACGACTAGCAGTTTGGTCTGACAAGTGGATCATGCACAGCTCTGTTGAAATTTTACCTTGTGTGGGATAGGAGTTTATAGTTAAATCTCAAATTCTGGTGGTTCATGGTGATGGCCCTGAGTCTTAAAAAGAGGGAGGAAGTATGACCTTGAATGTAGTCACGAGGGTCTATGAGTTGATACCTTGGGCCATGAACCACGCGCACGGGGCCCCCAAACAACAGAATCCCCATCTCTGTCTGAAGGCACTTGCATTGCCCACAGTGGTCCAGACTGTCAACAGCAATGGGCACGTGTGCCTTTGGTGGGAGAATAAGAGAGCATGTGGCCCATCGCGGAGCTGGCAGTCTGCCCACGCCTGACATTTCACAGAGTATGGAAGGATTTTGTATTTTTTAAAACTGGTATTCACGGTGTTGCTGGTTTGAGCTTTGCCTATTCTGCAACTGAGGACCCGGCCCAAACTACTGTGAAAAAGACTTGGCCACCCAGATTGCCCAACAGCATGAACATCAACGTCTGCAGCAGGCAGCTCAAGGATTTCTTGGCCTCCCTCGCCACGTGAGCCAGTTCTTACAACACATCTCCTCCTGTGTGTACCTCTACACATCCCGTTGGTTCTGCTCCTCCGGCGATCCCTGACTGGCACACACCCTATGATTTGGCCAGCCCACTCCTACATGTCTGTTTGGTGGAAATACATAGATATGTTCATCTAAAAGTACCAAGGACACAGACATCCATAGCAATACCATCTATAGCAGCCAGTAACTGGAAACGACCCTTAAACACAGTTTGGATAACAGCAGAATAGAGAAGTAAATTAGTGTGTAATTACGTAACAGAACGCTACTCAGTAAAGAGAATGAAGAGTCTACCCTACGTATAACAGTGGGGAGGACTCTTATAAAAACCATGGTGAACGAAGAAGGCAGACACAAACTAGTATGTTCTGAGGAGTTCTGTATAGTAAGTTCAAAACCAGGTGAAACTCATCGATGGAAACTCATCAGTTTCTTGATCCAGTTGCTGGTAACAGGAGCAGGTTCAGCTTGGGAAATTTCTCGTGTTATTTTCTATATGTCCTAATTAAAATCTTAAGGTTCATTTACAAAGGGACAAGTGCAGACTTTGGAAGGAGGTGAGAGAAAAACAGAAGTAGAGCAAGATTACCAAAGCACATCGTCGTAGTGTGACATCGCCCAGTCCACCTCCCCTTGCCCCGTTACCTCGCGGATCCTCTTCTGCCATTCCTCGGTGAACTCAGGAGAGCTGGTGTTCACCAGACTGGCATTGAATGTCCACTCCGGGCACTTCCAAGCGGGAAGGGAGAGCATGGCCAGGGAGGGTGCCACGAAAGCAAACGTCCCTCCCTGGAGAATGGGCAGCCTGGAGGAGGGGGACAAGGAAGCAGTTACCCACAAGAGCTGTTAGCACGGGTCTGAAACTGGGTGCAGTGGTGGTTCTTTAATCCCAACCCCTAGCCTGATTTACAGGCCATCCATGACCCAGTTGGTCTCTGTACACAGGGAGCTCCTGCCGGGCTCCAAGTCAGACCCAGGAACCCTGCCAAACCTTGGACAGATAACATGTCTACCCCGGTCCCAGAGAATCTTCCTCAGAGCCCAGGATAAAAACACAGCTCCTACGGGGAGTTCTCCCACCAAGAGATGCACAGCCTAAAATTTGGGTTGCCCGACTCCTTTGTGTCTCCAAAATGATCAGCAATCCCAGACCTTGATCTCCAAGCTTCCTTTTTATCACATGGACAGAACAGTTTTTAGGTCAATTATCAGGGAAAGATCCTTCCATCCAGGCCCTTCTGACTCCTGCTCAGCCTCTCCCTCTGGCCTCTGAGAACTTCTAGAACTTTCTTCCCTTTGAAATAAATGCAGCCTGATAAGTCAACCTCCAACAAGCCTCTCTTATTAGATCAGAAGCTATCTGGGCTAGCCTAGTCTGCCCACCCACGACATTAATATTGGGGAAGGGTGGCACAGAGGCACCCCAGCGCTTTGCTACACCCAGTTCAGTTATTTTTTCTTCACAGTATAAGAAAGGTATACTCAGAATTTCACAAAAACCTCTTGGAGGATTATTCTTGAGAATGACTCAGTACATCCTATGTAATGAAAATGTAAATTTGATGGAAGAGTTCTGCTGCCTAAGTGGCCTTGGTATCTTGAACATGAGAGTCGATGATGCCTGGGCATCAGGCTGAGAGGAGTTGGTGGGCTTGTCTAGGACTGTGCCAGGTACAGGGTGTACTTAAAACTCCAGGGGATTCTAGTGTGCAGCCAGGGTGGAGGACAGCTGATCGATCTCCGTAAGTCTAAACCCACAAGGCTCCACAGTAGAGTAGAATACATCGCCCACACAAGGCAGGAATATACAGGGGGTGGGTATGTGCGAATACTTTTTCAATTGAAAAATTATGACTCTAAGTATCTTTTTAAAAAAGATTTTATTTATTTATTTGACAGAGAGAGAGAGAGAGAGAGAGAGAACACAAGCAGGCAGAGCAGCAGGCAGAGGGAGAGAGAAAAGCAGGCTCCTCGCCGAGCAAGGAGCCCGATGCGGGACTCGATCCCAGGACCTCAGGATCATAACCTGAGCCAAAGGCAGCTGCTCAACCGACTAGGCTACCCAGGCCTCCCATGACTTTAAATATCTTGACAGAGAAGGGAAACATGCTCTACTTTGATCTTTAAAAAATCCCCTTGAGCTTTCAAAGTGAACATATAAACCTTTGTATATGGATATAACCAGAGTGACATGAAACAGAACCTGTGTGGTAATTTTTTGTTGTAATTCCATACGCGCGTTGCACTCATTCACCAAGTGTCTATTGAGGATCTGCTCTGTGGTGGGCAGTGGCTGCCATGATACTGAGGACACCACGGCGAGTGAAACCAAACTCCCATTTACATTCTGGGGACACACATCTCAGCCTCAGACTAACAAAGCAACCACTTCCAATAACTTACTCTCAAGGATTACTTTAAACACCTCACCTCATGACGATGCTCACATACAGTCTGCCATGTCCATTCTACTGGGTTCCACAAGGGCAGGGATTCATTATCTTTCATTCCCATCCCTCCCACGCTGAGCCTGGTGCCCCCCAAAAACCTGCCAACATTGGGCTTATCCTTTTGTTTTTTGGCATGGAATGAAGTCCTAACAAAGGTTATTTTGCATTTCATTAAGCTAGGAGAGATGTGCACTCATTCGTGTGATATAATGTCTGTTCTCTAGGAACTGTCTGCTCATTACATAGGGTTTGGATACAGTCAAAATATACTTGTAACAATTCTAGGATAGTGAGCTTTCTTTTCATTAAAAAAAAAAAAAAAGCTTTCTGTTACTATATGCAGGAATTCGTCCCCAGTTCAGAAATCATTAAAGAGAGCATTTCCAAATTTTCAAGCAGTTGAGCTCCTTTCTAATTCTGTTCATGTTATTTTCTTCCAAGATGATTACATGTCATTGGGAAAATATGATACATGGACTTTCTGCCTTTTGGTAATTGCTAAACATCTTTTATGTCCAAGAGCAAGATGAATTTTTTTTCACTTATTTGTCTAAGGGTATTATCATGTTCTACCTTTAGGTTCACACTATGTATCCATAAATTTTTCCCTTGTTATTTTATCCTTACACCTTCCAGTTCCATTTTCTATTCCTTCTGCCCCATTCCCACCCCCATTTTATTAGGTATAACTTTTTTTTAAGATTTATTTTAGAGAGGGAGTGCATGAGTGCGAGCAGGGGAGGAGCAAAGAGGGAGGTAGAGAGAGGGATAGAGAGAGGGAATCTCCAGCAGACTCTGTGCTGAGTGTGGAGCCCATGGTGGGGCTTGATCCCATGATCCTGAGACCATGACCCAAGCCAAAACCAAGAGTTGGATGCTTAATGGACTGAGCCACCCAGACACCCCAGATATAACTTCTTATCAGTACTCTTTTGGTATATAGATGAGAGAGAGAGAGAGGGAGGGAGAGAGAGAGAGAGAGAGAGAGAGATCTACATACACACCTTGCATTTCTGCTAGTTCTTCCTTTATGCATGTCCCCAGTATGTGTATAGGGTATGTGCACTCAGTACTATTCTAGGCTTTTGTTGTTGTATGTATGTCTTACATTGGGTGGTGACCTTGATGCATATCTATGTTCTTTTCAACTTCCTGATTCATTTTTTTATCTGCTACCATGATGACAACCTCTATATTTTTAAAATCTGCACAAGTATGATTCACTATTATTCTACATCTGCCTTCTGACTTGTATGTTTCTCTTATAAACTATAGACTGTTGATTTGGAACCAACTCAACATTTTAGATCTGGAAGAGCCTCTTGAAGCATATCCAGCTCGGTCTTGTCATTTGTATAGGTAGAGGATCTGGGCCTGAGGTCAGAGAGTTAACCAGGAGGAGTGCTCAGGGCTCCTCCCTCTTCATCCAGGTTCCTCGCTGCCCTGTGACACTGAGAAAGAGCCGGAACACACCCACAGCAAGTTTAAATCCAGCTCTACCTCCTATCCATTGTGTGACCTAGGCATGCTGCCCAACTTCTGCAAGCCTCAGTGTCTTTGACAAAATAAGGTCCCCTCACTGGGGAGTAGCCATGAAGATTAAATACATATAAATGTGGAGGCCAGTGCCTGGGGCCCAGAAGAGCTCAGCAGACAGCAGTTATTGTCATTACTTTATGACTCCCTCAGAAATGTGTGGGTACTTCCCGAGAAGGTGGTGTACGTTACGACATTTTCTTTTGTGTTTTCTCTTACAGATGCTCTATTGTGGCCTTTTTTTTTTTTTTTAAAGATTTTATTTATTTATTTATTTATTTGACAGACAGAGATCACACGTAGGCAGAGAGGCAGGCAGAGAGAGAGAGAGGAGGAAGCAGGCTCCCCGCTGAGCAGAGAGCCCGATGTGGGGCTCAATCCCAGGACCCTGAGATCATGACCTGAGCCGAAGGCAGAGGCTTTAACCCACTGAGCCACCCAGGCGCCCCTATTGTGGGCTTTTTTAAAAAAACTGTTGTTTGGCATTCCCAACTCTTGCAGATGGGTTCTCCAAGATTTGTTTTTCTGCATCCCTTGTTTTCTTTTGTGTTGTTGGAATCCCTGTGCTCGGGCTGGTCCAAGGCTGTGTCTTTGCATTCATTACCCCCTTGCTCTGTGGCCCGTTGTACTCAGCCCTGCAGGTCGTACAGCGTCACCTGCACAGAGCTTCAAAGCCTCCACTCTATTTCTCTTCCAGCAGATGCTATCTCTGTACTGTAGGGGCTTGTGCTAACCTTTAAAGGTTAATGTCTGAGGCACAGCTCTCTTCGTATGATGTCACAACACGTGTCTGTTGGGATGGAGTTGCTTCTGTTGGATCTACTCATCACTTTGAAGCTTATTACTCTAGTATTGTTGCTGGACCTATTTCAGAGGTCCCCCTTCCCGGGTTCTTCTTGTTTTTGTTACATTTGATTTGAAAGAGGTGCTCTGACCATGCCCCACAAGTTCCAACACGCTATGTATTACTTTGAACATTTACACGTCACCTTGTGTCAAATAGGATTTAAGGGACTTACAATTGTATTACAATATAGTAAGGACCTACCGCTCTATACTCAGATCACCCAGTTTCACTTTCCCGCTATTCCTCTCCTCCTCCCAGCCCCACTTGCTACATTCCCAGCCTCATGAAACGTTACAGGAAGAGCCAGTCTGGGCTCAGAGTAGGATCTGGCTGCAACTCTCCATTGCTGCCCTCACAACAACTGGTTAAAAAATGTGGGCAGACTCTCCCAGGGCATCCTACTCCTTCCACTCGTCCCTGTCTCGTGTGGATGCTCGAGTCTGAAGAAGAGAAGATGCTCTGCATCTTCATCAACAATGTCATCAACAATGACTTGCAAGTTTCCTAAGAAAAGGTTAAACGTCAAAATCTGTATATTACATGTCTTATGGGACAGGTATATTGGGTTGACAGGGCCCGAGGAACGTGTCCCCAGGGCTACTATTAACATCTACGTTTACATAGTCTTATAAAGGTACATAGTTATCTCAAGAGCCCTTCAGGGAAGTGACGCTGCACTTCTTATGCTGGAGGAGACTGCGGGGTGGGGGTGGGGAGGGGAAGTGGTGGTAGGAGGGCTCAGCTTGGAAGTGGGGAAGCCCTGATGAGAAAGGCTGAGTCACCCGCCAAATTGCAACAGTGTGTTTGTTATAAAAACAACTGATGACAAGACATGAGCTAAGAACAAACTGGAGTTTATGTTAATGATTAGAGGACACATTTTTCCTCCTCTTTGTAATCCTGATTTAACCCAGAAACAGAAACATCTACCCTTTCGAAAGTAGTGGGAAGATAAACTCCCACCCTTCTCCCTGAGCTCTCAGGTACTCCTGTTGAAGAAAAATGTACTCATGACACTAGTTAATGATATTCCAGTGACTTTATTCAAGGAGAGGACTACAATGTAGTTCTGTAGTAGGGGAGAATGATCTGGCTTAACTCTGAATACGATAAAAAAAGGAGGGAATTTATAGCCCAGGAGCAGGGTTGGGTCAGAGGCTGGAAAATTACCAACATCAGAGATAAGGTCGGAGGTGGGGAAATCCTGCTGAAGGCAGGCCACGGTGATCAGACGTCACCTGAATGATGGTAGAGAATGAGGAACCCAACAGATGTGGAAGGTGAGGATGCTGACTATACTGAATTAGCAAGAGTCTTGCTGAAATGGGAAAAGGCAGAAACCAATATGAAAGCTCAAAAGTCAGACTTAGTGTCTGTTGAACTTAAGAGAGAATGGTCATAGTTGATCTTGTCCATTGGACATTATGACTACACAGATCTCTTCCAGTTAAGTGATGAATAAACAGAAAACTCAGCGTGACTTGGGCCTGAAAAAGATCCTGCAGAAGAGGAGAAATGTTTTCCTGCTCTGAAATTTAGAGGAAAAATTTCCTTTAAGAAGCAACTGAAAATTGTTGAGTATGCTCAAAAATAACAGATGATATAGCTGCATTATAGAATAACTCGGGATAATATTTTTTTAAAGATTTATTTATTTATTTATTTGAGGGGAGGGGCAGACCAAGAGAGAGAAACCCAAGGAGACTTCAACTGAGCATGGAGGCCAACACTAGGCTCAATCCCAGGACCCTGAGATCAGGACCTGAGCCAAAACCTAAACTCAGACCCTTAACTGACTAAGCCACCTTGAAGTCCCACTTGGAATATTTTTATTTTATTTTATTTATTAATTAGAGAGAGGGCAAGAGTACAAGCAGGCAGAGAAAGGGGGGAAGCAGGCTTCTCCCCTGAGCAGGGAGCCCCCATGTGGGGCTCGATCCCAGGACACTGGGATCATGACCTGAGCCAAAGGCAGACACTCAAATGACGAAGCCACCCAGGTGCCCTCTTGGGATATTTTTAAACAGAATTATAATAGAAGATATATGATGACTTAGCTAAACGAGGCATATACCATGTTCCTTGAAAGGAAAATTTGATATTATAAAGGTGTCACTTATTCCAAGTTAATCTTTAAATATAATGCAATTGTAAAATAAATAAATATCATGCAATTGTAATTAAAATCCCAATGAGAATATTTTATTTCATATAGTGATTTAAAAATTCATCTGGAAGAATTTAAAAATTAGAATAACTTAAAAGACTTTTAAAGGAAAGAATAATGAGGAAAGCATGCCCAGCTGAATAAAGTACAGTAGAAATTTACTAATTTTAAAACAGTGTGGGGGGTACTTGGGTGGCTCAGTTGGCTAAACATCCAACTCTATGTTTCAACTCGGGTCATGATCTCAGGGTCATGAGATCAAGCCCCACATCAGCTTCTGCACTCTGCACACACCCCCTCCCTCAAATAAATAAATAAATATTAAAACAAAAACAAGACCAAAAACGAAACAGTGTGGTAATGGTTGAAGACACAACAAAGAAATTAATGGCAGAAAATAGTAGCCCTGAAACAGGTAGATGCTAGGATATATAGGAACTTAATATGTAATGAATAAAGTCTTGATTCCCATTTATTCAACAAATGATATTGAAATGATTGGCTTTTAGGGAGCAAAAAATAAATTTGAAGACTTACTTCTATAGTACACCTAAATAAATCCCGAATAAATTCAAGAGTTAAATTTAAAAAACTTAAACAACACACATACAAGTACTTTTTTAAAAAGGTGATTATTTATCTTATCTATTGAATATAGAAAGGATTTCTAAGTCTAAAAGTAGATCAAGAAATATCAAAGGAAAAAAGTAAAAAATTTTACCAAAGAAACATAAAAGCTTGATATGGCAAAAATTTCTTAATCAAAAATGAAGATACACTAAAAATGTTTATGGCAATTAATAAATACAAAGATTCAATATTCTTAATGTGTATTGGATTTTTTTTTTGCGAAGTAAGAAAAACATTGACTTCTGAGATTATGCAATCAGCCTCTCTTGAAACTCCAATAAAATGACCTTAAAATATATTTTAGAGGGATAAACCACAAGATAAGAAGATCTGAGCAGGAGATAAGTGCAACCAAACTTTGAAAGGTAGAGAGTAGATGGATAGTGGTAATTGATCTGACCGCCACCAGGGAATGGGTATTCTATGCTAGCAATAGGTAAATGACATTACACTGAAAAACTCACAACATATCAAAGATTGGCTCTCAACGTAAGAGTAAATGTGGAGCTAAAACAGGTTTAATGTCTTTTTCAGAACTAGTCAGGTAACTGTCCTTTCCCCATCTTGGCAGAAGACTAGTTTATTCTGTGGAAAAGGCAAGACACAGGGTCTGTGGATACTGCAGGGAAACTGGCACAGCTGAAGTGGAGATACCATGCTGAACACTGGGGTGATTAATTTAGTATATACACACGGATACTAAAACATCCAGCTCACTTTCCCACTGAGCCAGCCCTTTACTCTCCAGGCAAAGGCTAGAAGGTCCTCTTCTGGAAGATAGGACAACCTGAGTGGAAAAGCATAAAGTGCTGAAATTCAGGCTTCCCCAACTATGCTAGGAAAAGTATAAACATACTGGAAATTCATGACACCATGTCAAGAGTACAATGTGAACGGTGACCCTTGCAATTGGTTTATGTGGCATTCCTACATATCATGCTGCAAGGAAGTCCAAAGTGAACAAGATCCAGTCTCAGGCTCAGAACCTAGAGTTAAACTTTTGAGACCCAACCTTTAAATATGAACAGATATACAAGGATCAGTAGACAACCACAGAACTACAGATGACAGAGAATCAAATAAAGAAACAGATGAAAGTAACATGTCCTGTAGGAAGATGATAATTTTTTTTAAAGATTTTATTTACTTATTGGAGACAGAGAGAAAAAGATATAGTGAGAGAGACCACAGGTGGAGAGGAGAAGGAGAAGCAGACTCCCCAAGACCAGGGAGCCCAATGCACGGCTCAATCCCAGGACCCTGAGATTATGACCTGAGCCAAAGGCAGACGCTTAACCAACTGAGCCACCCAGGGACCCCAAGAGATGATCATTTTTTTTTAATTCAAAAATTCTCATTTCATTTATATCTTTGTCAAGTAAGAAGATCTTGCATTCATAAAACAAGAATATTCAGAGAACAAAAAAAATCTCTTGAAGTATTAGAGTAGGAATAAATTCAGTAGATGTGTTGGAAGATAAAGTTGATTAATTTCCTCCCCTCAAAAGACCAAAAATACAAAAAGTTATAAATAAGTAAGAAAAGGTAAGAGAATTAGAGGACCATTCCAGGAAATCCACCATGTGAATAAAAGGAGATTGAGAAAGAAACTCAAACAAACTGAAGGATAACTCTTTGTATATTAAAGGGAATTACTGAGTACACAGCATAATGGATGAAAATAAGCTCAGGCCATGACACATAACTTAAAAATTAACAATACTGGGATTATAAAGCAGTTTTTTCTTTTTTTCCAGCTTCTGGGTTGGGGGAAGGGGGAGAAATTACATAAAGTTTTGGTTTTCTTAAAATCACACTGAACATTACAAAGCAATGGAATGATGCTATCAAAATTCTGAAAGAAAATTATTTCCAACCTAAATTTCTATACCCAGCTAAGCCATCAATCAAGTGTGAGAGTAGAATCCAGATACTTTCTTATAAACAAAGTCTTACAAAATTTATCTCCTATGTTCTCTCTCTCTCTCTCTCAGGAAGCTACTGTATTATTGTGTTCCTCCAAAAAAAAGAAAAATATATGGGAACAAGAGACCTAGACTTGAGAACTGACATGAAGAGAATTCCCAGGATAGGGATGTAGGGGCATCTGAGGATGACATATATAATGTATACCAGTTATATACAGCAGCCATTCAAAATAGAGAAAGTCAGAGAGTTCCAGGAGATAGTTCATCAAGGTGAAGGTAATGTGAATGAAATTATTTTATTTATTTATTATTTATATTTTATTTATTTAATTATTTTAAAGAGACAGAGAACATGAAGAGGGGAGGAAGGGAGTAGCAGAGGAAGAATGAGTGAGAGAATCTTAAGCAAGATCCACATTGAGTGTGGAGTGGGGCTTGGTCTCATGATCCTGAAATCATGACCTAAGCTGAAATCAAGAGTTGGACACTTATCCTAATGAGCCACCCAGGTGCCCTGTGAATGAAATTATTAAGAAGAAATTTAGACGATAAGCAAAGAGTATAGAATTGAATTAGAAATAAGTACATAGAAAATTAAGTATATTAGAAACAAGAAAGATGTAAACTCCAGGGAAAACAAAAATCTGGGCAGGAAAAGGGAACATGATTCAGCTCCAAATAATATCATAGTCATTAATTATAATGTCGACACGGAATATTGAACTACGCTGGGGGCACAGAAGAATAAGAGGATGGGAAGTCTGCTTGTATGTGGTGAGTGAGGGTCTGTGAAAGAAGAGGAGACCTCAGACATCGATACTGGCACACTGATTAGTAATACCTAAAAGGGAAGTGTGTTAATTAGAGATTTGGAGGATAGTACCTAAGTAATCAGCTTAAAGGGATGAAATGTTTGCTCCAGTCTAGAAAAAAAAATGGAGGGAGGAAGATTTCTGGTAGGAAGGGGAAGCCTGTTTGTCTATCTTCTTTAAACCTATCACTACTTACTACCCTGAGAGTACCCCAGTCCCCCCACCGCATCCCTCTGCCCAAAGCCAGTGATGACTTGGGAACCACTGCTCCAGCTCTCCCTTCTGTTCTGCCCCAAAGACATACCTGTCCTTCTTTGTTTTTGGATTGGGGAAACAAAGATGAAAGCAGGTGAAGTGGCAAAGGTTGTAGGCTCTCAGAATTTGTCTCAAGGCTGGGGCCTTCATCCATAGCTCTTAGTCCCTCCTCCAAGATAGTAAGAGGCAGCTTACTGGACTTTTGCTCTCAGGCACAGGTTCAAAGCGTATGGCTCACAAAACATGCCCTGATACTGTTCTAAAAATACATTTTAAATGGTTGTTACTTTTCCCAGTTATAAAGTAATACATGGACACTGAAGGAAATAAATGGCAATAAAGAAAAATATAAAGAATAAATTTAAATCACCCTAATTCTATAACTCAGAAATGATTAACATTTTGTTCCAGTCTTTTTTTTTATTTTTAACCAGATAAATGTTATCAGCACACACATAATAAATACCTTTCATATATAATGTAAACCACCCACCAGTAATCTTAAAGATTTCTACCAGTTTTGTCTGTCTTTAAATAGAGAAATGATTCTCAGTATACATATAATTTCTACCTCTCATAATTATAAATTACATTGGCTGCTATTACCATAGTGAAAATCTTGAAACAGTTTAAATGTTCTTTAAAAGGAAATAGCTAAATAAATTAGAATATAATTATATATTCTAGAGAATGAAATACTAAGTGATCTTTTTTTAAAAAAATACTATTGCAGAAGTGTGTTTGCTAAAATGGAAAAATATTACAGTGCATTGTATATGTTTAAAAAGCAAGAGGAGAGGGGCGCCTGGGTGGCTCAGTGGGTTAAGCCTCTGCCTTCGGCTCAGGTCATGATCTCAGGGTCCTGGGATCGAGTCCCACATCCGGCTCTCTGCTCTGCAGGGAGCCTGCTTCCTCCTCTCTCTCTCTGCCTGCGTCTCTGCCTACTTGTGATCTCTGTCTGCCAAATAAATAAATAAAATCTTTAAAAAAAAAAAAGCGAGAGGAGAGCTGTTTTTTACAATTAAAATTTTTTACTTATTAAAAAGTCAAGGGAGGGTATAAAATTTTGTGTATAGGACAATCCTTTTCTTGATGTGAAAAATAAATTTCTGTACCTGACACTGAGCTAAGCTCCTGTGTGCACTAATATAATTCTCTAGGCTTTAGAAAAATTAAAAAAGAGTTCCTCTTCATAGAAACATGAGAACTTCAAGAAAAAATAATGCAAATATTGTCCAGGGTAGAGAGGAAAGGAAGCATGAAGTCTCCTCTAGGGAGAGCAATATGCCTTCTGCACTTGAGAACCTGGATGATTGCCCTGAGAAGGTTTGGGGTTGGGACATGTGCAATTCAAGAAGCCTGTGGGTAAGAGGGGAAGCCTGTGGGTAAATGGGGAAGTGGTCAACAGTTGGGGACAGATGCGTCTGGAGGGTGAGCTGCTGGAATCCAACCTCACCCATGTCATCATTTTGATGTTCCCTTCTTGAGTCAATCCAGTGAGTGGGTAAAGGATGACGTCATGAGGACTTTTCTTTGAAATCGATCAGAACGGGGAGCAAAGACCCAGGATTATAAGATGGGACTGAAGAATTCCTCTTGAGTTTTAAAGGGTCACCGTGTTGTAAGAATTAGTGAGCACTCTGAGTCCCAACTACTTCCTACTGGACATAGAGCACTTTGTTCATTTTCTACGGAGCTCCCTGGACCAGATAAGGAAATGCCATCGTGTGCCTTCCCCTATTGGTAACTACTCAACTTAAACCCAGAGGAAGCAGAAGTACCGGCCCCATCTTCAGGACTCCTCTGTTGCGATGGATGGTCCGGTCACTCTTCTACCCCCAAAGCCACCACGGATCCTGCTCCAGCCAGAGCTCCAGTGGTACATCTGGTGAGCTGGCTGTCAAGAGGGCAGGAGCAAAGTGGCTGCATACCTACATACGCCTGTCGATGGGTATGGCCTTTCTATAGAACCAACCTAAGTGAGGAAGGCTCCTAGGGGGATGCACCTAAGACCCCTAAAGTCATACCAGGGAAGCAGCTATCCATGTTGCCAAGGAGTACAGCTGCCCGCCCCACACTGGGTCCAGTGCTTGTGAGCTCTGTTACTGAGCAGTGGTGGTGCACCTGGGCTGCTCAGTTCATTGAGCATCCAACTCTTGATTTTTGGCTCAGCTCAGGATTTCAGGACAGTGAGATGGAGCCCCGCGTTGGGCTCCACAGTGTGTGTGCAGCCTGCGTAAAGATTCTCTCTCTTCCTCTACCCACCCCCCAACTCCTACTGCATGTGCACTCCCTTAAAAAAAAAAAGAGCAGAAGTTATCATCTCTTATCATTTTTTTTTGATTATATAATGTCATTTTAATCACTAAGATATTCTGAAATCTAATTGCAACATCAGCCTGTTTTGGGTTATCAGCAAATAACCAGCAATCAGATCTCCTTGGCCTCTGAGTCAAAGACTATGACTAGGTTTTATAATCCATAATGTCTCCGGAAGTTATTCATCAGCATCTGGAGGGAGGGGAGCTTATTTCCATGGGTACAACCAAACACACATTTATTCCTGCCCTCACCTTAGTCTAAAGACATTAGGGTGATTTTACTTCCTAATTTTATTTCCCTCTTTCTCTGCATATTTAATGAAGGGGTAAGTTCAAGTTCTTTGGATCCTAACTCCTGATTAGTTTGTTTCTCACAGAACCCGCCAGAAGGCTAAGCCCACAGCTGCTTTTACCACTGGTAATCCAATTAAAACAGGGCACTTCATCACCTTCCCTGTCAACATCATAGCTGTCCATAACAGAGATCAAAGAGGCCTTCAGACATTGCGAGGTTGAACTCTTTCACTTTATAGATGAGAAAATTGAATCTTAAAGAGGGTAGGTGACTTGTCCAAGTTCCCATGGCACAGAAGCCAAGACTGGAGTTCAGGCCTCCAGTTTTGAAGCTCAATACTCTTCCATTTGTAACTCTCCATGGGGCCGGGACAGGGGTGGGGTCCCCAGGTCCTCAGGCAGGTTCCTGCAAGGCCTCCCTAATGCTACTGCAGCCTCTTACATTCCTAGGGCCAATCCTGGAAAACGGGGGAAGGTATCTGGATTTTAGAGTTCTGAGAGATAAACCAGAGAAACCCTGTACCTCTATGAGTCCTTGGTGAGGGATCTGGAAGAAATTTTGGCTCTAAGAGATGGTGACAGAAGAAAGAGAGAGCAGAGAACTAACCCACCAAAGCTGAGGTCCCGTGTGTCCCACTCCTCAGCAGAGATTGTAAGAACTTAAGCCTTGGCATATCGCCTGGAAATGACTTGCAAAGGAAGCACTTCAGGAAAAATGGCCATGCCAAGAATGCCAAGAATGAATATACTCCTCGGAACGCTGTCTACAGTCAGCCTCTCCTGGAAACGAGGGGCTAGCCCCATATCATCTAGACCTGTGTGGTTTAACTCAGATAATTGACAAAGAAGACATGGATATTAATGTTTTCCTGTCCAGTCATTTTCTGTCAAGACAGGTCAGGCCAGAAGCCCACTGTAGGAAATGTTTTCCATTTCCCTTCACAACCCCAGGGCTGAGCACAGGCCTGGCACAGATTAGGTCAAACGGAGATTTTTGGCGAAGGGATTCTCACTTGCCTAACTCCTTCTAAAGTCCGGGGAGGGGTCCCTACCCTGCGTTCACTAGCCATATGTCTTTGTCAGCTTCGCCAAAGTAAACAGTTTCAGCCACATTTGGCTACAACTCTTGTCTCTTTGTACCGCCACCTTGCGGACCCTGAATCTTGCATCCAATGGCATTTGAAAGGCCATAAGCACTTTTAGGATCTGGCTAAGGGGAAGCTGAGTCAGGATAAATTGAATTTGAGTGTGGTAGGATGTACTTACGTGGTTTGAGACCACTAAGCCACCCATGGATACTTCATTTATCTCTAGCCACCCTGGTGTCATGATTGTTTCTCGCAATGCCAGCTCAATCTACTTCGTGACATGAGGGCACAGAACCTGATGTTATGGATGTGTCCCACTGCACCTGGCATTTGACATATGTGGGTGGTGGATGAGAAACAAGGTCTGAAATGCATGGTGCCAGAAGCAAGTCTGTGGAAAATCTGACCACCGTCAGATACGTGAAATTGCCAGAGAAGATTTGGTTCTCGTTGCTATGCAGGTGAGATGGAAGCTGTCTCCTCTCAAAAATATACTTAATAGGGGCACCTGGGTGGCTCAGTGGGTTAAGCCTCTGCCTTTGGCTCAGGTCATGATCTCAGGGTCCTGGGATCGAGGCCCACATCAGGCTCTCTGCTCGGCAGGGAGCCTGCTTCCCCCACCCCCACCCCTGCCTGCCTCTCTGCCTACTTGTGATCTCTGTAAAATAAATAAAATCTTTAAAAAAAAGAATATACTTAATAATGCATCATATACACTTATAAATGCAGCGTGCATTTTACATTTTTTTGATAGAAATCAAATACAACAGAATTTCTGTGTTTGCAGGGCACAAATCTACAGCAGCATTTCTGTATCTCAGCTAGCAGTAATTCCAAGCAAACTTGGACGAACCCGTGCTAGAGGAGTGACTGAACGATTTCTCCTTCTCTTTATAAAATGAAGAGGTGATCAAAGAGTACACAACCTTCAATTAAAGATGAAAAGAGTCTGCAGGCATAAAATGTGGGGGAGAAGTATGATAGGGTGCCGTAAGAATGTTAAATAATAAAAACGCCACGCTGTATTTTGGAATTTACGGCATTTGTGGTGTTTATCTACTTTTCAAAATTTGTGATTTGTTGTGATTTTTTCCAAGTTAATAATCTCTCTCACACATGCTTTTGTATTCATACTTCTGGATTCCTTTTCCTTAAAGGGGAAAGCCAAAAACTGGGTAAGCTTCAGGCGGAACAGAACCTGTATCTGTCCTTGGACTAGATGCTCAATTAATGTTAAAGGAAGAAGACGCAGGACTAACAGGTCTGAGGTGAGGGGGTGAGTGGAAGAGGGCCAGAGAGGGCCACGGAGAGGGATTTCCCGAGCAGATGGCAGCCCAATGGAGCCACGGTGAGGAACTCTGGGAATCAAGGTAGGGCAGGGGGTAGTAGTGGAGAGCAGGAAGAGGGGAGGTGTGGAAATGAGGAGGAGGAAAACTCCAGTGACACATTTTCCTGGCCTCACGATTTCATCCAGGCCAGCGCCAGAGCAAAAAGACTCCATGTTACTCGGGCTAATTTTAGCAGCCTACATAGGAGCACAAGGGACTGGGTGGTTTTTGTTTCTAAAAGGTGACTGCACTGATTTGAACAATTGCTCATCTCAGTGGGACCCTAAGGGAGGAAAGGCAGTGCCGGCATCGACCTTGTTTTATGGGTCCCAAACCACGCACCCCGCTAGTGAGCCTCTGCGGTCTCATCTCCTCAGAACAGAACTCCTCTTCCGTGACTCTTTGGGAAACTCCTCAAGGGGAGTCTCCATATTTGTAGCCCCGATAGGTGAGAGCCTGACATTTGGCTTATGTTGCACCAATCAGCGCTCTTCCCTGGGATTTGAAAACGGGAGGCTCTCCAGAGCAGATCTCACCTGCTTTGGGAGAGGAGTGCGAGGACCACCAGAGCCTGTCTGCACTCCTACGCCGGGAGCCTGTCTGTGCCAACAAAGTCAGGCCCTGGCAGTGTGATGAGGAGACTGTCTTCAGACAGGACAGGAGAGCCCCCCTGCACCTAGCCCGATGCTCCAGAGGGCTCCACTCTGCCTTCTCTGGGAGACATGTCCACCTCAAGCCCGTGTGCCTCTCCCCTTTGAGAGCCAAGAACTCTCTGCTTAAATGGCCCTGAGTCTTTTCCAGAGGCTTCTTGGGCCTCCTCCGCAGGTCTGTCCTGCTGAAGGCCGACCATGAAGCAAATGTGCACACCCCCAAGCCTGAGGAGGGCCAAGCGTCTGCTGTGTGGGGAATTTGGTGTGTGTGTGTGTGTGTGTGTGTGTGTGTGTGTGTGTGCGCGCGCGCGCACGCACATGTGCATGCGTGTGTCTTGGGGGTGGGTGTGGAGCTTGGACATGCAGGCTGGGGTGTCCACATTCATGCATGTTAGACCACTTATGATCTGGAGCAAAGCTTGAGTAGGAAGAGAAGGGGAAAGGCCACAGGCTAGGGGTTGCCCCTGCCTCCCATGAGGCTAAGTCCTAAAGTAGAACTTTGAGCGGTGGCAGAATTCTAAATTCAAACCTGGCCTTCCAGGTGGAATGATCAGAACAGATCTTATTTAAGAATTTGTAACTTCGGTTTGTAACTCTCCAATATCTAGACACAGTGTGTGGGAATCTGTTTGTATTTTTGCCCTGCATCTCACAAACATTAGGGGCAGGCCTCTATAGAAACAAGAGAAGTCCCATCTTCTGAGTCCCTGATCCTGACACGTGATGCACCTTGCCTTTCTCTTACCTTATTCATATACATTAATAAAGAATGAATTTTTGCCCAAGCTAATCTGGATTTATGTAACTTTAATCGAGAATCCTAGCTAGTACAGACAGTAAGTGTTGGAGTAAGGACTTGAACCCAGGCTCTGATTCCTAGTCCCGTGTTCCCTTTAGCAGGTCCCACCAGCTGCCTAACCACCTCTCCAGCTGCAAGCTGAGCAAATCTTGCTGATACTCCAGCAGGGAAAAGTCAGAAGCCAGGGAAAAGAGTTTTACCTACCTGACTCCTAAAAACACTTGCAGGAGAGTGCAGAGGCCGGAGACGAAGAAAATGGTGCTGATGAGGTAGCTCTGAGTCAGAGGGTCATGCTGCAGGCACAGGTCCTTGGCCAGGATGAGCGGCACTGCCACGAGCCCCCCCAGGGCCGTGAGGAAGTGCTGTGGGCAGAGCAGAGAGAGTGGACAGGCTCGTGGGTGCTGCGGCTGCCTCCCCAACCCTCATTCCCGGTCCCCCACCAGAGGAAAGAGCTCTACCTCTGGTTTCAGAGGAGCCTGACCAGGCGTGACAGGCAGACACTCAGATCAACAGTGGGAATGAGGGAGACCAGGCAGTAAGAAACAGAGACACAGCCAGAGGGTCTGGGGATCAAGGGCACAACGGCAACACTGGGAACTGATATTCTGGGTAAGAAACCTAGGCAGGGACACAAAACAGGAGGACATAACAGGAACCAAAGAGGGGGGTCTTAAGAATAAGAACAAGGCAAGAGGGGCGCCTGGGTGGCTCAGTCAGTTAAGGGTCTGCCTTCAGCTCAGGTCATGATCCCAGGGTCCTGGAATTGAGCCTAGAAGCAGACTCCTGCTCGGCCTCTCATTCTCCCTCTGTCTGACTCTCTGCCTACTTGAGCTCCCTCTCTCTGTCAAATAAATAAATAAGATCTTTTTTAAAATCTAAAAAAATTCTTTAAAAAATCTAAGAAAAAAAAAAAAGAACAAGACAAGAGGCTCATAATTAAAACAACGTACAAGGTGAGGGCAAGACTAATGACCAGGAAGCCTTGAGCACATTCCCCTGGACAGATCATATGTTAAGTCACAAAACAGCCTTGGCAAATTTAAGAAGGGAATCATACCACGGGTCTTTTCTGATGGTAATGGTATGAAACCGGAGGATAACCAGAAAATTCACAAATCTGTGGAAAGTAAGCAACATCCCCCTGAGCAACGAATGGGAATAAGAAGAAATCAAAAGGGAAATGACAAAAAAATAAAATGAGAAAAACAAAAATGGAAACACAGCATATCAAAATTCCTGGGTCACAGGAAAGTAATTTTAAGAGGGAAGCTCATAGTGATAAAGGCATAGAAGAAAAATCTCAAGCAGCCTAATTCTATACCTCCTAATTCTATACCTCTATACGAACTAGAACAAGAAGAATAAAGTGAGCCTAAAGTTAGCAGAAGGGAGGAGGAATGTATGTCATTAAAATGTCCATACTAGGGGTGCCTGGGTGGCTCAGTGGGTTAAGCCTCTGCCTTCCGCTCAGATCATGGTCTCAGGGTCCTGGGATCGAGCCCCGCATGGGGCTCTCTGCTCAGCGGGGAGCCTGCTTTCCCCTCTCTCTCTGACTGCCTCTCTGCCTACTTGTGATCTCTCTCTCTCTCTGTCAAATAAATAAATAAAATCTTTTATAAATAAATAAATAAATAAATAATTTTTAAAAAAATGTCCATACTGGGGCACCTCTGTGCCTCAGTGGGTTAAGGTCTTTGCCTTCAGCTCAGTTCATGATCTCAGGGTCCTGGAATCGAGCCCCGCATCAGGCTCTCTGCTCAGCAGGGAGCCTGCTTCCCCTCTCTGTCTGCCTGCCTGCTCTTTGCCTACTTGTGATTTCCCTCTCTGTCAAATAAATAAATAAACATCTTTAAAAAAAAAAGTCCATACTATTCAAAGCCAAGTATAGAGTCAATGAAATTGCTGTCAAAATTTCAATGATGTTGTTCACAAGAATAGAAAAAACAATGCTATAATTTGTATGGGACAACAAAACACCTCAAATAGCCAAAGCAATCCTGAGAAAGAACAAAAGTGCAGCCATCACAATTCCTCATTTCAAACTTTGTTATAAAGCTACAGTAATCAAACAGCATCGTACCTGAAAACTTGCTGTTATTTTCATTTACCTTAAAAAGTACAGCAAAAATTAAATAATAAAAACATACTGGAATTTCTTCCATTTGCCAATGACATATGCAGATTTTTTGCAGAATTTGATAGCAGTTTTTGAAAACTAGAAGAATGTTATTTTCAAAAATCCAAAAAAACAAAAAAGGAGAAACCAAAATGGTACTATCATAAAGGTAGACAAATAGACCAATAGAACAGAATTGAGAGCCCAGAAAGAAACCCATGCACATATGGTCAACCAATATTTGACAAGGAAGCTGAAAAGACTCGTGGGGGAAAGGGTATTCTTGTCAATTAATTGTGCTGCAAAATCTAGACAGCCACACACAGAAGAATGAAAAATGGAACTCCTATCTCGCACCACTCACAAAAATTAACTCAAAACGGATTAAGGGCTTAAATGTAAGGCCTGAAACTGTGAAACTCCTACAAGAAAACACAGCAGAAAAGCTCCTTAACGTCAGGTCTTGGCAAAGATTGTTAGCTATGACACGAAAAGCACCAACAACAGAAGCAAAAATAAGAAAGCAGGACTACATCAAAGTAAAAAGCTCTGCACAGCCAAAGAAACAGTTAGCAAAATAAAAAGGCATCCTTCAGAATGGGAGAAAATATTTGCAAACTGTCTATCTATAAGAGGTTAGTATCCAAAAATTTTTTTAGCTATTTTATTTATTTATTTATTTAGGGGAGAGAGAGCGAGAGAGAGAGCGAGCGCATGACCAGGAGGAAAAGGGAGAAACAGCCTCCCGGTGAGCAGGGAGTCGGATGAAGGGCTCGACCCCAGGACCCTGGGATCATGACCTGAGCTGAAGGCAGATGCTTAACTGACCGAGCCACCCACGTACAGCGTTAATATCCAAAATATCTAAGGAACTCAATAGCAAAACCCAAATAAGCTGATTTAAAAGTGGGCAAGAGACTTGGAGCTCGGGAGGATGGGGAACAGGTAGGAGGATCCTGAGCTCACCCCCTTCCACGCTCACAACTAGGTATCATCCCCGTCCCAGTCAAGAAACGGAACAGTGACCGGAAGACCAGCAGAACAAATCCCACAACTGAATACAAAGAAGAAGCCGCGGCTGAAAGGTCAGGAAGGTCAGAAAGATGGCGGGAGGCTGCCTGCCGCGGGGAGGGACCTGGGCTCACAGAGAGGGCGGAGAAATGGGTTCCGGCACCAGGGAGCTCACACAGGGGAGACGATTCCCCAGACCCTTTGGCTTTAAACACCAGGGCTGCTGAGCTCCTGGAGTCTGTAAATCCTGGGGAGACTTGGCGCCTAGAGCGGCAAAAGTCAGCTGACCCAGCCCTGGGCCAATCAGAAGGGCGAGTGACAGCCGGGTCCCACCCTTAAAGAGCCAGCAGCCTGTGTGGAGAGGCAACGCAGAAATGGCAGTGTAGGGGCGCTTGGGTGGCACAGTCGGGGAAGCGACCGACTCTTGGTTTCGGCTCAGGGTTCAGGTCGTGATCTCAGGGTTGTGAGACCAAACCCTGTGTCATTAGCTTTGCACTCAGCAGGGAGTCTGCTTGGGACTCTCTCTCCCTCCCTCTGCCTCTCCCCATCCACGCTCGCTCTCCCTCTCTCTGTCTCTCTCTCTCAAATAAATAAATAAATCTTGAAAACAAAACACGGCGGTTTATACAACGTCTGGAGCAAAGAGGAGACAGGTCTGTTCAAACTGATTGTGGAGCGTGCTGGAGGACCTCTTTACAAACGAGGGAGGTGGGGGTGTCCTTTCCCTCCCGCATCGTCTGGCATAAACAGAGCCACTTGCAGGAGGCGGAGCGGCACAGACACCTGTAGCCTCCGTTGGCTCAGGGCAAATTCTGTCAAAGCAGCGCACGTGCCCCGCCGACCACAGGGGGCGGAGCTGCCGGCACTGCCGGCCCCACCACTGCACCGAGCCCAGCCTCACACCCCCAGCCGCCTGGCTCGCAGCCCCCAGCTGGCAGCCGCCTAGGTGCTTCGGGGGATCTGGCATGGGACTAGTGGCCTGCTGCACTTTGCTAACACTGCCGCCCTGCTCCCAAATTCCCTGGCGGCCATGCCCCTTCAGAGCTGGCCTGCCTGGGTCCCACGAACACCACGGAGAGCAAGCATAGCCCACAACAGTCAAACAGCAGCGTAGATGACTGCGCTGAAAGGAGCAGTGACTCAGACACCACAGCAACGTGTTAGCAACACACGGGAGACTCCCCTGAAGGGCCGGGTCCTGGTGAACAGGGGACACTGCCCTGCAAGACACTCAGGACCTCATCTTCATAAAGTCACTACTCTCTTATTTATTTTATTTATTTATTTATTTATTTATTTTAAAAATTTTTTAAAAAGATTTTACTGATTTATTTGAGAGAGAGACAATAAGAGAGAGCATTAGACAGGAGAAGGTCAGAGGGAGAAGTGGACTCCCCATGGAGCAGGGAGCCTGATGCGCAATTCGATCCCAGCACTCTGGGATCATGACCTGAGCTGAAGGCAGTCGCTTAACCAACTGAGCCACCCAGGCACCCAAGTCTCTGCTTTCATGAGCCAAAGTCATAGCTGACTTTCTTAACACACAAGCAGACACAGAGAGGCAGACAAAATGGGGAGACAGAGAAACGTATCCCAGATGAAAGAACAGGACAAGGCCATGGCTAGAGAGCTAATCAAAGCAGACATAAGTAACACGCCTGACAGAGAATTTAAAACAGTGATCATAAGGATACTCGTCAGACTGAAGAGTGGAAGACATGAGTGAGACCCTTAACACAGAGATAAGGAATAACACAGCAGAGCTATAAGGGCTTAGTAAACAAAATGAGGAGCGGATGTGTTGGGATGAAAAACAGGATAGAGGAAACAGAGGGACAAATGAGTGGCCTCGAAGGAAGAGTCATGGAAAGTAATCAAGCTGAACAAAAGAGAAAAAAGAATTACACAAAACAAGAATGGACTTAGGGAAATCAGTAAATCCATCAAATGTAATAACATTTGTATTGTAGGAGTCCCAGAAGAAGAAGAAGAAGAAGAAGAAGAGAGAAAAGGGGGCAGAAAATATATTTGAAGAAATGATAGCTGAAAATGCTCCTAATCTGAGGAAGGAAACAGACATCCAGATCCAGGAGGCACAGAGAACTCCTGACAACATCACCAAAAGCAGCCCCACACCAAGATACAGTGTAATTAAGCTTGCAAACTATGGTGATAAAGAAAAAAATCTTAAAAGCAGTGAGACAGGGACGCCTGGTGGCTCAGTTGGTTAAGCAGCTGCCTTCGGCTCAGTCATGATCCCAGCATCCTGGGATCGAGTCCCACATCAGGCTCCTTGCTCAGGAAGGAGACTGCTTCTCTCTCTGTCTCTGCCTGCCTCTCTGTCTGCCTATGCTTGCTCTTGCTCTCGCTCTCTCTGACATAAAATAAATAAAATCTTAAAAAAAAATTTTAAAAAGCAGTGAGACAAAAGAAGTTATTAACTTACAAGGAAAAACCCAGAAGGCTAGTAGGAGATTTTTCAACAGAAACATGGCAAGCCAGAAGGGAGTGGCATGACATGGTCAAAGTGCTGAATGGGAAACATCTGCAGCCAAGAATACTCCCTATCCAGCAAGAACATCATTCAGAAACAGAAGGAGAGAGAAAACGTTTCCCAGACAAACAAAAACTAAGGGAGTTCATGACGACTAAACCAACCCCTCAAGAGATATTAAAGGAGACACTTTGAGTGGAAAGGAGAGACCAAAAGTGACAGCACAAAGGCAGGAAACACAAAAGCAGTAACAATGAATATTTCTATAAAAAATAAGTCAAGGAACTCACATACACACAAAAATATAAAATATAACAACATATACTTAAAACATGGGAGGAGAGGAGAATGGGTTTTGACTTAAACGACCACCAACTTAATACAAACTGCTATTTGTAGAAGAGGTTATAGACAAACCTAATGACAACCATATATCAAAACCCACGAATAAACATGCAAAGAATAAAGAGAAATAAATCCAAATATGTCACTAAAGAAAATCAGCAAAATATGACAGAGAGAAAGACAAGAAAGGATCAGAGAAAATCTTCAGAAACAACCACAAAACAAGTAATAAAATGGCAATAAACAGATATCAATCAATAATTACTTTGAATGTAAATGAACTAAACAGTTCGATAAAAATATATAGGGTGCCAGAAAGGATTTTTTTTAAAAAAGAGTCATCTATATGTTGCTTACAAGAGACACATTTAAACTAAAGACACCTGCAGATTGAAAGTGAGGGAGAAATAGTTATCATGCAAATGGATGTCCAAAGAAAGACAGGAGGAGGGCACCTGGGTGGCTCAGTCAGTTAAGCATCCGACTCTCAGTTCACAGTCTCAGAGTTATAGGATAGAGTCCTGCATTGGGCTTCACACTCAGCAGGGAGTGTGCTTGAGGATTCTTTCCCTCTGTTCCTCCTCCTGCTCATGCTCTCTCTCTCAAATAAATAAATAAATAAATCTTAAAAAAAAAAGAAAGAAAGCCAAGTAGAGATACTTATTTCAGACAAAATAGATTTCAAAACGACTGTAACAAGAGACAAAGGACACTATATAATAATAAAGGAGACAATCCAACAAGAAGATATAGCAATTGTAAATATTTATGCACCCAATATGGGAGCACCCAAACACATTGAAACAGCTAATAACAAACATAAAGGAACTAATCAATAGAAATACAGTAATAGCAGGGGCTTTAACACCCCACTTACATCCATAGACAGATCATCTAAACAGAAAATCAACAAGGAAACAATGACTTTCCATGACACACTGGAACAGATGGATTTAACAGATATATTCAGAACATTTCATCCTAAAACAGCAGAATACATGTTCTTTTCAAGTGCACATAGAACATTCTCTAGAATAGATTATATATCAGCCCACAAAACAAGCCTCAGGGGGCGCCTGGGTGGCTCAGTGGGTTAAGCCGCTGCCTTCGGCTCAGGTCATGATCTCAGGGTCCTGGGATCGAGCCCCGCATCGGGCTCTCTGCTCAGCAGGAAGCCTGCTTCCTCCTCTCTCTCTCTCTGCCTGCCTCTCTGCCTACTTGTGATCTCTCTCTGTGTGTCAAATAAATAAAAAAAATCTTTAAAAAAAAAAAAAGCCTCAGCAGATTCGAGAAGACCAAAGTCCTACCATGCATCTTTTCTGACCATAACACTATGAAACTAGAAGTCAACCACCAGAAAAAAATCTGGAAAGATCACAAATACATGGAGGTTAAGTAACATGCTTCTAAACAGTGAATGGGTTAACCAGGAAATAAAAGAAGGAAAAAAAGAAGTACATGGAAACAAATGAAAATGAAAGCACAACAATCCAAAACTTTAGGATTCAGCAAAAGCAGTTCTAAGAGGAAGGGTTGCAGCAATAGAGGCCTAGATCAAGAAGCAAGAAGAATCTCAAATACATAATCTAAACTTACCCCTAAAGGGGCTAGAAAAAAAAAAAAACAACAAACAAAACCTAAAACCAGCAGAAAAAAATTAAATAATAAAGATTAAGGGTGCCTGGGTGGCTCAGTGGGTTAAGCTTCTGCCTTTGGCTCAGGTCATGGTCCCAGGGTCCTGGATTCAGCCCTGCATTGGACTCTCTGCTCAGCAGGGAGCCTGCTTCCCTCTCTCTCTACCTGCCTCTCTGCCTACTTGTGATCTCTCCCTCTCTCTGTCAAATAAATAAATAATAAAGATTAGAGCAGAAATAACTGAAAAACTAAAAATCAAAAACAAAAACGAAAAAAAACCCCAAAAAACAAAAAACAATGAACAGGTCAATGAAACCAGGAGCTGGTTCTTTGAAAAAAAAAAAAAAAAATCAATATAATTGATACACCTCAGGCCAGATTTATCAAAAAAGAAAAAATAAATAAAGTCACAAATGAGAGAGGACAAATAACAGCTAACACCACAGAAAGACAAATAATTGCAACAGAGTATCATGAAAAACTCTACACCAACAAACTGGACAACCTGGAAGAAATGGATACATTCCTGAAAACACGAAATACCAAAACTGAAACTGGAAGAAACAGAAAATTTGAACAGCCTGATAACCAGGAAAGAAATTGAATCAATAAGCAAAAAAATCCCAAAAAACAAAAAGTCCAGGGTCAGGTGGCTTCACAGGTGAATTTTAACAAACATTTAAAGAAGAGTTAATACCTGTTATTCTTTAACTATTCAAAAAATTGAAAAGGAAAGAAAACTTTCACATTCATTCTATGAGGTCAGCATTATCCTGATACCAAAATAAGATAATGACACCGCTAAAAAGGAGAACTATAGACCAACATCCCTGATGAACATAGATGCAAAAATCCTCAATAAAATACTTGGAAACTGAATTCAAGAATACATTTTTAAAAAATCATTCACTATGATCAAGTGGGATTTATTCCTGGGTTGCAATGGTGGTTCAATATTCCCAAATCAATCAATGTGATACATCACACTGAAAGGACAAGAGAAAGGATAAAGAGGAAAGGAATAAGTAAGAGAAAGGGTAAGAACCATATGATCATTTCAGTGGATACAGAAAAGCATTTGACAAAGTACAACATCCATTCATGATTTTAAAAGAACAACAGCCCTCAGCAAAGGAGGTTTAGAGGGAATATACCTCCTAAGAAAAATCCACAGCTAATATCATCTTCAGTGGGGAAACAGAGAGCATTTCCTGTAAGGTCAAGAACAAGACAAGGATGTCCACTTTCACCACCTTCTTTCAACATAGTACTGGAAGTCCCAGCCACAGCAATCAGACAACAACAACAACAAAATAACAGGCATCCAAATTGATAAGGAAGAAGTCAAACTTGCACTATTAGCAGATGACATGGTACCATGAAAACCCCAAAGCCCATCAAAAAAACTAGTAGAACTGATAAACCAATTTGGTAGAGTCACAGGATACAAAATCAACAGACAGGGACCTGTTGCATTTCTGTACACCAATAGTGAAGCAGCACAAAGAGAAATTAAGAAAACAGTCTCATTTACAATTGTACCAAAAGTAATAAAATACCTAGGAATAAACCTAACCAAAGAGATGAAAGACCTATACTCTGAAAACTATAAAACAGTGATAAAAGAAATTGGAGAGGACACAGAGAAATGGAAAGACGTTCCATGCTCATGGATAGGAAGAAGAGATTATCATTAAAATGTCTATACTACCCAAAGCAATCTACACATTGGGGAATATTCCCTAACTGCATGATAAATGTATCTCTTTTTAACAGTTGCATACAAAAGTCACCTGCTCGAATGTGTCACAATTTGCTCGACCCATTCCCTTTGAAGGATAATTGGGTTGTTTCTAGGGTTTTGCTCATTTGTTTGTTGTGGGGGTTGATGTTACTATCGCCAATAATGTTACAAGACCATCTCTGAACTTATCTTAACAGGTCTTGCCCTCGTACCCACAGAGAAATTCTTAAGCGCTGTGGACTGGGTTAAAGGGCACATGATTTACATGTTGATAGAAACCACCAGTGGTCATCTGGAAAGGCTGCATCAGGTAGTGTTCCAACACAAGTGTTTGACAGTGCTTGTCTCCCTAGATTCCCCAAGCTCTGCTCATCACATTTTTTTAATTGTTGCGAATCAAATAAATTGAAATGGGTCTCATGAAAATGATGCAGTTGATGTCCTTGGTGTGACCTATCTGCTTAGCACGAGGGAGAGTCCTCTGCTAATTCCAACCCTCCGTGCCCACCCCACCCCCACCCCCCCACCGAGAGAGAGAGAGAGAGAGAGAGAGAGAGAGGAAAAAGAGAGAGAGACAGACAAGGAGCTTGGCGTTCCCCCAGCGGTCAACGACACGGAAGACAAGAATATTAGTAACTGAAGCTGTGGCTCTTGACCAATCCGGCCCTGGTGTCATGCGTGTGGCTTTTGAGGCAGAGCCTCCTTGGACCCCATGCCTGCTGGGTGGTGTTACCTGGACGCCCAAGAGAATGCAGAGGTACCACGGGGGGACATCCAGGACGCTATAGGTTGGCTGGCTGCTGCTGGAGCTCCCGGCCTGCCCAGCCTTCTTCCCGCCTTGGCCATCATGGTAACGGTTGAGCCTGTCGTCCACCCTCTGCTGGGAACAAGAGAGGGACACACCTGGGCATTTTAGGAGGAAGCAAGTGGACTTCCTGATCTCACCTGGGGGGATGGATGGCCAGCCGGGGGCAAGAGGCCATGGCACAGGGATCACGGCTGGCCAGTTTGGGATGTCGAGGTCCAGACTTGAAAGACCAGGATTTTCCACATTGTACATCAGCAGGGCCTGCATGTACGGTCTGGGGTCCCGAGAGGGGACAGGCTGCTTTGCCTGAGGCCTGTCTGCACAACAGCCGCTTTGTGGAAAAGGGGTGGGGGCCAACTCCAAGGTCAGAAAATGGACAGATCTCCCTCCCAGACAGGTAGTTGGGGATCCTGGCCCCAGAATGCTGGAGCGGCCCTCAGAGGCACTCCCGTGGGCCCTGTGTCTACATCTGCTGAAGCTCTCCTCAGGGCGCGGTTATCCCACAGACGCCTACCGCACCCATCTTTTCTGTGGGGCTGGAAGGTCCTAGAATGCGCTGACTGGGCCTTACTCCTCCATGTGGCCCCGGCTTCGAGAGCAGCCAACACCCGTGCTCAGTGTGGACCCAACGAGTGGAAGCAGCGAGCCGGTGTAAGCGGGAGCAGCGCCCGACGGCCAGGGGCAGACTGGCGAGGCAGGGGGAGACTCAGGTGCAGGGACAGCAGTGGGGTTCCCGGGAAGAAGAGGGGTCCCTTGCCCCACTGACTCCCCTCACCCCCCCCCCCCCCACAGCTTCTGGTCGCCGGCCTGGCCCTCTAGGTTTGTTGGCTAACACTCCCATGCACCTGGCGCTAGCCAATGGGGTTGTCCAGGTTTCTCCAAATGTGGCCTCCGTTATCCTGTGTCAGCATCTTAGCTCCCCCTGGGACCCCTCTGGAGTCCCCTGCTTCCCCTTCCCACTTGCAAGAGCTCAATGCCTCCTCCCCATCACTTCTGACTTCCCCGCACCCACAGGGTTTTTCTCCCCACGCCTCCCAGCATGCTCTGCCTCTCTGTTGCATAATTCTCCATCCTCTCTCTTGGACCGAAGCATTTCTGCGTGTCCTGCATTCCCCTAGAGAGGCCATAAGCTTTCAGGGTCAGGAAGTTGTCTCCCCCTCGTTAAGGTCCCTCAAAGTTTCCAGCAGAGCAACATGCATGCGAAACCAGATACATTCCCGAAGAGTGTGGCTGCAAACGAAGAGAAGAGGGACCGCTGGAAAGAGGGTGGGTGCAGGCCCAGACCTGCCCCGCTCCTGGTGGCCGCAGGTGAACCACAGCGTGGAAGTCTCTGATTTCCCAAGACGGTTGTTTGCTTCGATTTCGTTCTGTTTCCATGACAGTAGGGGCAGAAAGAATTTCGAAGAGACAAGTGGAGAGATGTCTGAAGGGCCTCCCAAGAGTTCCTGGAAAAGACAGGGAGGAGTTCGTCCTCCCCAGAGTGCTGAGCAGCCGTGGGTGGCCTCCGAGGACAGCTGCGGGGACCCGGCCCAGGTTTGCGGGTGACACCCAGCCCCCAGCCACCTGGGGCTGCTGTCCGGCCCTGGTGCAGAGGAGCTCTTGCCACCTGTCGCGGAGTGGTTGCTCCAACAAGAGTGTCTTCACTCCGTTCACCCCGCTACTTGTAGGCGCTCGAAAATGGGTTGGGAAGGTGGCGGGGCCGGGGCTCAAGGACTCGCCAGAGAAGCCTGCAGAGGTATCACTGTCACTTCTCTGGGCCTCAGGTTCCTCACCCAGGAACAGAAGCACCTGCTTCGTTGGCTTGGAAGGAAGAAAATAAAACACAGAGAGTGCCCGGGGGGTACTGGTGGTTTGGTAAATATTGGTTCTCTGCCTCACTCTCTGATGCCCTCTCTTTCCCTTTGCTTTGTTTTAGAAAGTCCTTCTGATCAAAGAAATCATAACACCGAGAAGCCCGGAAAGCAAATATTTAGACATTTAGATTCCGCAGAGACCAGCTGTGAATAAAGGCAAAACTCAAAGAATCTTCCAGCGCTTCCTCCCTGCTTTAGAATGTACTCACTGGGTTTAGTGCTCAGGGAGGGAGGAGTCTTGGCCTCATGATGGGGGGAATCTGGAGGGCAGCTGCACACCAGTCTAATAATCTAAAATCTGGCCTCGAACGTAAGCCACACGTCCTGAGCATGAATAGTGAATTAGGGCACCGGGACCCCTTTCCATGCCCTTCTTCCGTTCTGCCTGCCCCCTCTTTTCTTTGCCTCTCTTTCAGCAGCACTCACCGAAGGGTCGGGGTGCTCCCAGCCGGTGATAGCAGAGCTCATGGTCACCTGGGGTCAGCTCCTGTTGGCCTCCTCTCAGGATAGAAACGAAGGGAACCTGCTTCAGCTGAAGGAGATTAATGTCTTCACCGTCTGCCAAAAGGGAGAGAGAGAGAGAGAGAGAGAGATCCTGGGCTGGGCTGGCTCTGGGGAGGGTGGGGCTTCCAGACTTCCCTTCTCACCCCTCCAATCACCACAGGAGACCAAGGTGCACTCAGGTGCAGCCCATGTTTCATAATTTAATAAGTTTGAGAAAGTGTAGAGAAGTTAATGATCCTCTATGACACTATGGAAGTAAATCAGGTGCAGCCTTTTGGGAGTGGCACGAGAGTATTTGCTAGAAGCCAGATTCCAGCGGGCAGAGAAAAGAGGGGGGTGAGGGTGAGGCCCTGGGCGGCACGCACCAGCTTTGCAATCTTTTAAAGCTCATTCTTTACGATGAGTTGAGCTGGAAAGGAAAGCAACGAAGAGAGAATCCAACCAGCCTGGCCTCTGAGATGCCGTCATGAAGTCATCATGAGACAGAGGATATTGCTGTCGATCTGGGAGAAACCGTCAAGGTGCATTGGTGGAGCAAAGCCCTCAGGGGAGAACCTGAGAAAAAAATGCTTCTAATCCTTAGGTGTCTGTCTCCCTAACACCCAGAAACGTCTAATAACCCACCTTTCAGAGAGAGAAGTCCGGGAAAGTGTACGCCTGCCCTTACTCTGCACAGGATCTGCCTCAAAAACTCTGAATAAACCACCCCCCCGCCCACTCTGTGAAGCCCAAAGCCACCCAAGTGCCAGTTACTCCTGGTGGTGGAATGTTCTGGAATGGGTGGCACTCGGTTCTAGGGTTCAGGAAACACACGGTGGGATGCACACATGCATCGGTGGGAATTGGTCCAAGAGGAGCCCTGAAAAATACAACAATGAGATGTTTGACAAGGAACAGGAGAGACCTGATTCGGGCTATGACAGGAAAGCCAGCGGGAAGGAGCTGACCTTACCGAATACTCAGCTATGTCCACTGTGTTACACCATTTTTTGTATTGCCTTACATAACACTCACCACAAATTAGCATTCACATTCTTCTTTCACAGATTAAGAAATCAAGATGTTGATGGGCCTGTTAAGCTTCTCATTCAAGATTCATAACCGATGTAGGAGCTGAGATTCAAGCCCAGATAGTCTTGTTCCACAGCCTGCAGAGGCCAAGAAGATCCTCACAGAAACATGGCCTCTGGGTCTGAAGAAGTAAAGGATGAGGCTCCAGGGGAGATGGAGGGACCCTGAGTTCACCTCAGCGATAAAAGTGAGACTTCTCACCTTTGGGAGGGCATGGGTTCCCACCTCTGTTGAACACACTAAATGCCCAGTTCCCAACTGGGCAAGTTATGAGGTGAAAACAGACATCACGTGCCACCATTCACGTGGATCTCTGCAGTGAGCAGCCCGGGCTTTGTTGCTCCAGGAAGGCCCAGTGGGTGTGGGGCAGAGTTGGGGGGGGTGCCTTTGCTGCCCCACCACAACCCCTGCCCTTACAGATCTGGGCACAGAGGCAAAGTTGGACTCATGTCAGACATCTCTTTTCCCTGTCACCTTCTGGGATAACATGGAAGCAGTTGACTTCTCAAAGACTCTATTCTCCCCCACATTGAAGGTCTTGCCTTTCTTGGCTATGCCTCTCCCTGCTGCTTGTTTAGGCATACAGTTAAACTCCCCCATGGTATGAGGTAAAATGTTTAGCTCATCGGCTGAGGTAAAACAGAAAGACAGTTTCCTGTTACCCGTTTTGCTTGGCTGCCCATACAATATGTTCCAGAATATTCCTCACTCCTTAAGTCTTCTCCTCTGGGCCTGACACACTTTGTCTCACATGTTTCCTTGATAAGTCCTTTAGCTTGTGAGCACTGCTGCTGCCCATGTAGGCCCCGCCGCCCCAGTAGCTCAAATGAGGAGCCAAGCCATCACTCTCCTTTTCTTCTACCTTCCACCCCTTAGAAGTCACTCCCACAGACCATGGTCCCTGCACTCATCATTGGCCTGGCCTGGCTTCTGCTGCCATCTCTTACCCTAAAGTGACTCGTATTACACAGCTCTTCCACAATCTCAGCTGCCACAGCTGGTGGCCTTTCTCTCCCTCACCCGCTGGAACCATCCCGCCATCCCATATACACACCAGCTTGAGGCTCTCCATACACAGCACATTTACACATGATTATTTATAACCCTTGTGTTTCAAGTTAGGGAGATCAAGTTCTAATAATTAGCTCAGACAATGAGAGGAATTTAATAATATAGGGCTTCTCTGGGAACCCATGATCCTTCCCCAGACACATGAAGGATGAAAAACTCTTCCATTACATTTTCACATCTAAACATCTAATTCCAAATTGGAAGCAGCTCCTCCGGCCCAGGTACTTTGGAAGGAGAAAAGCACTGGGCCTCTCCGTATATCATGCATGGTGGTCCCACTGGATGCGCCATTTTGTATGTGGAGTAGGCTACATAGGAAGGCTTGACCCGGACACTTGCACCACTACAGATAAATTAGAAGTTGGCTATGGTAGGAAGGAATATGCTAAGAGACAGCTGTGAGGCAAATCACACCTGACACCAAGAATGAAGGAGGCCAACGGAGTTTCTCAAGAGAAGATTAAAAAAAAAACTGAAGGTGTAGCTCTTGGTTTTGCCATTCAGATCCCATCTAGCTTTCCCTCATTTTCCTCAGTGAACCATTGTGATCCACAGCAAGCAGACCACATGCTTCAAGCAGAGTTTACTCTGCCCTGTGGCTGCCTGGATGAGGGTGAGGGCCATTCGGGAGCCCTGCAAATCCCTGGCCACAGTCTTGGGCTAGCCAGGGGTGTGGGACCCAGCTCGAGTCAATGAGAGGTGTGAGACTTACTGGGACTTTGGGAAGAGAGGTGTTCTCTTTTTCACCGGACTGGAACCTAAAGGACGTTTCTCTGTAGGTGTTGGCAGCCATCTCTTGACTTTATAGAGCCTGCAAAGGAAGCCGACATGGAGAACAGAGCTAAGATGGAGAGATACTGGGTCCCAGTGATATTGAATCTATATATTAAACCACACACCTCTGCTAGCAGCTTCTCTTTTGGTTTAAACCAATCTGATTTGGGTTTTCTGTCATTTGCAAACAAGAAAACAATCACAAATTTAACACTTTTATCTCCAGTCACAGACCAGTTCTTTTTCTAGAATTACTTGCACAATATTTGTTAATTTTTACATCTTCAACTAACAATTGTTTAATTTCAAGAGCATTAAAAATAACTTAAATATCATAAAAAAATAACTTAAATATCTATCCTAACACTAACAACCTCAAGATATTTTTACACAACAGAATCGATTGCCTAAAACGTGGCAAAAATAATCCAAGAGAGCATTGGTAAAGCAATTTCAAGGCTACTTGTCTATGAGATGCTTTACTCACGTGAACACCTAATTTCATATACTCTTGATCTGAAAGTTCAAGAATCCAAACTTCACCATGGAGGATGGGTTTTCTACAGCTTTACTGAGACCTGGCTTTTTTTTTTTTTTAACTGGAAATTGGAGTTGTAGACTTTTAGGCTTGGATTCGCAAAATATTTACTTCAAATTTTGATACGTTCAGCTTGGGAAAGCCACCTCGAGTGGATTATGGTTTTTGACTCATGACTTCATGGTCTAAATAATTCCCACGCTCATGCTTAATTGATTCTCAGTTTACGAAGCAGGGGTTGGCAAACTGTGACTCAGGCCAAGTCTGGCCCACTGTCTCTTTATGTAAATAGAGTTTTATTGGAACATATCCTTCCCATTCGCTCAGATACTCTCAAAAGCTGCTTTTGTTTCACAACGGCAGAGTTGAGTAGTTGTGACAGCCTGCAAAGTCTAAAGCAATTTGCTACCTGACCCTTCACAGAGAAAGTTTGTGGGCTCCTGCGGTAGAACACCGGTCCAAAAAGTTGATTTTTAGTCACTCAACTTCGAAAGTTCTTCAGCCTATAATTTTTCACCTTTAATTATGTAACAATTTAGATAATTGTAAGAACAAAGATAATTTAATTATCTAACAATGTAAGTATGATTTAAATAAATCATTTAAACAGAGTATACCTAACTACTTTTTTGAAAACCCTATTTCCAGGGTGCCTGGGTGGCTAGTTGTTAAGCTGCTGCCTTCAGCTCAGGTCATGAGCTCAGGTCATGCTGCCCTCAGCTCTAGGATCCTGGGATCGAGGCTCACATCAGGCTCCCTGCTCAGCGGGAAGCAGTTTCTCCCTCTCCCGCTCGCATGGCTTGTGTTCCCTCTCTCTCTCTCTCTGTGTTTCTCTTTGTCAAATAAATAAATAAAATCTTTAAAAAAAAAAAAACCACATTATGTCTTCCTCTTCAGTGGAATCCTGCCTTTCTCTTCCAGAGTTCCACATACTACCAACCTTTCTTTGAGTTCGGTCCTGTAGACCACAGCAGGATTTCAGGGCCAGTTATCAGAAGTCATAATAAAACCCTTTTCTCTACATGCTCCTGCTTATCTTTGTCTTTCAGTGTCCAAACCCTTCTTGGACCAACAGCGGGGATTCAGGAGCCGGGACTGGACACCTCGATGGGACGGAAATGACCTGGAGGCTGCCAACCACGGAACCGAGATCGGAACCAACTTATGAACAGTAGGGTTGAAAACCACTACTCTAACAGGGTCAGGCGGTCAGCCAGCCAGCTCTGGTGTCTCTGTAATTCCCATCCTTCCGATTGGGCACTGTGCTTCGCCGGGCTGGGCCGAGGGGGGAGGCTAGGAGAGGAGGGTGGGCTTCAGTAGTCTGGACAAGAGGGACCAGTGAAGGACTGATGGATTTTCATGCAGAGACACGTCTGCCATAAGAGGTCCTACACATACAGAAAACCCTCACCTTGAAGCTGTCTGTTGGAGTGCCCCAACTGACCTCTCTCCTGATTCTGAGCACCAGTTGTCAGCCTTCTGTGCCACCTTGGGACCCATGTACTCAAGGGACAATATTCCAGAGTCCTTCTCGGAGACCCATGACTCACCCTCTTGCTTCATGGCCATTTGAGGATCCGGGAAATCACGGGATGCCTGATGGGTATAAACCAGAAACTGTGAGTTAGCTTTCCTAGGCGCAAGCAACAGAAACGGCCTTTGACCAACTTAAGCAAGAAAGGGCATTTATTTGAAAACCACTGGTGGGGGTACCTGGGTGGCTCAGTGGGTTAAAGCCTCTGCCTTCGGCTCAGGTCATGATCCCGGGGTCCTGGGATCGAGCCCCACATCAGGCTCTCTGCTCAGAGGGAAGCCTGCTTCCCTTCCTCTCTCTGCCTTCTTCTCTCTCTGCCTGCCTTTCTGCCTATTTGTGATCTCTGTCTGCCAAATAAATAAATAAATAAAAATAAGAAAACCACTGGTGGCTCAGGGAGTGAAGATTTGAACAAGCAGGCGCTGGGAAGGGTAGCAAGAGTGACTCCGGGAACGGGAATCCCGGGACTTTCTCTCTCAGGGCAGGACTGTCATTGACTCCACACACCTTCTCTTCCTCGTGCCATCACTCAGAAGTCAAATTCCAAGGGGACAAGATCTGATCGGCATGTCCATCCCCACGGGCAGCCAGCCCGGACTGGGGGAGAGGCAGGGTCCTGGCCCCCAGCAGCTCTCTGGGAGGTACACAGAACAGGGAAAGGGCAATTTTTCTGAATGAAGGGGAAGAAAGGCAGGAGGAAGCCATAGGAGGGAGGTAGCTGTTCCCCTCCGTTTCCATGGGGAAGCATCCTGTGTGGGAGCCCCGCGTGTTTTCCCCACGCTCATTCTGTGCTATTACAGGGAGCGAACCTGCCATGCGGTCAGGAGGTACAACAGTGAGCCTGCTTCGTAGGCTTCACCGGCTGCCCCAGGAGCGCTTTCCACCCCCCCTCCCCTACGGAGCGCAGACCTGGAAGGTGATCGTCTGCTGCCTAGCCCCCTTGCCCCGCAAACAGGAGTTGGGCTTAGCTGGCAGACTGTTCTCCCACTGTTAATGCATGTTTTCTAGAGATCCAAGAGGGAGAACCACACCCGTGAGGCTCTGGGTGGCTGAGTCACATCCCGGGGACCTGGGGCCTCTCTGAGGTGGCGCTTCGGGGTGCCTCACCAGGCTGCGTGGGGCAGGGGCCCAAAGAACACTAAATGGCTGGGGCAGACCCAGGGCCGTCTGCGGGACGAAGAAAGCAGGTGGTATGGACTGTTGAAGCCAGATTACTTTCTGATTCACAGGAGAACACTTGAAACAGAGAGGGCATAGAAGGTGAATTTGGAGCCCCCTGGGCCAGACTTGGAATTTCTTAAAGAACTGACCCTCTTCCTGGAGAGGGAATGGGCAGTTCCAGAAGCACTTGCCGGGGGTCTGCCTCTAGAGCAGAGGGATTTTTATGAGCACCGGCAGCCCTGGCTGGCACTTGCCAGGTGTTACGTCTGGCAGGAAGGGGCCTCTCTACCTGAGGCAGGTGAGACAGAGGGGCCCCAGTGCCCTCCAAATGGCCGGGGGGCTCGGTGCAGAAACTGAGCTCAGGGGAGGTGCGAGAGCCCACAGCAAAGCTCGAATGAGCTCGGTGTAGCTCTAAGATCGTTCTTGAGGCTTTAGAGCCTATAAGTGTCCTTTTTGGAGGTCTTCTAGGATTCATTGACATTTCATGGGAGACTTGATGCATAAACCCAGAACTCTCAGCTATAAGTGTGAAAGCGAGTTGTGCTTGGGAAGGTCTCAGGTGGCCAGGGAGAGCCGAGGCAGGACCCATGAAGGTCCAACAAGATTCTAGACCCAGCTGACCCCACACCCCCGCCATGCCAGGCAGCCGAGGCTCAGGGATGGACCAAGGACTGAGGAAAAACCAGACGTGGCTGGAGACCAGGGGCAGGACACAGTGGACATTTTCTGCTGCGAAGTCTACAGGGAAAGCCTCCCCACTTGGATGAGATGTTCAGAGGCTAATCCAAATTCAAGAAAAGTTCTGTTTGGCCCCTAGTTGGGTAGAACCAAGGGTTCCCATCAGGGGCAGGCACAGTACCCGGAGGAGGGAGGAAGGATCTTTGCCCACTGTCCAGTCTTGGCTAGCTCTCCCTGATGACTCTGGGGAGTGACTGTGCGAGGCACAGTTTGTGTGGGGGCAGAGCCCGGGGTCCCCTTCTCTGTGAGGACACAGAAACTTATTAGGAAGTCACCGTGGAAGAATAATGTTTTGGGAATAATAATAGTGTTAAGTTCTTCCGGCAAAAATAATCACCATTTATGGAGGGAGGGATTTCAGCAGGCAGGTAGCTGAGGGAGTCACCGGTGAGGGGAAATGGAAAAGCAAGTATATTGGGGATCTCCAAGAGGCGGCTGTGTGCCACGTTCTCGGGGATAGACCACCAAGAGGCCACCAAGACCGCACAGAAGTATCATTGGCATAATGCACTGCTCCTTGGACCACAGATAACAACCCCAGGACCTTGAAGCAGAGACTCAGAGGTGGTCAAACCAACCCATGGGTCTGAAAGACAAGGCCTCCTTAGTGGAACACACATGTATTGACCGACATGGGCTAGACCTACAATGGACACCTCAGGGGACACCTGTGAGCACAGGTGACTCGGGCCCAGAAGGGGCCCTCCCCTAAGCCTTGGCACCACCCAAGTGCTCCCAAACTTAACCATAAACTCCCAAAAAGAGGGAGAGCCCCAACCAGAAGGCTGAATGTCAACCAGCCCAGTAGAATGGGGGAGCACAGTAAAAATTAACATGTTTTCCTTTTGGCCCACCTGCATTTGGGGATTGAAATTCACACTTGCTATGAACATCTTAAAGAAGAAGGAGGGCTGAGCATCTGAGTCACCAGAAAATGTCTCCAGGGCTAGCAGCTGTGGATGTTGGGCTCCGGACAAAGCAGAGTCAGCATCTGTCCTTCCCACACACCACCTCCATCAGACGCTCAAATTGGGGCCCAGTCATCAAGGAGGGGGTGCCCATGATTGGCCCCTCACCGCACCATCCCTGATGTTGTACTTACCCGGGTGCATCTGGCACTGGGCTCCTAGAAGATTCTCTGCCCTCCAGGGCTTGACTGCAGCGGAGCTGGTGGGAGCCCGGGTCTGATGACACCCCCCAGATCCTACATGTCCTCCCCATGCTAACGTAAGCACTGACTCCTCTTTACGAATGAGCTGCAGCTGGGAGGCGTGGGAACCCAGGACCAGACACCACAGAACACCTGTGCTATAGACTGGTCTCCCCAAAATTCATGCTAAATCCCATTGCCCAATGTAATGGTATTTGGAGAGGGGGACTTTGGGAGGTGATTAGGTTGTAAGTGCTGGAGCCCTCATATATGGAATTAATGCCCTTATAAGAGACCCAAGAGACTGCTCTTAACCCATCTGCCATGGGAGGTCACAGAGAGAAGATGGCTGTCTACAACCTCGAAAAATAAATGTTTGTTGTTAAAGCCACCCAGCCTATGGTATTTTCATTATAACAACCCAAACAGATTAAGACAATTTGGCATGTGTGGAATTCCCTTGTGATTGGCTTTATAGGAAGAGAATAGTGGTTTTGGACTCTGGCCTTTTCTTTGCTCAATCTCTCCTAATAGGAGTTTGACCTAAATATTTCTTGCACACAGTGTTCATCTTCCCTTCGATCACTTCCACGGGGGCTCAGTAGCAATGGAGCTTGGGCTACATCTTAACGACACTTCTCCCAAGAAGCACACAAGGTGGCCGTCATGGGTAGTTTCTGGCCAAGACCTACACATCCTCAGTCCACCGAATGCCAGCCTGGCATAATGTTCAAAGGCTGACTTTGGTGCCCATTCATGTAAACATCACTTCCCTCTTTTTTTTTTTTTCCCCCTCCATCTTCTTGCTGAGAAATCTTCTTTCTGGAAAGCAGAACTCAAGATTATGGAAGCTGCAAAGAACAAAAGAACCATAGAAAAAAACTAAGTCCCAGAGACGTCCCTCGTCTCAGTGAACAACATCACCATCCACCAAACACCCAAACCTGAGCTTGGTCCACCATATGCAATTCTTCCCAAGTTCTGCCAAATCCACCTCCTAGAATGTCTTGTGTGTGTCCCAGTCTCTCCAATGTCAGCAAATATGTTAACTTCATCTCCTTCTTTCAAATCTACATCATCATCCCTATGATTTTAGGCACAGCAGTCTGGCTAAACTTAAAAACATAAGTCCAGGCCTGCCATTCCCCTCTTTAAAACTCTTGCTGTGTCCTGTGCCCTGAGGCTACAGTAAACTAACCCTTAGCATGGTCTATGATGTCTCTCACGACTTGGCTCCTTGGAGCCCCATGGCTCACGGGGCCCACCATACTGTATCTGGCGCGCACATGGCAGGTCCTCCATTAACAAGAGTTGGGTTAAATCAAATGACCCAAGCTCAGTCAGTCTGTCTCAGTCTTTAACTTGGGACTCTGAACTCGGGCTAGTTCTGGCTACAGAACAACAGGGAATGTCTGAAAGACCAGGTTCTGGGCTCCTCTGGCTCAGCCCGGGAAGGACGACATGGGGCTGAGCATTTGGGGGGCAGACCCTCAAGGCTGGAGATGCTGCTGTCATTACCATGAGGGCAGGTGCAGGGCTGGTTTTTCCTCTAAAACTTTAGAAATCTCCATCTCCATTTCAGAGGATGACACAGCCCCTTCAGGGAGGGGCAGAGCTTAACTAAGATCTTGGCCTCTATGCTGGGTTTAAAATGTACCTGGGAGAAAAAAAAAAAAAAAAGGATTAATATGAAATTTCCTGCTGAGCACTAGTGAGGAAATCTGTAGGATAAAAACCCTGCCATTTCCTTCCCCTGCCCCCATGCCCAAAGATGACCTGGCCTGAAATAATCTTCTCTTTTCTTTGGCTAATAACTTCCTTGCCCCACCTCCTTCCTTTAAAAACCTTCCATTATATCCAACCACTGCTTGATTCGTGGATCCCTTAATAAGCCAATTAGATCTTCAAAAAAGAAAAAAAAACTGTACCGGGGATTTTGGTCTCTTTAAGGAATGGGGAGGTCAACAGGTTGGGAGATGACTGCCATTGAAGAGGCAGTCTGTCACTCCCGGGTCTCGAGAGGAGGGAGTGGCAGGCCTTGCCGGGCCACACAGGAGAGCCCCACTGTCCAGAGATAGAAGGGAGGACACCTGGGTGGCTCAGTGGGTTAAAGCCTCTGCCTTCGGCTCAGGTCATGACCTCAGGGTCCTTGGATCGAGCCCCGCATCGGGCTTTCTGCTCAGCAGGGAGCCTGCGTCCCCCTATTTCTCTGCCTGCCTCTCTGCCCACTTGTGATCTCTGTCTGTCAAATAAATAAATAAAATCCTTAAAAAGAGAGAGAGAGAGAAGCGGGGGTGGGGGAAGCATGAGCAACAGGCTGTATTGTGTGTTTTTGCCAGGAGGAGCAAAGGAAGCCGAATAAATAGCTGAACAGGCTTAGGACTGGCTGGTTTGCCTCGTTCTGGCCATCTCCAGGACTCAGGCGCCGTCTCTCGTTGGCCGCTGTCCCACTCTGGAAGGAGTGAGGCAGGAGGTAGTGGTTTGACCAGTAAAGGCAGTGAAGGTGCCGGTTGAGGGTTTAGACTCTGGATTGCTTGGTTGGTCTATGAAAGTCCCCCTCACAGAGGCGTTGTCCACTGTCTCTAGGAACTAGCCAGCCCTGGGAGGCTCCATCTTTCCTTGCTCAGTGAGCCCTGAATGCCAGAAGGCCAGGAATATAGAAAATGTAGTCGATACAGCGCAGAGGAAGAGCTTCTCACGAGCACACTGCCCACCAGAGAAGCTGCCCGTGGCCTCACCTTTGCCACCATCCACGTTGCAATAACCCGAGTCCCTTCATCCATGAAAGGGCAAAGAAAGACTTCGGGGAGAGAGGAGTGAGAGTGTTCAATAAAACTTGGCTCGTCGTTCTTTCTGAATAGGCTTCGTAGCAGGGTGAAAAAGAAGTCAACCAATGTCCGAGCTGAGAAAGAAGGGAGAAGGGGTGCCAACGATCTCAGGGGACAGGGGGTGCCCAGTAGCTTAGAGCTCAGTGGGCTCACGTGGCCTTGGGTCACCTGCTTCTGAGTCACTTGGCTTTTGGTCTGAGCAGCCAACTGGCCAGTCCCAAGAGGCAGTCCTCAAGGATGTCTCCCAGCCTCCCACAGATCTGCTCTGGGTCGAATCAAGGTGTGCAGATGGCTGGGAGGGGGTGCGGGTAGGGAGACACGTCCAATGTCAAAGCAGCCGGCTGGATCAGACTTAGTCGCTTGGGCGCATGGAAAGGAAGGATATCAAGGGACCAGGGCGAGCAGACAGCAGAAGGCACCTGACTAAGTTCCGCTCTAGGTGTTTTTCGCAGTCATGTTAAATTTTAGGTGGAAGTCAGGCACTGCATAAGTGGGGTTGTGGGTTTACGAGGCTTAGGAATTAGAAGTCATTGTCTTGGCATTGAAATGATGAAGTCACAAGCAGAATCATGGGAATAAGGCAGGACACGACCCCATTAGCTCCTGATCCTTTTTTGGTCTTTCCCTAAAGATTTTATTTTTAAGTCGTCTCTGCACCTAATGTGGGGCTCAAACCCACAACCCAAAGATCAAAAGTCACATGTTCTACCGACTGAGCCAGTCGAGGGCCCCCAGAGTCTGCTGTTTTATGCAACAGAGCCTCCTGCTTCTGAACGTGGAAAGAGGACTAGCCCGGCACTAAGAATTGTCACCAAGCCTCTAATCATTACCTTAAAACGTGTTTCCAGACCAGCGACCACTCTGGGATCCCAGATAGGGCCCTTAACACATTAGAGAATGGAAGATGACAGGAATCTGACAAAAACGATTCCCAGAGGGGACGAAGAAAGATGTCCTGTGGCAAGGGCCGAATTTATAAGCACTTGGATCTCTGGCAGTCAGGGCGGGCTTCCTGAAGGAGGTGGGCGGGAAAGAAGAGGAGGAGGCTGGGAAATGGAAGAACTGGGGGCCTGGTGGTGCCAAGGACTCTGGAGGCTAAAGGTCCGCTCTCCTCATGGCTCTTCCCTCTGGGTCCCCATGAAAGTGGCTCCCATGTGGGGGGTGAAACCACGTCACGGTCCAGTGGAGGACACTTCTGTTGGTTTTATATTCGATGACGCACTTTCTCCCACCGCAGTTTCCCGGCACAGAGGTGAGAGGGTTTCTTCATGCAACTGCAGGCCTGACCAACAGAAGGTGACACGGATCCGTATTCCAGCTCGGGGACAGAGGGGACGACGGAGCGATTTCACTGAGATCCTTTGGGACACTCGGAGATGGGGTCCCTGCTGGGGCTTTCTGCCACAGTCCTGGAGGGCTCTTCTCTTTGGCCTTCAGAACCGGTTTCTAGCCCTCACGTTTTGCCAGCACCTTGCCCCCGTATTGTGCCTTTTTCTTTCCATCAGAGGACTGAGAAGGCTACTGCCCTTCCCTTGGTTCATCTAAAACGGAGCAACGACCGACAAGGACCAGCTTCAAAATGAAACATCATCCCGCTTCGACGGGCTATATCCGTTATACAGTAGGACCCAAGCGGGCTGTGAAACCGGGGACCAACACGGACACCCCACACGGCTCCCCACGGAAGGTCCTCTCAGCCGAGAGCACCTGCCCCGGCGAGAAGGGGATTTTTCTGGACGTCTGACAAGAAGCCTGTTCCAGGGAGCTTTCCCTCAGTCTGAGACTGAGTTCGGCCCCCCCCCCACCCCCCCACCCCCCCCCCCCCACCCCGCCAGCATGCGCTGGGCTCATCTGGACAGTGCTGGTCTGGATGGGAAACGGGCCAGCTCCCTCATCCTGACTGGCAGGCTTCTCAGTGAACTGACAGATCCTGTCACGCCCTCAAGGGCTGCCCTACTGCCACTATTTTCAGCCTCTGGTACGAGGAAGCCACCAGCACCTCAGCCAGTCTGTCCTCATGCATGACCTGAATGGGGGCGCCACTGGCCATAGGGGGCATCGGGAGAACCTCAACTCACTTCCTGAGAGCTCTCCTGCCCGGGTCCTCTTCCCACCTCCTCCAGCCCAGACTTTCTAGATCGGCTCCTGGCTCTAAACGAAGCCATCTGCCAATACCAGGGCCCTAAGAAGCCAGCCTAGGAGAAAGGATGAGTGAATTAGGCCAAGGAAGCCAGAAACCAGATAAGCCATGAGGCCTTGGAGGGGACTGAGCGATCCCTGAGGACAGAAAAACCAAGTCCCAGGAAGGACCTGGAGTTTTGCCTTATCCCCCAGTCACACACAGCACCCTGGCGCTGGCCAGTCAACTGGCAAACGGGGACCACGGTCACAAAGGGAAGGGAGTGGGAATGTATCAGAACAGGGAAGAATTTTCAGAATCACTTAATCCAAACCCTTCATTTTACAGATGAGCAAAGTGATTCAGAACAGTGTCACACAGGGGCTTAGAGGCCAACAGAACCAGGATCCAGGTCTTCCAACACCCACCGGATCCCATGTCAGCCATGTATATCACGGCACTGGGTACATGACTTTAGGTCCTGTTTGAGAATCAAGAAAACCGTCCTGGCCTACGGGTTTCCAAAGCCGAGTGAATCATGACATTGTTGAAGAGATTCTCTGAAGACACGGATTCTCTCGAGAGTCACCAGAAGCCCCAGTTTCCCACTCACCGTCTTCGCAGTGTCATTTGTAATGACAAAAGAGGTTTTTTTTGTCTTCAGTTTAAGACCCTCACAGACGGAGAAGAGGCACTGAGGGTTTCCCAGAGACGGGCGGTGTCACTGAAGACGGTGACAGCCTGTGGTAGACAGGTAAGATGGGGCTTTAATTGGAATTACAAGAGTAAACAAGAGATTAAGAATGAGGAGTAATCATAAAACTTCTAGTGCTCTTTGCAAAGGAGGGGAAGAATCTCATATTTTTAAGATTTTATTTATTTATTTGACAGAGATCACAAGTAGGCAGAGGCAGGCAGAGAGAGAGAGGGGGAATCAGGCTCCCTGCTGAGCAGAGAGCACAATGCGGGGCTCAATCTCAGGACCCTGGGATCATGACCCGAGCCGAAGGCAGAGGCTTTAACCCACTGAGCCACCCAGGAGCCCCAAGAATCTCATATTTTTTTAAAAAAACATTAAGGCCTCCTGGTGGCTCAGTTGGCTAGTCATGTGACTCTTGATTTTGACTCAAGTCAGGATCTCAGGGTCATGAGGTGGAGCCCCACATCGGGCTCTGCACTGGGTGTGGAACCTGCTGGAGATTCTCTGGCTTCCTCTGCCCCTCCCCCAACCCCTTCAAAAATAAATAAATACATCTTAAAAAAACAAAAAACAAAACAAAACAATCAAATAGTCTCCAGTGACTATAACCACTTCCTCACTTCCCATTCACTTCTTCACCCACTAGGATCACACCGCCTCCTTCCCTCTGGAGAAGGTCCCTCTTACCTCTCAGTTTCCAGATCTACCAACTGCCTTGTCTTCATCCCAACGGGGACTGACCATGACACTCTTTCCTCTCTTAGCGTCCATATTGTTGTTGCCTTTTCCTGGTTCTTTTCTTTTTTTTTTTCTTTTTTTTTTTTTCCCTTTTTATTTATTTTTTCAGCGTAACAGTATTCATTCTTTTTGCACATCCTGGTTCTTTTCTATTTCTTCTCTGTCTCATAAACTGACATCAGCTCTTCAAGATCCCATTTATGGCTTTATTTTTCCCTCACTTCTTCCTAAACGATTTTGGTTCCATACTACGACCCACACACTGACAAGCCCTACGTGGTTCTCTCTGGCTCTGTCTTCCTATTTGAGCTCCACTGTTGTGTGTGTGTGTGTGTGTGTGTGTGTACATATACTTTTTCACCACACAGCAGACCCCCCCAAATCCAACTCCTCATTCTCTTCTCCCTGAACCAACATGTACACAGTCATCCAAGTCAAAGACCTCAGCCCTCTGTCTCCTTCTCTTACCTGACCTCTTCCTCCAGATGTAAGTCCTGCCAATTACCTGTCAGCAATATCTCTTGAATTAAAATTGCTCTTATTGAAGGGGGAAAAAAGAAAAAAAATTGCTTTTTCCTCTTTATCCTCATTATCTCAATTTGGACTCATTGGACTCATTGGACTCAATTTGGACTTTCTTACTGGGAGGACCACAGTGGCTTTGTTTTTTTTTTTTTTTTTTTTTTTACTCTGATAAAATACTTTTTTACTGTGATAAAATACACATAACATAAAATTTACAGTTTTAACCCTTTTTCAGGGTATATTTCAGTGGCGTTAAACACAGTCATTGTTGTGCTATCCATCTCAGAGCTTTCCCATCATCCCAAACTGCTAAACTTAAACTCTGGGCTCATTAAATAGAAACTCCTAATTTGCTCTTCTCCCGCTATTCATTCCTTCTCCGTGGATTTGACTATTTTAGGTACCTCATATAATTGGAATCCTATAGTAGTTGTCCTTTTGTGTCTGGCTTATTCTCAGTAGATTTTAAATGGTTTTCTTACATCTAGTTTTTCTTCTCCCCCAACCCATGTGTGGAGTAAAATCTCTCTATCTTTGTAAGACATGATGTCTTTGTAAGATATGAAAAGTCCATGTTGACTATAAGGAAAAGCATATGCTCCTCAACTTGGTGGTCAAGGCCTTTTGAAATCTGGCCACAACTTACCTCTCCAGCTTTACCTCTGGCTTTTCCCCCAACAATCCCGCAATCACACCACACTACCTGGTAAGCCCCTTCATGCCTTCCTCACTGTCCTGCACCTGCCACGTCCCTGCTTGGAATGCCATGTCCTTTCCCTCCTCTGTGCCCTCACCCAAATCCCCAGGCTTCACTCAGCAAACTCTACTCATCCTTCGGAGCCCAGCTTCCATTCTCCTTCCCCTGGGAAGTTGGCACTTTGCATATATAAGATTTATATACTTTACATTTTGTCTTATGTTTTTCAATCAAAATGCTTGAAGAGATATTGATGTCAGTCTCCTCTTTGAGGTTGTGATTTCCTGGTGGTCAGGAACACGTCTTTTCATCCTTGGTATTCTCACTGGTGGGTACTCAATGAATGTTTGTTCAAGGAACAAATTAGAATATTCATCCACCTATACTGGGTTAAAATGATAGATAAGGACACATTAGGTGGTCCTACGAGACTTCTGAGATACGGGATTCCAAAATACACTTTCCATACCCTGCGTACGCGGCATAGGAGTATCTTCTCCAGAAACGAAAAGCTGGGATAACAGTTGTTCTCACAACATCTGGTTATGACTAGTAGCTCTTTAAGAGTCAAATATAATAAGGGCAATTACTCAAAGTTGTCATCTTGATAGCCTGAAGCAATCAGACCCAAAGCTTCCCCCAGGAGGGTTGGTAGCAGAATTCAAATGTGGAAACCCCTCCAACGGCAGGTCTTCCTGATGGGAAACTGTGGGTGCCATTCCCCGGGGCGGGGGGTGATATCCAGAGTGCAGTGTGGCCTGTGGGGGCTGCCCAGGGACTCCTTCACTGACACCAGAGATGACCAGATGGCTAAAAACGTAAGCCCCTCTACTCAGCCTGAACCTAGGCAGCAGGATTTCATGAGAAGAGAGCATTTTGTAGCAATCAGACATTCTTGGCGTTTGTGGGGCACCTCAGCTTCAAAGCACTGTCATTCACAATATTTCATTTAGCTTCACGGCCACCTGCGTAAGATGATCTCGATGCGTTGATGAAGAAACAAGCCAGCCTGGGTGCTGTGGTCTTCCCAAGGCCGTGGCTGAAGAGTGACACCTCGGCTGCTTCAGACCGAGGGCCTTTCAGCCAGAGCCTGGGTATCTTGAGGTTATTGAAGGTTTTTAATACATAGCTCACAAGTCCTTTCTCCCAGTCCATTGTTGATCTGACTTCAGTTATGGTGTTTTGTTTTTAAAAGTCTATAAAATTTCAGTTTGGTAAACTGATCAAGATTTTGCTTTGGGGTCCTGTAGTTTGAGTTTTGCTCAAGATTGTAAGAGTTTACCCCAAGATTGTAAACATGTTTCTCCTCATTTTTGATAGGACCGTATATTCACTGCTGGACCATTTGCCTAATGGTGATCTCTGTCACACAAATATGAACTCTAAGAAATCGTCATGTCTTTTTTATTTTTTTATTTTTTTTTAAAGATTTATTTATTTATTTGACGGAGAGAGATCACGAGTAAGTAGAGAGGCAGGAAGAGAGAGAGGAGGAAACAGGCTCCCCGCTGAGCAGAGAGTCCGAGATGGGGCTCGATCCCGGGACCCTAAGATCATTAGATCATGACCTGAGCCGAAGGCAGAGGCCCAACCCACTGAGCCACCCAGGTGCCCCTCGTCATGTCTTTTTTAAAAAAATATTTTACTTATTTATTTGAGAGAGAGAAAGAGCACGAGAGGGGAGAAGGTCAGAGGGAGAAGCAGACTCCCCATGGAGCTGGGAGCCCGATGCGGGACTTGATCCCAGGTCTCCAGGATCATGACCCGAGCTGAAGGCAATCGCTTAACCAACTGAGTCACCCAGGTGCCCTAGTCATGTCTTTTTGTTGTCAGCTATATCCCTACAGCCTGTCACAGCCTGGTCCTTCTGTGTTCAATAAATGTTTAGACTTAAAAAAAAAAAAAAAGAGGGGTCCCTGGGTGGCTCAGTGAGTTGAGTGTCCAACTCTTGGTTTCACCTCAGGTCATGATCTCGAGGTTAGTGAGATCGAGCTACAAGCTTAGCTTCAGATTCTCTCTCTCTCTCTCTCTCAAATAAATAACTAAGTCTTTAAAAAATGATGTGGGTTTTATTAACAAGAGAATGCAGATATTCCTGGAAGAAAGTCAATATAAGAATTTTGGGTGTTGTGAATTTTATAAAAGAATTCTGTATACATTCTGTTAAGTTTTACCCTCCGTGTTGAATTATGGCTATTGCCCAGTCCTGCAGTAATCCCCAGAGAATGATAAAATCCTGAGTTTGGGAAGAAAGGTTAGGGATTGTGGAGGGCTCCTGCATCTTGGTGGGTCAGTCCTTCCTTCACATGGCTCTGTCCCCACTTACAGGCTGTTGAGTTCGTGTGCACAGTTGCTCAGACCCCAATTCCTCTCCTGGGAGACTGAAGTATGTTCTAGAACATCCCCTACTGTTGGCCTTCTGTGGGCCCAAACCTCGTGGCAAGCACGTTGATTCCTTCCTGCCCCTCACCCCCAAAGTCCCAACATCAGATTTTCTGCCCTGTCTATGTAAGGTCATGTGCACCACCTCCTTTCCTTTCTTTTACCCTAAGACTAATATGCATTTCTGGGCAACATTAAATTATTCTGATTGGGTCCTTTTCAGATATTTGCCAACTTCAGCTAGGTGCTTGCTATTTGTTTACCATTCTTTTTAATATCTATACTTCCCCCCTTCCTATACTTCCCCAAGTGTAAGTTCTCAAACTCTAAACCCCCTTCTACACGTTGCTCATGATACTGGCTGAGGGATCCCTTACCATTTCATGCCTTTACCTCAAAACCCTCTCTCTTAGTTGCTACCATCTTGGAGGGGAAAGTATCCCTCTTACTAAGAGTAAACATCCACTTGTACTCTTGATTTTGTTCAGTTGTTTTCTTGTTCAGATTTACTTTTGGGAGATACCTGGGTGGCTCAGTAGGTTAAGCGTCAGACTCTTTGTTTTGGCTCAGGTCATGATTCTAGTCAAGGTCATGAGCTGGAACCCCTGCATCAGGCTCCCTGCTCAGCAGGAATTCTGCTTGAGATTCTCTCCCTCTGCCCCTGTGTGTGCGTGTGTGTGTGTGTGTGCGCGCGCGCACGCTTGCGTGCACACTCTATTTCACACTTTCTGTCTCCCAAATAAATAAATCTTTTTTTTTAAAGATTTTATTTATTTATTTGACAGAGAGAGAGATCACAAGTAGGCAGAGAGGCAGGCAGAGGGAAAGGAAGGGAAGCAGTCTTCCCTGCTGAGCAGAGAGCCCGATGCGGGACTCGATCCCAGGACCCTGAGATCATGACCTGAGCCGAAGGCAGCGGCTTAACCCACTGAGCCACCCAGGCGCCCTAAATAAATCTTCTTTAAAAATTCACTTTTTTGGGCAAATAAATAAATAAATAAATTTATTTTATTATTATTTTATTTTATTATTAAATATAATAAATTAAATTATTATTTAAATTCAAATAAATAAATAAAATCTTCTCAAATTTTTTTTTAAAATTTCACTTTTTCAAATACTTTGTCTTCTCTGACTTCTAAGTCAGACTTGACTGACTTCTAAGCAGTTTGTGATTTCCCTCAGGGTGGAGGGTGTGTCCTTTCCTCCGTGTTTGCCTCTCAAACTGTGTTGTCATTATCCCTTTATCAGACTTCTTTGCAGTTTTATTTCCGATTCTTTAATTCCTAGTCATTCTTCATTCTTCAATCTACCGCAATTGGCTTTTAGTACCGCCGCTGGATTAAAACCAGTCCCTTGAAGATTACTGATCTCCTGCCAAGAAAATGTAATAGCACTGCAGCCTCCAACATTTCTTTCCTTCCCTCCCTCCTTTACTTGAACTGAATGTCAGGACGTATGCTAAGCCCTGGGGATATGGAGACAAGAAGAATCATCCCTTCATCAGTAAAGGCATCTATAAGGTACTAAGGAAGGTGGGACCACCTAAGTTTGCCCGGGAGTGTGAGAGAAAGCTTCAAGGAGCAGGCTGCCATGACGTGAATGATGTGTGCGTTCTGCACAGAACAGCCAGCCAGGGAACAGGTGCATAGTCTCATGAAGTAGAGAACATCATTCTGTCTGCGAGGGGAGGCGGCACTGGGTGCCACACCAGCAAAACTTAAATTTCATTATGAAAGTACCGGGGCTGGGGGAGCTTTTAGAGAGTTTTGAGCGGGAGGCGACATGACCCGTTCTAGATGCTCTAAACCACGGGAGCCAGTTTGTCTGTTGACCGCTCGTCATCTGCCCCCCACCCTGCTCTCCTCCCCTCTGTCGTTCTCACAGTTCGGATTCATCCCATCAGGTTCCCAGGTTAGGTCCTGCTGATGAGAGGCACAGAGGTCAAATGCGAAAGGTAAGAGAGAAGTAGCTACATTTCGAGAGGCGGCAGCAGGCAGGCGGCTGCTGGCAAATGTGGGGTTTGCGTAGCTGCTCCTCAGAGACCTCCTGAGAATCACCAAGTGGGTGCCACGAGCAGCTGCGAGCTCCTCGGCGACTCCTGCACTTTCAGATCTCCTCAAAGCCAGGAGAGCCCCTCTTGACTTTCCCTCCCCCAGCCTTCCCAGTGGGTATGGATGGAACCCCCGGCTTCCTGATGGAACTAGTCCACATTTCTTTTCATAAGCCCAACACTACGATTTATGGCAGTTATCTGGCTCAAAACCACAGTCATAGCCTATTTCACCTTCATCCAAGTAAATACTTATATTAAATATAAATAAAATTTTATTATGCGTTGGACCCTTGGTTAAGAGCTGAGCTAGACAGGTTAAAAAGCAGATGACTTTCTCGCTCTCAGAGAGCTTACAGTCTAGCAGAGGATCTAGAAGAAACCTAAGAAAGTTCTGAAGTTATTTTTCTTTTATCCTTTAACTGCGTCCAGTAACTTGCAAAAATTCAAGATTCTGAAATCCCCCTTGAATTCTTTCGCCTTTCCATTTACAACCGCCTGATCAGCCAATAACCTCTACCTGGACTATTTCTCTAGTTTACTAGCCAGACTTTTTATTGTATCATGGACCCTTTTTATTTTATTTTATTTTTTAAGATTTATTTATTTGAGAGAGAGTATGTGAGAGCAAGTGTGCACATGCATGCACGAGAAAGCAGAGAGAGGGGCAGAGGGAGAGGGAGAGAAGCAGACTCCCCGCCGAGCAGGAACCTAAGGGGCCGAATCTCACGACCTCAGCTGAAACCAAGAGTTGGATGCTTAATCGACAGAGATACCAGGCGCCCTCTTTTTTATGTTTTGATAAAACACACATACACATACTATATTTTGCAGGCAATTTCAGGGAGTCATCAATAGTCCCTTTGAGGCCAAACCCTATATCCTTTAGGCTCATTCATTTACCCCGAAAAAACCCCTCCATTGCCTCTCCCATCTTCCTCATTTCCATCTAGGGCTGTATATTCCTAAAGCACAATCCTCTCATGTCTCTCCCCTGAAATAGAAACTGGCAGTGGCTCATTTCCAACAAAATCAGTGCCCAATCCACCCTCAGGCTTTCTCTCTCACAAGTCCCCTACACAAACCCTAGGTTTCTTCTGAACCGAGATGCCATCCCTAAACATTGCCTGTGCGATCTCATCCCCAAGTCTTTCTTTGCTTAGACTGTATTCCCCACCCCCCAAGTCTCAGCTTATCTAAAGCTTTCCATTCTTTGAGTTACTTTGACATTTTGTACTTCAGACACTCACATTCCGTCTTGTTCGAGAGCCGACCAGCCCCACTTTTTCAGATTATGAGAGTGAGGGTCATCTTATCTTTGTACCGCCTGAGGAACCTGGCATTATGCCTGGGCCATGCTAGATGTTTGAAAAAAAAAATGTTAGACTAAATTAAATCCAATCTCTTTCTCATGTTTTAGTTTCGGTTGTGTCTTCTTCCTCTGTCCTCTCCTACATAACCGTCCTTCATCTATTTGAAGACAATGACCTTGTCTTTGTTCCTTAGCTGCACAAAACCCAGAAGACACAGGCTAACTTGGTAGTCCACTTTAATGTGAACAAAATGCAATATAAGCACAAAACAGTTAAGAGGTCCACGAGCGTCCTATTTCCGAACCAACCTTTGACTCACCCTCTATGATTTGGGACAAAGAGTATCTCTTCAAACCCTTTTCTTCCACCACCACTTAGTCACAATACAGGAGAAACAGATAATCCCACCTTATCATAGTCATTCGATAACTACAAGCAAGAAATTGCACAAAGCGCTCGTAGCTTTGGAACAGAAAGGGAGTATGACCAACGTCATGGATAGATGTGGCAGAGGATGGGTGACAAGTTGTTCTAGTTCTTCTATTAAATCTGTGACTGGGACAAAAACCCAACTTTGGGCTTATTCACTTACTTTTTGCATATTATAGAGACTGATAAAAGCTGAGGAATGCACGCTACTGGAACGAAATAAAAAAAACTTTTCTGGACTGTGTGAGAGTTTTATAACAGCATTTTAGTTTTGCAAATAGTAAAGGTGAAAATAAGAAAGCTGCAGCTCAGTATTTCTCTTTAAATGCTCTTATTTATAAGCCCTAGGGTTTTTAAATTCCCCAGCACCCCCCCCCCCAAAATTCTACTTGGCCGATTAATTTTGATTGCTCTTGTACACCTACTTCCTTCAACGATGAAGGGATGTCATGGAAGGAGGTGCCATGACTACACTTAGAGCAGACACCCACCTAACACACTCAGTTTCCCTCAGGGATGGATTGAATGTGACATACATTCTTTACAGTGTCCAACTCTTTCTTTCCAGATGTGCCCTCAACATTTGGGCCGATGTTAATGTTCTTTCCCAACTTATTTGGGTTACCCCTAATAACATAATGATTTTACCCTTTAAGGGGATTTTTCTAATTATATACTCATTTCTTTAAATTGATTAGTTCAAAAATAATTTTAGAAATGTGTTTTTGAAGGCAGCTCTTCCTGGTGGGGAAACTGCCTGAGCGTCTGAAGGCTGTAACAGGACTAAATTTGCAATATGTTAAGCACAAAGGAGTACTGCTTTTTGCCACAAAACAAGTATTTGTGTTTTTTTTTTAAAGAATTCACACTAATGACTTGAGTCATCTTTCACTTGGATAGGCCACTTGGGTAGAAATAGTTACAACTGACAGGGTATATTTCCTGACTATGTTTAAGGTATAGAAGCTAATTTTTTAAAGTTTACATACCCTAAATATAATAAGGACCTTAAGTCAAACCATGCTGGTGAAAATTAGCTAGAAAACTCAAATTATGTGTGCAGTGTACGCCATGTCTTCGAGTTCAGGCCATTGTGGGAGAGCACTACCTGCATTCTGCTCCATATTGGCTATCGTGGCATAATCCTTGCGGAGAGACATTGTTGACATTTATCACCTATTCACAAGTTACAATTCATATACAGTTAAGGATAGGGTATTCTCTCCTCCTCTGCAATGCCTAGAGTTGTTCTAATTCAATGCAGCCTAGAAAATGACCCACATCCTTCTGACTTGCAACACCCTCCCCTCCAAACGACGGTAAAAACTTGCCTTTAACATCCAGACTAATATTTTAACCATTTAAGTAATCCTCTGTATGATGAGCTTCTGGAAAGGAAACTACTGACTGTAAATCAAAAGAGCTTCACCGGAAAAGAGGATGTTAAAAACCTGTTTGGAGAAACCACTTCAAGATCAACAGAACAAATTGTGGGCAGGTGCCATTCACAGCAAGCCATACACAACATGGTGGCTAGTGCTCATTGGCCAATAGCAAGAAGCTCCCCCTACCTTATTGCCTGACAAATTATGCCTCTTGACTTACAGAAGCAGAGCACAAATCTGGACTAAGATAGTAGATTAAACCTACATATGTAATCTCATTTCTTCCTTAAGGCCTATTGAAATTAAATTAAAAAACAAAACAAAACAAAACAGGGGGACAGTGAGAAGAGACAGCAGAACAAAACTGGCAACCTAGAAAGTAGATAGGTTGAGAGAACTCAGCTGCTCTGAGAAGCCACAAGCTGAGATTGGGGAAACTGAGACCCAAAACAATTTACACCACAGAATCTTCAAGGACATGGAAACTGACAGTGCCATGTGCCCCTAGAATGAAAGATAAAATGTGCAGAGTGATGCTAAAATAAAGACAACGGAGAAAGCTGTTGCAATACGTTAGCTCCCTAGATTCGTTTCCCAACCCACACCATGGTGCAACCACATGTCCCCTAAGTGGGCAGGTATCTGGAGAGTTGATCCCTGGAAAGGAAACTCAAAACAGGGATTAAGGGAATAGATGCATAATGAATACAGAGACTACCAATACAGCCGTGGCAGTCAGACCCTTACCTTCTAGGCCAGCCATCATATGACTCTCCATGGAACTGACCAGCCCAGAAGAAAAGGCCTAAAGACCTTGACAGTAGGCATTCTCCAACACAGAACCCATCCAGATCTTCCGACGGTGCCGTTCAAAGTTGGCAAGCCTTCATGCTTCCAAAACTTCCTATCAGCTTTTTATAGTCTTATTCACGAGCAGATAATAGGAGAAGTCTCTGATATGGAAGACTGAGATCAAAGCAAAGAGATAAAACCAACTCTACAAACATAAAACTACAAATATAAACAGTAACATTCAAATAAAACTTCCTAGAAAGAGGAGCAAACGACAGAGATAGAATATTGGAAAAAAAGAAAAGCAGAGAAAGTCCAGAAGGTCCGATATTTGAATAATGGGATTTCTAGACAGGGAGAAGAGGGAAAATAATAGCAAGAAATTCACTAGGGAAATAAGAAAAATTCCCAGAACTGAAGGACATGAGTCACTAGATCTTAAAAATCTGCATGCCTGTTGTGTGCAGCACAATGAATTAAAATTGAGCCATACCAAAGAACTCCATTGTGAAATCCCAGAACAGGGAAGACAATTTTTTATAAACTTTCAGAGAGGGAGAAAAAAAGATTACACATAAGGGATCAGAATGGCTTTGGGCTTTTTAACAGCAGTACCGATAGCAAGAAGCCAGTAGACTAATGCCTGTGAAGTTCTGAAGGGAAAAGTATGTACAACTTAGAATCCTGTATCCACTAAACTACCAACTGAGAGTATTTCCGTGTATGCCAATTATTAAAATATTTATCTCCCACACACCTTCCTCAAGAAGTTAGTGAAGGATGTCACTCCCCCCAAAATTGGAGACTTAAAAAAAAAAAAAAAGAGTAGGATGGAATATATTTATGGAAGATTGCTGGCCCAAGAAAGGAGCGAGGCAAAAGTAATAGCAGGAATGATGACCCAGGAGAGATGTACCAAGGGCTGTCAATACTAAGATTCCCACTGCTCGTATGTCAAGACGGCCTGTCAGTTCGGTCCAGGTTCTTTTTGGTACTTAATCTGATTTTGACCAAAACTAGTGTCATTTCTGTTCTGTCCACCATGCCCAGAGGGTGAATAAATCAGCCTAAGTTAAACACCCCAATCCCATGGGTTATGCTTCGGCACTCCAGAGGACTGGAGGGAAGCAAGGTGGGGATTCTGAGCTGACACACAGAAAACAAGACAGCAGACTGCTTCTTCAGACTACGTCTCTGCCAGACACCCAGCACTGGACTCGCATACCAGCCCCGCTGTGTGCACTGACTGTGGTGGGCCCTGATTTCCAGCATTCACCTGGGACCCTGTGCACTGCCCCGGAACTGGCTTTTATGAATTATCGGGGAAGCTAAAACCAAACTATGACCCAGAGAAGGTTTTGTTGATCTTCTCCTAAATGCCTTGATCTAACGACAGGACTGACCTTTCCTTGCACAGCTAGGTTGTGGTTTACAGCTCAGCTTTTCCAGTCTAAACAATCGTTCAGGGACACATAGGTTAGTGGATTAAGCCGCTGCCTTCAGCTCGGGTCGTGGTCTCAGGGTCCTGGGATCGAGTCCCGCGTCGGGCTCTCTGCTCGGCAGGAAGCCTGCTTCCCTCTCACTCTCTCTGCCTGCCTCTCTGCCTACTTGTGATCTCTCTCTGTCAAATAAATAAAAAAAAAAAAAAAAAAAAAAAAAAAAGAACGGTGAGCACGGAATCGAGATAATGGTTATTTGTGCATGGTGAGAAGAGGAAAGGGAGTGTAAGTGGAGAGGGGCAGGGAGGGAGTCCTTAAGATGGTGCAGGTTCTACGTTTAACTTTGGTGGAAGGCAATAGGTGTTTATTGTTTTATGATTATTCTTTAAATGATATTTATGTTTTATATGATTCATTGAACATACATACAATCACAGCACAGACTGCAAGGTCGAATTTCCCTTCTTTTACAGAAACAAGCAACATTTTTATTGATATATCCATATCTCAGGAATATCCAAGCCCCCCTTTCCCAAAAGCCTTGATTACAATTCACTGTTACCTGAATATTAACTGTGTGTTGACCCATCACTTTGTAGTACAATGTGAAAATTTGGGAGACCGAAGCCAAGTTCACAGGACAAAAAGAATCTGTAGTTCCTAGCCCTCTACCACATGAACATTTTGATTAAAAAAACAAAACAAAACCAAAAAACTCAATTTGCTATTCATGAGGTAACGTCTATCTGCAGTGACATTTGAGACTCTCCTGTTTATGTTTTTCAGAAACTGTGCTGAAATTGTTGTTGGTGCATTTCGGGTTTTGCAGCAAATTGAAGTACAAAGTATAGGTAAGACACAGGTATCAATCTGAAAGCACAGAATGCATGATTTAGAAGATCTACTTAATTCATTCGACAATGATTCCATTACTGGATGTGGCTGAAAGGTGCAAACTCCAGCTTTGGACTTGGGAATGTAATCCAAGCCAGGAAATGCAAACTGTGCAGATCTTAGAAATCTGGTAGGTAACGCTTCGTTCTGGCCCCCACCCTCTTCCCATCCGTGCTGTGACCATCTTCCCACTGTTAGGTACTCCCTAGAATGGGCTGGCCATAGAAGATCTGTCTGGGATGTCTCCGTCAGAGACATTATGGTCTCCCAATCTCTTTCCCAGCACAGCACTCACACATGGCACTGCTACGTGCATGCCACACCGGCTAGTTCCTCCAGGCCTCCCGAGCCAACCAACATCTCATCTGCTCCTGTCTGGCACACGAGGCTTCATGTAGGCTGGGTCTACATAACACGATAGCACAGGGAGGTATCTTCTACCCAAAGCCGCAGCAAGAGGAACTCTTGAGGACAAGGTGGGCTGATCTTCAAGACGGTCAAGACTGGCAAGAAGATGAATTCCTTTTGTCATTTCTTCTTCTGTACCATTTTTCCTAGTGTTGAACATGAAAACCAATGGAAACACCTGATGACCGCTGTCATAAAATGTCTCAAACTCACATGCAACAAAATGGAAAAACAAAAACAAGAAAACCCAAGGGTCATCATCAAGTTTTCTGTTTTATTTAAGATTTTAGTTTTAATTCTGAAGAAAGAGGTACATTTCCTTGTTTTTAGTTTTAGCGTCAGGTTATAACCAGGTTTCTGTTTTCTTTTCTCCTGTCTTTTCAATACTGCACAGACGTCCAGAAACTACAGGGTTAAGTAAAAGCTGCAGGCAAGGAGGTCAGAGATTTGCTCCTGATGGTGATCAGATGGCCCCAGAGCAGTGCTACCTCAGAGATAACGCCCTAGTCAGGCGAATTTAAGGTAAAAGAAAAAAAGATTCTGACAGAGGAGAAAGACTGAAGAAATCACTTATATTTCAGCTCTTATGTTATGCATAGGTATTAAATCTGTGAATACTTTTCTTCTTTAAAACATTTCAATTTACTTTAAATCTAAAGCCCCCAATTTTTTTCTCCTTTAAAAAAAAATTACTTCTCCCCTCCTCGTAAACTCTTTAGCGATAGGCCGGTTACTACTATACATCGATTTGTCTTTCTATCAACTTCCAATAAATCCTTTTGCTTAATGACACAATCAAGTCCTCTCCATCGACTTGCCGAAAGAATTAAAAATGGAATTAAATCAAAAGCATTTTTCCCTGCAATGGTGGTAAGCTGAATACAAGATGGATGCCAGGACCACTGCTTTCCCCCATGCACTTAGCAATCTCACTTCAATTAACCTGGTTTTCAAACTTTTGCAGTTGATAATGCATTTACTTGACCTTTCCTAAAGATTAATCGTCATTTTCTGCTAAGCAGATTATGTCATTATTATGCGCAACAGACAGTAATTTTCTAAGTATTGAGACTGCCCTTTGATTTTTTTTTTCCCCCTCCTTAAAAAAGGCATTTTTAGGAAACATTCAACAGTGTCACTCAAATGCTGGATCAACAGAAACTTTTACGATTAAAAAAAAAAAAGAAGAAGATGGTAATGACCCTGTGATCGCATTGCATCTGGGGGTGGGGAGAAAAAAAATTGATCAGGAACTGGATTCTTCAGAACGTAAGAGATGAGAAGGGAGCGTTGGGTGGGCTGAGTGGGGAGAAAACAGGGTGGGACAAATCCTGCATTTTCTCATGGTTTCTCCTCTTTCCCTAATGGCGGTCCAGTGTTGAACTCTGTAGTAGATCTGTGGGGGTTTTGCTGGGGGGTCTGAAGGCTGTCTGAAAGCCTGGGGGTGGGGAGTGGAAGCTGGAAGGATTTGAAGGAGGGGGGTAGGGATTCCAACTGGCTCTGTGCAGAGGGATCTGTGTGCTGAAGGGGGCGCTGTGGTGGGTCTGTGACGGAGCTGCACTGGGGCCGTCCATCTCTGTGAGGGCCTGAAGGGATTTTAGCCAGTGTGGAGGATTGTCATCTTGAAGAGAGTCTAAACTGTTTCCTGAAGTTGCTGGAATACCTGAGGAGAGAAAAGAAAACAAGAGGGGAAAATGGTGAGTCTGGGCAGAAAGAACCAGAAAGCCATCCAACAGAGAATTTTTAAGGTAGGATTAGTTTATCCAAAAAGAAACAGAAAAATTACAGTCTTCAACTCCTTGCAAATAAGACCTTTTTAATCTCATGTTCTTTTTGCTCCTCCACCCCCCAAGGATGATTCATTGTGACAGAAACCCGTGCCCCCTCTTCCACTACACAGACGCCATCCCCCACTGTCCCCAAGTCCCCAGAGTTGTACGCCGTCATTTCCCAATTGCGCTTCTCCTTCTCTGAGAGGGATACGTACACAAGAGAGCCTTATAATAGAGAGCTTTATTTTAAAGAGTGGAGTATGTTCCTTTAAAAGGATAAATTAGACACTTTTGTACTTTGAGACCTGAAAAATACACACACATTATCAGACGTGAGCACCTCCTTGCACCCAAAGAACCAACCTAGGCGCCAAGTGCCTTGTACAATGAGGCGACAGAGTTAACCAAGACTGCATGACCCCGGACCACAAAACCGGCCACGCCACGTTTGTGGCTTGGTGAGAAGAAGCTAGTGTCGAAGAGACCACTGTTTTGTTTTTTTTTTTTTTTATCTCATCGGTGCTAAAAACCAAACAGATGGCAGTCAGCAGAGCTGAAGGAGTGAGAAAGTTACCTGTGATGATGGCTGGGTCTGTCCAGCTGCCAGGGCTGTCCCAACTCAGGCTGTCGGTGGTGGCAGGGTTGGACGTTGGTGCACTGTGGTTGGCGTTGGAGGGGGAGGAGGAATTGGGCAGTCCACCAAAGTTGATGTTAATGTTGGGCAGAAGTGCCCTTAGCCCGTCCTGCCATTCCTTCATATTTAAACTCTCTACAGAACTGCTGTTGTCTGGGAGATTTACCAACAAAAAAATGAAAGATAAAAAAAAAAAAAATAAAAAGCTGACGTTAGAAACATATGTTGTTCTTTAGTGGTTAAGCGGGAGAAGAATTATTCTTTCTTTACTAAGCACTTAAGATGGGTTGTCCTAGCAAGATAAACGTGGTTAGGATTTTGCTCGTGAGCTGGGAGCCCCTGAAATCAGCGAGGGAAGACTTGCTCAAGGATCGGGAGAGGGAGCGTCTTGTCCTTCTTACAGACACTTCACCATCTTGCGCTTGGAAATCAATAATTCGGTTTAAAGACTCCATGCCCCGGAGCACAACTGAGTTCCGGCTACATTATGAAGTTTGAGTCAGCAAGGCATTTAGCTGGCTGAGCTGATTTATGCTATCAAGCCTGTGAAGTTCAATATAGGAGCTCATTTCTGAGCCCGTTAAATGGAAGAAAAGTCATTTTATGAAGAGTAAACATAAGCCAACAGAAAAGGACAAATAATTAAGTTCTTCCTGACGATAAAACTGGTAATGCATTTCAGAGGAGAAAGGCAGGAACGAATAGGGTTTTGAATTGGAAAAGAGTGTATTTCCGTAGTCATAAAGGCCGAGCAGGCAGGGGCTAGGCTACCTTTCAGATGGGATCATTTCCAGCACAGTCTACCTACTCTGTTCCAACAGTTCTACTGAGCATTGAAAACTCCAGTCCTGGAGTGCTTACAGCCAGTTCGCTGGCTCTATTTATGAACAGTGTCATACATGACAAGACACTATCAATGTAAAAAGGCTTTTCATAAATTGTAGCTAAACTAACTGGATCTACTACCATCCGGAATCCACAAACTCTGATTGGATGGAGGGGAAAGGGTGAAGCATGGCTACCGGAGTAGTTGTTTTATGGGAAATAGGAACGTAGGTCAAACTATCACTGAGGTTTTTGAGAAGAGCATAGAGAATTGATTAGCAATCAGCACTGATGATGATGAAGATCACAATGACGATGACGACAATGATGATGATACTCTAGTCTATGCTATTTGGTGAATTCAGAATTCTCTAATTCTTCTTTGCACCAATTACTATTCTATGCCAAATGGTATGTTTCAGTAAGTGAAGCATTTAACCCTACTGACCTTATTTATAAAAAGAAAAAACAAGCTACAATCAAACCCAACAAAAGCCATCCCTGAATTACTAAGATGAAGAAGAGGCTATCTATGCCATACAGACAAGCCAAGACAAGAGAAAATAAATTCTTCAAACCCACTTTCCTTTCACAGTCAGCGCAGTTTCCCAAGGCTCATCCTTCTGTCTGCATCCTACTTTACACGTGCATAGAGTTGTACAATTTACAAGGCCCTCTCATACTCAGTTATTATTTCATTTGACCCTCACGTTGTGAGGTAGACAGAGCAGAGAGAATCCTCTCCAGTTAACAGATAAACACACCAGAATAATTTGCTCAAGGTCACATCGTTGGTATAGCAAGGACTTGAACCCAGACCTTATCTGAGTTGTTTTTTTAATACCACAAAGCTCTCTCTCTTGATGTACATGGTACAGACCATCAGCTGACTTTTTGGGAAAAGTTTTCAATTAGCAATAATCGCGCCTCAGATAAACCTCATTGGCTTCGATACTGCCACTGCGCAAAGCTTATCAGCTGACTTTTTAATGGGCCAAATATTTAAGGGAAAACCCAGGAGCCTGCAAGATCCATGACTAAAAGGAGGCAAAAAAAGAAACACAGCAACACGACAGTATACCCACGGGCCATGATTAGCAGGATAGAGAAATATTTTGGCTGAAGGAACAAACTGGACTTGGCAGTCAAGTCAGGGGTTGGGGGGCCCGGTTTCTGATCAACAATGCAATCATCCAACTGCATGAGGCACTAACAAGATCACACTACAAAGTTCTAAAATACCCTCGATTACAGGGAGCTTTGGTGGCTATGCACGTTCGAACCTTTAAAGTGGTCAAACTGTCGGACCAAAGCACTTAAAGTGGTTTTCCATCAGCCAGAGACTGAACTCTAAACAAGGAAAGCTTCTCAGCAAGGAAATAAAATACCCCTGATATAAAAAGATGATGTATAACTACAACGGAAAATTCTGAGGAAGATCAATGCCACTGAACTAAGTAGCCAAAGTCAATAAGAAGCCTATGCAGATGATTCTTTTCCATTGAATCAAGAAGAAGAAAATACCCCATAACTTAGTAATACAATTTTCTCCCTACCTTTGCTTTATATTTAGTGAGAACTGGAACTAAGGAACCCCTAATTTTGCATTAACAGAATATTTGCATTTGTATAAAGTTTATTTGAAAATTAGTATCACAATGAAGTCAAAAGACACTTGTGCACAGGGAGGGGATATACAGGAACTCCACAATTTCCACTCAGTTTTGCTATAAACTTAACACACTCTAACCAAAATATTTTTTAAAAAGATGTTCCTCTGATTTTAGACTAATGAAATCAAGTCAAGAGTATGGCTAACTCTTAAACAACACAGATTTGAGCTGCATGGGTCAACATAAAGGCACTTTTTTTTCCCCCGGTTAATATAGTACAGTCCTGCTAATGTATTTTCTCTTCCTTATGATTTTCTTAGTAGCATTTTCTTTTCTCTAGCTTAACTTTTTGTAAGAATACATATACAAAATATGTGTTAGTTGACTGTTTAAGTTATTGGTAAGGCACCCCGGTCAACGGTAGGCTATTAATAGTTAAGGTTTGGGGGAGTCAAAAGTTGTATGTGGATTTTTGCTGGGCAGGGGGTTGGTGCCCCTAACCCCAAGATGTTTAAGGGTCAACTCTATGTTGGCCAAATAAACTTACATATGGCACATGATACAGAAACAGTGAGAAACTCAGATCATCCCACGTGAACTACGGTTCTAAGATACCTTGAGAAATAAATTAGCTAGCTTATAATTCTTACAATCTTGCTAAAAAACAAAGTCATGTACCTAGACATCTTGGGACCCTGACAGAATGGATGACTGGTTTGCAGTGAAACTGCAAGTGTCATAGGAAAGTGGGACTGACATCTTTAGCTCTTGGAATGGGACCACTAATTCCAAGTAGCTTAGAAAAGAAGAAAAATGTTCTTCAGCTTTCTCCACTGTTGCTATGCCAAGCGTTGGCACAAAGGAAGGGCAAATGAAGGGAAATTAACTAAAGACTACCTTCATCAAAATAGCTCTCCCAGTCCGGCCATACTTGAAATCACCTTCTTTACCTCCCCTTCCCCCATTGCCTCTGACTCAAATTGGTCAACAAGGGCTTCTGGTAATCCGATCCTTGTAATACCCAACAGCATGGGTTATTAACCTCAACACTACCGACATTTTGGACTACATAATTCTTTGCTCTGGGGGGTTTGTTCTATGCATTACAGGATGTCTAGTAGCATCTCTTGCCTCCACCCACCAGATGCCAGGAGCTCACACACCCCAATTCTGACAATCAGAAATGTCTCCAGACATTGCCAAGTGACTCCTGAGGGAGCCAAAATGATCTCTCGCTGAGAACCACTAACACAAAGGAAGTCTGGTTTTTTTTTTTTATCTAGGGCTCTGAAAAATCCCACTCGAATACATATTTCCCCTTAAGATAGTACCAGAACTTTGATCACTGGACTCAACTTGATGCAACTTCATTTCCCTTTCTTGATATAGGTCTTTATACTGGGGTGCAATTCAGAATGTACAAGTCAGTAGGCCTAATGGAAAAAATACTGGGCTGAAAATTGCAGATGGACTCTATAAGTTAGCTCTACACTGGTAATTATTACAATCTCAGGCATCTGAGTAAGTCTCTCAATATCCCAGGGCCTTATTTCATAAGTAGGAGTAACATCTGCCTTACTCTCTTGCAGGGAGATAAAAGCAATGTGGAGCCCATTTATTATTTGATAAGCACCTAACAATTTTTTTTTAAATCAATATTCAATACTGAATAGACAGTAAACTTTCCAAAAAGCCAAGGCAGAGGACCCCTCACTTGCCAGAAACTGGCTCCGTACAGTCTTCTCCTAGGGAATGTAGGAGTAACACTCAGCATCTTCACAGAGGGACGATGTAGTTGATCCAAATGATAAGCCTTGTTACCACCAAAATATTGCAAAGACAAATAAGATATGGGAAAGCTCCTTAAACTTTCCACAAGCAAAGCACAATGAAAATCAAGTTACCAAACATATCTTATGTTAGAAATGATACTATTTCGATTTTTAAAATATTTAATTAGTTGTAGCATAATATATTCAGGAATAGCTGAGTATTTTTTCCTTAAGATTTCATTATTTATTTGATGGAGAGAGAGGACAAGCAGGGGGAGGGGCAGAGGGAAAACCAGACTCCTCACTGAGCGAGGAGCCCAGTTTGGGGCTTAATCCCAGGATCCTGGGATCATGACATGAGCTGAAAGCAGTGGCTTAACTGACTGAGCCACCCAGGCATTCCAGAACTGGAATTATTTATAATTCCAATATATTCGAGAACTATTTTTAAAGGATTTTAAAGGATTGCAAATAATGTTTAAATGTTTTATAATGCTAAAAAAAACAATTTTAATATATAATTTTCAGGTATCTACAACAAAATACTATTTTCAATTTGAGGGCAGGAAAGCAGGCCAAGTTGTTTGCAGCAGCTTTATTTTTCAGTGTAGAACTCAAAGACATGAAATTTAAAATACCTTCAAGGTGCCAGATATCACATTCATATTTGCCACTGGGTAAGAATCATTAGTACACTTTCAGTTTCCCTGGATCAGAACACCACAGGGAAGAAATTATGTCTAAAATTCGGCCAGCTTGCTGATTAGCTAGTAGCCCGTCTATAACACGTTGGTCACAGCACAGGAAGCAAGCTGACAAATCTGTTTTTTAGCAACAACAAAAATTTTTAAATGTATGTGTAAAGACTGCCAAAATCAAAGTGAAAGCAACTATTTACTGAAGGCATACGGTGTACAAAGGGAACAACTTCAACTCTGTCTCCTGTTCTCAAGGAGTTTAAAATTGAGACGGTAAGACAAAGTAAATACAGGAAAAGTTCATCAACTAAAGTCTGAATGAGCAACAGAGGAAATGCCACCGGCTTGTAGTGACTGATAAATGAGAAGTTTAGTAAAGTTTAGTAAAAAGAGATGCCAGGGAGGCACACATGTGGAAATGTCTGGAAACAGGGGGTAAAAGGACAGGAACAATCATTCATTCACAGAGTGGTTTTACTTACTCCACGGATACCCTGAGCCTCAAACACCCACAACACTAGGCTAGTCCAACTACTAAATAGGATGTATAGAGGAAGACATGTTTTCTAAGCAATGGCTTACTCCACAGTTGACCCCGACACAACATGGGCTTGAACTGCACAGGCTCATTTACATGTGGATTTTTTCCAGTACAGCACTATGAAATGTATTTCAATTATTTATATTAAATATATCTTCTCGGGCTCCTGGATGGCTCGGTTGTTTAAGCGACTGCCTTTGGCTCAGGTCGTGATCCTGGAGTCCCGGGATTGAGTCCCACATTGGGCTCCCTGCTCAGCGGGGAGTTTGCTTCCCTCTCATACCTTCTCTCTCTCAAATAAATAAATAAAATCTTTAAATATATATATATATCTTCTCTTTTCTGTGCCTCGAACTCCTGCATTGTTTAAGGGTCAACTGTATTAGAAGATAAAATTAAGCTGTATTCTGACATCAGATGTTTGACAGAAAATCCTAAAGCAGGAGCAGATGAATGGCTTACAGTGGGGTTCTCTCCACTTAGCTGTTCCTCAGATTAACTGCGGTGTGTTCATCATTATGAAATGCAAAACTTTGCTACTGATAGCAAAATTGTGGGAAAACCTGCTCTTTGTAAGTTGTCACTGGTGACAAGCTCATGAGTTTTTCCAGTCTGCATAAAAGCTTCACCTGAAAGAGGGATTTGCAAATTGGTTTCAGACCGCAAAAACCATGTCAGGGGCCACTGGCGGTGAAGCTGCGGGGACAGGGCACGGGGACAGCACATCCTCCTCCCATCCTGCTCTCATCTAAGCCACATATCACAGTGCCATGGAAAACAGTACCTGCTGCTCAGTGTGAAGACAGAAGATTGTGTGTAATGACAACACCGTGAGGTAAATCACACATAAGGGGAACCTGAAAACAAAAGGCCATCCCAAGTATTTGTTTCCTCTAATACAATCTGTACCACTCGGTCACGGTCTTCTGTCTCCTCCTGGATGCCCTCCTCTACCTTCTTTTTGACACCACCTCTGCCAGGTCTTTTAGCGACAAACACATATGCCTTATTAACTAAACTGACTAGATACAGCTAAACTCATAAACCACCACCGTCTCTACTTTCGTGTTTGCTGGAGACGAAGGGCTCACATAGTCAGCTGTAGGTCACTCCATTCTTACCTGCAGTCCCTAGGGCTGAGGCCTCTTGAGTTTCAAGTTAAATTTCTATCAGTGCTCAAACCCTTCCCAACTGGGCAGTAGTCCCAAATATGCCTAGGAGAGTTTATTCTGCTCCTCAGTTTCTAAGCCTTGTCTAATGGTTACTCCCCAAAAGCTTTTATCTTCTTTGCCTTTACCACCGTCCTTGAGAGTTCAAAGTCAAAGGCTCCCTCCAGTGGCTAGGTTACTTAGTGAAACAAATCTTTCTTGGTACAAGCCGCTGTGCATTTGAAATTTAGTTCCCATTATGGTTACTCCTTGCCAGTTAAGACTCTCAAATATGTGTGCATTTTTAGGAGACACGGTCATCCTGCCTCAGGCTGTACCCCTCTCTACAGCATCTCCCCTACACCACCTCATGCTGTTATATATACGATTTCCTGTCAGTTTTGGATGGAGTGCATTTCCAACAGCACGGGATTTTAAGAAACCCAAACCTTTCTCCAAACTTCAACAACATATCTCTAAGCAACTCAAATATAAATGAATTATGTTTGTCCTTAGATGTTAAACCAAACTTTAAAGAGCATACAAAATTTCTGCTACCAGAACTCGAAAGCAAGCTTTATTGTATTGGCATGCTGTACTTTTTAGGTTAGCCTCAGAAGTAATTTCAATTTATAAACTAAAATTTGCTGGAAAAATGACTGTCTTGTGAAAAAATTCCTTCAGGTTTATTAAAAAAATGTTATTCTACTTAAACAAAAAGAAATGACACTCTAATTTCTAGGATTATGCTTATTATAAATCAAGACAGGCCACTACTACTGAGCAGATTTACTGGGGCACGAAATGTTTAGGACTTAATAGATTTGAAAATAGAAATTAAACTAAGTGAAAAACCCTAAGAACCCAAATGAAAAAAATAGTTGTGAGAAGAACTTGAAAAAAGGTAATTATAAAAAACAACCAAAATTTATCATGACTAATAGAAGGCTGAACTGACATCAACAGGAAAAGAGAGGCCGTGAGGGTCAGCTAAATATGGCTTGGGCTTCCTGGACTCTGCCTTTACTTCATGTTTTTCCCCCTCTTTAGAATGCTTTCCTGATTTCTTCTAATTAATTTTTATTCAATCTTCCAAAAGTTGAAGTCTTTTCTTTTCCACTCAGATCATTCTAGAACAGTACTTGTGGCCTGAACCACACTCACTGAGCAGCAAACTTTGCTATGACCCCACTACATTTGCTGCTCACCCTCACTCACATCTCTCAAACTCTACTGCGAGGCCTGTGAGGGTGTATCTTGTGCCTCAAGATATCTGCTGAATCAAAGACCCAGCTTGAGAAGACCTGAAAAATCACTTTCCCCTAAAAAGCCTGTTTAATTCATATTTGTATGATGCTATGAGTCAAATCATTCTTTCCAAAGAGACAAAAATCTTTCTGGAAGCAGGAATCAGCTAAATTTGAGGGATGCCAGAAGGCTTTTCTGCATGCAAAAGGAGGGAAAAGAGCCACTATAATGATAATGTTCTCAATAGTGTTTGAGATGCATGTACACTTTTTAAAATCCAATGCACCAAAATTAAATAAGGAATGCTTGAGTGATACTAAATGCTCTTCTGGTATGAACAAAGTCCTGTGGGCATAAAGAAGAAAATGAACTGTTCTGCCATTCTGCATGCAGTTTAAGTGGTAACTTGAGAAGCTGATATTGAAGAGGACATGGGCATTCCATATAGAACAGAGAGTAGCAGAGGCAGCTGATCTAAAATACAGTAGAAGTATTTCAAAATATAAATAGGTTGGGGTTTTTTTTTGCATAATATGTACCTTTTTCTTCTAGAATGTTCCTACAAGTCTGTTTTAGGGGAGAATCAGATCATCCAATGAGAACCAGAAAAACATCCAGATGTCTGCCTTATGAAGGATCTAAGGAAGCAGAATCTGTTTTTTAAAAATGGAAAAATACTTATGGAAAGATGTCTATATATAAAGCTATATAGACAGTGAGGAAAAAGTACACTTAAAAGTTAATGCAAAAGATAAGTACACCTCAGAAGCATTACAGACTTGAATAGATGGAACCTGAGCCAGAATACAGAAGCAACAGAGCTAAAGGACGGGAGGGGCAAAAATCAAATATAAGGAATCTATAAAATCCAAAATTGGAAGTGCAAAGGAAAGCATTCAAAGTGAACACAAAACTGAGCACTATGAACAAAGCACCGTGAGGCAATCCAAAGACAATGGGGGGGGGGCGCTTATTAATCCACGGGAACATATAGAAGTCACCAGAATATGGTCTCACCAAGACAAACAACAAAAGTACACGGACATCGGGGTTGTCAACCACCCTAAATCTCTGAGGTCTGAATCTGCTAGAAGAAGATAAACCTAGCAAAAGTGACTTCCTGACAATCTCTCTTCCCCAAGGTGGAAACAAGAAGGGAAACTTTTATCCTGGACTTCTGACCAAAAAAGAAGTGTTTGGCGGTTGCGAACATAACAGAAGCCTAAGAGCATAATTTTAGGATTTACAGAAGCAAGAAATGGGAATGACTTAGACTAGAGTCCTTGGATGGCAGGTATCCTGGCTATTTTGGCAATTACCACAGTGCAGTGCAAATACTTACGGGTTAGCTTTTGTCTACTAGACTATGAGCTCCTCCAGGAAAAGGGACCTTCATGTATCGTGAACAGTTCCCAAACCTGGACCTCAACAGGTATTTAATGTTTCCTAAACAAACAGCCCTGAACATCTGTTTCCAGATTTTTGGAGAACAACAGCTTTCCAAAAAAGGTGTTAAAAAAAAAAAAATCATCATCATCATCAACAACAACAACAACAAAAAACTATGGTTCAGGGTGGTCCCATAGTTATAGAAGACAGTGATTCATAGACCACAGAAGATGCTAAACTATGACTTTCTAATTATGCAAGAATAAATGATTCTAACAAAGAAAAGAAACTGGGGAGAAATCTAAAGAAAGAACGTTTAGAAAAGATGGATGGAGGTTAAAAAAAAAAAACCCAAACCTACCTGTAAGAGTGTCATAATCCTTGAGGACTAAAATCAGAACACATAATGATCTGAAGCTTGTGGACAATGTTGAAAGCAAGAAAAAGCTAAGTTTGGAATAGGAGAAAATTAAGAAAAGCCACTGTGCAGCCTGGTGTCATAATGCTATGCCCCAAGAGAAGGCAAGCCTATGTAGTTCCATCTTCATTTGACTTCCTTCCATCTTCTTTATAAAAAGAGCATGATCCTCAAAGCAGAATGGACAGACGAGGCAATGTGGAGAAGAGAGCTGTCAGTAAAGATGCAAAGACAGTAAAAGAACATCCACTCAATTTAAATGACTTTTAAATCTTTAGGTGCAAAATGAACTCTATTTCAGGGAATTAATCCTTACAGATGTGATCACAAGACCACTTTTAAAGTAAGTGCTGGAAAAGGAGAAAATGGCAGACTCTAGAAGCTACATGCTTGTAATTAGTTCTTGGGAAAATCTGAAACGATTTTCAGGAGCTAGATGATTTCTTCAGAAATGAGTGACAGGCTTAGCAAGGACTGCTGGCTCTACTGCTTGCATCTGGGGCATTTTTCATGGAAAATAATATGCAGCGTTTTGTCTAGAACCTTAGCTCCCTTCCATCTGAATTACACAGGAAGTTCAATTTAATTTTGAAGTGGAACAGGTAGTCATAAAGGAAGCTTCTCTTGACAACTATTATCCACTGGAAACGTCCTCTTTGTTTATACCGTGGTCCTTTCCTTTCTTCTTCTGCTGCCTGCCCAAACGCAAGACTTTGAAACCAGCTACTTGCCCATCCCACTGACACATCAACTCCATAAAACAAACGGAAAAGAGTGATCAATGAGAGCCAAAATGTGTTTCTACAAAGAAGCATTCATATCAAAATAATTTATTCTGTGGATGGGCTTTCTGGGATATCCAAAGTACACTATATCTTCAATTGAGCAGGTTCTGATAAGTCTTGTGATGGTGATCTTTTGGGATAGGATGTAAAGTGTAGCATTCGGTAACAGCAGTGTTCAGATGAATTTTTACGGAACTTAAGGTACTATGTGTCAGCTTAAAAGTTTCTGTGATACTATTCCATTTACAACTGCACCAAAACCAGTAAGATATCTAGGAATAAACCTAACCAAAGAGTGAAAAATCTATACTCTGAAAACTATGAAACACTAATGAAAAGAAACTGAAGATGAAATAAAGAAATGCAAAGATATTCCATGCTCATAGACTAGAAGAACAAATATTGTTAAAATGTCTACATTACCCAAAGCAATCTACATATTTAATACAATCCCTATCAAAATATCAACAGCATTTTTCTCAGAGCTAGAACAAACAATCTTAAAATTTGTCTGGAACCACAGAAGACCCCAAATAGCCAAAGCAATCTTGAAAAAGGCGAGCAAAGCTAGAGGTGTCACAATTCTGACTTCAAGTTGTAATTACAAAACTATAGTAACCAAAAAGTATGGTACTGGCACAAAAATGGACACACATCAACAGAACAGAACAGAAAACCCAGGAATGAACCCAAAGTTATACGGTCAATTAATCTTTGACAAAGCTGGAGAGAATAGCCAATGGAAAAAAGACCATCTATTCAACAAATGGTGTTGGGAAAACTGGACAGCAACAAACAAAAAAATGAAACTGGGACACATTCTTATACCAAACACAAAAATAAATTCAAAATGGATTAAAGACCTCTGAAACCTGAACCCATAAAAATCCTAGAAGAGAGCACAGGCAGTAACTTCTTTGATATCAGCCATAGCAACTTCTTTCTAGATATATCTCCTGAGGCAACGGAAACAAAAGCAAAAATAAACTATTGGGACTACATCAAAATAAAAAGCTTCTGCACAGCAAAGGAAGAAAACAAAAAGGCAATCTACAGAATGGGAGAAGATATTTGCAAGTAACAGACATTATGAAGGATTACTAACCAAAATTCATAAGGAATTTATAAAACTCAACAACCAAAAACCAAATAACCCAATTAAAAAATGGGCAGAAGACATGAACAGACATTTTCCCAAAGAAGACATACAGATGGCCAACAGACATAAGAAGCTTAACATCACTCATCATCAGGGAAATGTGAATCAGATACCACTTCACACCTGTCAGAATGGCTAAATCAAAAACACAAGAAGAAACAACAGGTGTTGGCGAAGAGGTGGACAAAAAGGAACCGCCTGCGCTGTTGGGGGAATGCAAACTGGTACAGCCACTGTGGAAAACAGTATCAAGTTTCCTCAAAAAGTTAAAAATAGAACTACCCTATGATCTAGCCGTCACACTGCTGAGTATTTACCCAAAGGATACATGCACTGTACGTTTATAGCGGCATTATCTACAAAAGCCAAGATATGGAAGCAGCCTAAGTGTCCACTGAGTGACGAATGGGTAAAGAAGACGTGGTATAAATACAGAATGGAATATTACCCAGGCATAAAAAAAAAGGAACGAAATCTTGCCATTTGCAAAGACATGGATGGAGCTAGAACGTTATGCTAAGTGAAATAAGTCAAAGACAAACACCATACAATTTCACTGATACGTGGAATTTAAGAAACAAAACAAATGAGCAAAAGGAAAAAAGAGAGAGAGACAAAACAAGAAGCAGACTCCTAACTATAGAGAACAAACTGATGGTCATCAGTAGAAGGGACATGGGCTGGTGAGATGAGTTAAATGGGTCACAGGGACTAAGGAGTGCACTTGTGATGAGGACTGGGTGATGTATGGAAGTGATGAATCACTACATTGCACACCTGAAATGAATATCACACTGTATGTTAACTGGAATTTAAATAAAATTACAAAAATGAGTTTCTGTGATACTGCTTCCTTTATCTTTGACTCCATAATTTTTATCAAGCTCAGCAAAACCTACAAAGTTAATTTAAATATGCAAATGGAAGCCAATTCTAGAGATGACAGAATCAGTAATTAAAATTATAGATATTCAATTAAAAATCATTGAACTCCTCACACAAATGTTAATAATGTTACCAATAACATTTATCTATCTCTTTACAATCACATAGTTCTTTCATAAGACAAACTTGTATATACTCTAACCTCATCAAATTGAAGCATGAAGAGGTATATATATTCAGATTTTTAAAAAGGTATTAGGAAAGTACAGTATGAAAGAAATCTAACCAGTAATACATGTGAAAAAGGGGTCTAGTGGTATTACTCAATAGGCTTATATCTAATATGACAAATGGGTAATGGAATTTGTAAAATGGTAACATTAAGACCAGGCAATAAACAGTTGTGCAATGTCTATATTAGCTATTGTAGGACAATGGGCAAACCTCAAGTGATACCACTCTGAGCCTCAGTCACTTACAAAATGGGGGTAATACCTACCCCACAGGATAGTTTTATAAAAGGACTCTGTAAACTGTAAAGGAATTTACAAATATACAGAATAAGAACAGTTTTAATGAAAAATAGATCTATTTTCTGACCACATCAGGATTATTAAAGTGTGAGTTTTATATTTTAAGAAAAGCATTCACTGCCCAATCAAAATACATGTAGAGGAGAACTAGACTAGGCATGTAGAGAGAACTAGGATCCATGCTAACCGTAGAATGGTTGGAAGACCTAAGGAAGCTTCATCAACCTCTAGAAGTTACTAGACAAGTGGTAACTGCCTTCACATATTTCACAAGAAGTATAAATGTGAAATAGATTTTGGTTTCACCAAAACAAACAAACAAAAAAACCAAACAAACAAAACCTTAAACAATTACTAGATGCCTTTAAAAGACTTTCTGAATTGTGTGTCTGTGCCTGTTTTAGGGGAAGACGTACATACATTCACACACACATACATATATTCATTTATGTATTTACATATTTATTTACGGGTGTCACAAATGAGAAACTAGAGGTTAAGAAGAGCATTATTAGGTGACATTCTAAAAATGGTGAGAGTATTTTGCGGGGGATGGTACTGAAGAAATAAGTAAATGTCAAGAGCTGAGGTTTCCAGAGTTCGGAGATAAAGAAGACAGAAGAGAAGGTCTGATCGCGCAGTGGAGAGGGGAGTCAATGCTGAAAGCCGCAGGACAACCAAGAGGAAAGTTCTGACTCATGTTCTAAGGAATCTGAGTAAGTCTAGATGCAACACAAAGCACACCCAGGTTTTGCAGCCTCCAGAAGTAATCAGATACCAATATCACTCTCTCAACCATCAGCTTTCATTGAACAAACATTTTCGGAATGTCTACTCTGTATCTTCTTTCCTAAAAGTGATGCTATTCTGTTTGTTGTTTTGTCTTTAGTGGTTCACTAGAGGCTGGCCACTGTGAGCAAACCCAGTGATAGCTTTTGACTGTTCAGTGCCAATAAAATGCTTTTATGGGGAATAAGTTCCTCTTCAAGCTTGTATTCATAACCAAAGTATTTTGCTCCCTGTCCAGCAAATCCCTGTACGGTTATGTGTCTACTGAAATTCCCAAGATTTCTGAAGTTCGCAATTTTCTAAATTAAAAGATTTCCAAATTTTCTAAGTTATTAAAAAACACCAAACCCAGTTTTTTACTCCATTTAATTAAACAGCTTACTTTTATTTTGACAGTGAAGATCATCTTTTTCTGAAAGAGGCTCTTATCTTATGGATTTAAATCAAAGTCAGAATAATTCCCCAAAAAGACTAAAATTATCCATGTTCTGAAATATGATTTTAATTGACAAATTCTTCATAACCCAGCTATGAGCTTCATTCTTAGAAAGTACCATTTCAGACATTAAAACAATAATTTTCTTTATTTCTCAATTTCAGAAAAAAAATTTCAGGAAATGAAATAGCTTTCTCATTATCTTATACTAAAACTAAATTAAACAGACATAGGTATAATCATGGTGATGTATATGGTGGTAAACATTTCCAACCCAACAGACCAAGCAAGCACATATCTTTAGTTCTTTCTCCTTGTACTAGTTACAAACCAAGAGATATTTGCTAAAGTTTGGGATTCTTTTACAAATAAATGTTTGATTTTCAAAACAAACATGTGTATTGTGAAATTTAGCTATTTTAGCTATATGAAATGTCTGATTAAAAAAAATAAGACTACTTGCTTGTTTCTTCCTCTATACTACTTATTCACATACTAGGGAAAATAAAAACACTTTCCTGCTTCCAATTCTCAAATGATATCTCAATTTAAAAAGAATTAGTCCTAATAAGAATGCATCCTTTCCAGACCTACAAAAGATAATACTCCTGTAGAGATTAGCATTTCAAAAAAAAACTTTGATGAAGTCAAAGACTTAAATGCTCACCACCAGTCCACTAAGGGGCCTTAGTTTAAAAATCACTTAAAATATACATTTATTTAAGTGTTCATCCTTAGCTATGATTTATTAAAGTTGGATTTGAAAAGGACTGCCAAAGATATTCTTGACAGAACCAATTCCTAATCAATGTTGGGCCCTACTGAGAAGGAAGGCAGGAAGGAAAGAAGGAAAGAAGACCAGGTGAATGAATACATTCTCAAATTCAAATTAGAAACGACAATTCTTATTTCACCATATCCTGGAGCTTTATACTGAACTAGAATTAACATGTCAGTGAAAAAAAATTAATTCTATTAAAAATTATACATATTTCTAAAACACTGAATTTTAGTCATATTGTCTAGAAGTATTAAATAATTTTTAAAAGAGCTAAACTAAATAAATCAGAAGTTAGGGAAAGGGGATAATACCAGCTTACAATGTCAAAAATCTTTATCAATTCAACATTTAACAGTTGCAGTGGTTGTTAATCTACTTCAAAACTCAAAGCGTACTTACTGTTTAAATGTGCTGTTTTAAAAGAGAAGAAAAAAAAAAATCACCTAAAACTAAATGCCAGTTTGGAAATAAGCTGAAAGATGGTAAACTGGTGACTGGGGAGGTAACTGGGAAGTAAATGATCACAGAGCCTCAAATAAACACTCCACAGCCTGAGAGGGAGAGCTGCTTCTCTGGAAAGGGAAAATCCAGGCCTGTCAGGGGTGGTGTAGGGGAATCACACAGGGAGTGCACATTATCTAGCAGAGAACTCCCTCTCTAGCTGTGAAAAGTTATACGGGGAAAGATGATTTTCTTCTTTATCCAAAGAAGGGGAAAAAAACAAATGGAAAAGTAAACACAAGGTATTAGGATAAGACTCATGGTGGTTAAGAATTAAAACCTGAAAGTGTGTTTATAAAATGCATGGATACATGTATGTATTTGGAGATTATGAGACCTTTGCTTATTTTAGTAATAGGCTTATTCCAATCAAGTATTACCTAAAATATAGGTGAGGTCTTGGGAGTTTACACGTAACAGCACTGAGTATACTAAAACTCAAGATTTGTTATACCTATCTGGGTCTGGGGAAGACCACGGTTACATTAATTAATGGTTTAGAAGTAAAAAGAAACATATCTGATAGCAAATCTTACCCTAAATTGGGGTTTAGGGGGTGCCCACTAGGGCATATATAACAGTAATCCATATTTATAAGTTTTAATTAAAACTCGTTTTTTTAATGGAACAGTGGTATGGAGCCCAACATTCTGCTTAAAGCCAATAATAAAACTTCCTACTTTGGTTGATGAATTTATAACCCTGGTCCTCCTTTACCTTTAGTTGGATACCCAATTTATAGATGTAATAAAGGAAAAAATAAGCAGCTTCAGGGTATCGGTCTTCTTACAAATGCCAACATATAAAATGACAATACTTAAAAAACATCCCAGTAATGTTCCAGATCACTATATTCTGCTCCATATACATATGATTTCAATATGCAAGACTGATAACAGAGTGTAAATGTTAGCACAGTCCTTAGGATAAGATCTCACCATATAAGGAAACAGCACTAGGCTACAAAAGTTGATTGCAGTCAGCTTTCCTGCATTTCTTCTTGGAGATGGTGATGGAATTATCATCTTTAAATCCTTGTGGAGCTTTCTCTCTGTTTCATTATGCTGAAAACAACAACCTCCTTGTTTGAAACATTATCAGCAGATATGCTATTGTTTCACATGGTGTAGCATAAGTAGTTCTTCAAGATGAGTCTGAGATGACAGCTTTAGTGTGAGTGTAGTACATCTTGGTGCCATTACTATTATATATTTTTTTCATTCTATTAGAGATGTCACCAGTCTAGTGATCATGCATGCTGGTCCTTAAATGCTCTTGGGCACTGCAGAAAATTCTTGGGTCAATTTAATTCCACCTCCGTTTTATTCTTTATTTAGTTCTGACATTGGTAATTAGTTTAAGTCTACATTAGGTACTAGTCCCTGCTAGGTTATATCCCCCTCCACCCGTCACTAATGTTACTCCAAGATCACTGATTCACAGTAAGTATCAGTTTCTAAAACTTAGAAGGTCTGTAATAACAGTCATCAGCAGATAGACACTTTGAAAGCCTTCAATTCATTATTTGCACTGATATTCACAGTTGAAAGCCCTTGACTTGCAAGAACTACTACAATAATCAAGCTGCAAGACACAACAAAGTTTACAGAAGAGATATATTCTGGATCTTCAAGTTTCCTTCTCCGTGAGTTACATGTATGAAGGCAAATTCAGATGGTGAGGGCTAAGAGAACTTTATACTGTTAGAATGGGATTGTGGGCAAATCATAATCCTTCTGCACCATGTTTATTATTATTACTTGGTCTTTAAAAGTCAGACTGTTAGAGTATGTTATAGATTTCAAAGCTCTGAAATTTATTCTGACAGAAGTTTTCTTATTATCCTTTCCTTAGGTTTTTCCAAAGAGTATGACATGCGGTGGGTATGCCTACTAGTGAGACTAAAATCTGATGAGAAAAAGCTACGAAAATATTTGTTCAGATAAGCTTTGCTGCATTTCAAAGGGTCTTTATTTCTTTAAAAAAAAAAATGTTTAGAAACAGACTATAAATGCATCATTTGTCCTGAACATATGAGTTAAGCAGAACATAGCAGGAATAAATACATGAAACGTCACAGAAAAATGGCCAGAGGCTTTTTCCTCTGTTACGTTAAGCGGAGGATTTAAATTAAAATTACTAAGCATAAACCAACACACGTGCACGCACACACATTCACCCTCACACCCGTGGAGAGCACTACACTTATCGTATGTATCTCTGCTAAGCAAACCTTTTCTTACATGATGCTAATCAAATGTCACAAAGACAGAAAGACTATTATTGCTATTTCAAAACTATTCAGGTGGTTGTTTCAAACACTTTTACCTACTCAGGAAAACACGGATCCTAAAGCTTTTTTACCTACAGCTCCTTGCCTTCCTCCCTTTTTTTTAAAGGGTAGTATATAAAAGTTGCTTCACCCACAATCTTAAACTGTATTGTTGTGAAGAAGCATGGCACCCTACAAGGTAAAACACCGAGTCCAGATGCACACAGCCTCAACAAAGAATAGGCCAAAATTCTCACAGCTGGAGTGGGTTTTTTTATTTTGCTATTGTAACAGTGAGATACTTAAAGAACAGGACTAGACCACACTTTAATTATTTGTATGTTACGTGAATTTCCCTTCAATTTAACAACAACAAAAAAAAGGTACTAAGTGCTCTAGAGGCTTTATACATTTTATGGAGGGGGTGGGGAGCTTTTGTAGTGTTGCTTTGTGAGAGAGCACAATAGTGAGTCTGAATACCAAAAGAGAGCTGAACAATAAGCACAGTGCGTTCCTGAGTCAGGTGGGAACTTCCAGGAACCCTCAGAATAATCGCACACACGGAGTGGCCTAAGAACAAAGTCAAGTCAGTAGCTGCCTTAGGAACTACAGTCTGAAGGAGCCTGGAGAGAATGGATTGGTTCTTTAAGTACAACAACTTTCAGCTGTTTCATGGAATTTCTAGGTACTTCAGTTCAATTCTCAAGCAGCTTAGAATGCTTAGGCTTTCCTTCAGTTCTAGGTGCCCAACAGGCATAAACTAAATTTTCGTGTAACTCCTACCCAGGGCAGACTCTCTGAAACATTATGGAATAGAACAGATTCTCTTCGTGAATCCTGGATTCTCAAGAATTAATCCTTGGGGAAAGCTCCCGACTAAGGAAGTTGGTATTAAAGGCTGGTATGCCCAGCATTATAGGGTTGGTAAGAGTAACACTCACGGCAGCAAATCACAGGGCAGAAAGGAGATGGAAGGAGCAGTGGCTTTTCGATCCATCAGCATGGTTTCACGAAGAGCATTCTTGAGCGATGACTTGTACTTTGAAGTATGATCACTTTTAAGTATCATAGTTGATATGTCAGCTGACATATCATACATGGATCATACACACATGGATCAAGTCCAGTGAGTTTAAAAATGTGTTAATGTCCACTGGGGAGGGTATGTGCTATGGTGAATGCTGTGAAGTGTATAAGCCTGACGATTCACAGACCTGTACCCCTGGGGCAAATAATACATTGTATGTTAATAAAAAAAAAGTCTAATAAAAAATATTTTAGTGTCAATAAACTGAAAGTTTATTTAGTCAATAAACTAAACTAGGCATATTTGCTATTAACTGAATAAAGAAAAAATGTTATTTATCTATATCTTTATCCCTGTTTCACTTTATCTTCAGCAATTTTCCCTAAAGATCATATCTAAGTATATAAAATGTAAGAATAGATTAGTTCATTAACTTGTGGGTTTATATCTATCTATTCACATGGCACATTCTCTTTAGGGACAAACTGTCAAAACATTTTTATAACCTGTTATAATAAAATTCTGAATTTCTCTCTCTTCTACTCTTCACCAATCTACTACTTCTAATTCCAATGTGCTATAGAAATAAAGCAGAATGACCCAGTACAACTAAAGAAGAAGGGTTGGTTCTTTCCAGCTTATATGTGTGCTTGGGAGAAACTAGCTCCTACTTGTAATACAGGCTCTTCAACTACCAGACCTACTGCCTCTAAATCTTCTACATCGTAAGTAACATGTCCACCACCCCTCCCCCTGGGCTTACCTACACCTGTCCAGTCTCATCTCTGGCTCTTCCCAAGCCTTCCCCCGCATTTTGCAGGAACATTCATCCCACAGGGTGTTTTCCCTGGTCTTCAACTTACAAAAAAACCTGACCCAGAATTCCCTAGGCAATTATCATGCTTTCTACAATTCTCTTTCATGTAGTCTGCTTTCTTACTCTCAAGAAATGGCTGGAAGGTAAGTGAGCAGAGAAGAGACCACAGGGGTTAAGAAAGCCAGGTGTCTTTCCAACCCCCAGCCCTGATGTTAGGCATTTATATGCCATCCTTTCTCTGGTTCTCACTCATCACTTAGCACTAACCGTCATCATGCTGACCACAGTCTCCTAATCTGTCATTCCCTTAACAACACTATACCTGTTCTGCGACCTCACCAAAACCTAAAGTCACTGAACTCCCTTCAACACACTCACACCACTGGTTCTTTCCTGCCTTAGTGGACTCTTCTTGACCACAGATTAGGTATTTCAATGTTGTCTTCCTGAATATCTTTGTATCCCTTTCTTTTTCACCTTCTAACCAAACTCTCAATATTTGCTTTGTCTATCCTTGATGTTCTGTGCAGAACCAGAGAAATATACAAAACCATATACATTTGGACTCTAGAAGTTTTAAATTTGATCCTTATCTTCAGTCAGCAATTCTTGAATTTCTTTCTGATGTACTTCTAGGTTTATTTAATCGCCTTTCTTTACTGAGTCCCAACTTCACTCTTCACCCCCATTCTCACACAATATGCATTCGATAATAACTGATGAGTCCCCTTCCTGTATTCTCATTTTCTCTAATTTCACCTTCTCTTTCCTAGATTTTCTGGGTGTCCTTAAAAAGAACAGTGCCCTCTCCTCTAAAGCTAAGTCCCTAACTTAACCTCATCTCGGGAGCTTATCTTCTCCCAGCATTAGAGAAATCTATTACCCTACTGGATTAGCCTGCCTTCTCTTTAGCACTGTCCATGTCTTCCTCTCAAATAGCTCTGTACGTTCTGCTTTTAAATATTTAAATACCCACCTTACCTTAAAGCAATGCATTCTAAGATCTACCACCCATCTGGTAAGCATCTTGTCTTTCTCTTTCTCTTTCCCTTAGTTGCCAAATGTCTTAAGTAATCAATGGTTGCTATAGCCATATCCTTGACTTTTTCTCATGAATCCTAGAAATCTGATTTCCATCCGTACCTTTATGAAAGTGAAATTTTTAAAGGTCACCAGACACCTAGGCTTTTTCCTAAATCTCATGTTTTCTGGCTTCTAATTCATCATTTCTTCTCTATTCCTACTATTACTGTTCTAATCCAGGCTATCTTATTTGCACTGCCCAGCAATATTCCAATACTGGAAACTGTTTCTAAGTGGTCCCAATTTCAAGCAAACACATCATCAAACTAATCTCTTTAAAATGCTACAATCAAGTTACATCTTCAGCAAAGAACCTAGAGTTCTCTATCACTGACCACATCCATATCAAGATTGAACTATCCTTCCCAGTTTTTAAGGCTTTTGCACACTTATTCTACCTTTCTGTATGACATGTATACCTCAAATGAGTCCATCTCCTTACTGTCCTTCTCTCCTAATCACTAGAGACCACTCCAATCTCTGTCTGTGGTTCTTTGTTCTGTCTGTTCCCTTTATTCTATTTTCCCCTTAAATCAGCCATCCTTCCACATCAAAAAGCCCCATACTTTATGAAGCCTTTCCCTGACCTACCTTACATTAACTTCTTTAATTCCTATTTTTACTTTTGTATCACCATAGCGTTTGGTTAGTTCCCTAGACATTTCATGTGTAAATACCTGTGTATATTACTGCCATTTATGTGTAAATACCTGTGTATATTACTGCCATTTACTCAACATAAGGAGACAAGCAGTAGGTACTACTCAGATAAAAAAAGGGTGAGAGGAGAAAGGTACCGCACTAAGGGCAGAAGGACTAGCTTGACACTGGTTAACTGACTTTGGTCTATATTTTATAGAAAAAGACGTATCATTGTTTTGGGTTATCACCTCTTTATAAGATAACCTTTTAAAAACATTATTGTGTTTTCAACTGTATGATAAAAAGCCAATTATGCAAATTTGGGAATACCTCAAAGATCAAATAAACAGAAAAATCTAAAAACCTTATAACTCAAAAGGATAAAACATCCTCCAGTTTTTAATGTATGCATAAATAACACAATGGTTATCATTTTGTAAGACATCTATGTACCTGCAATTCATTCCTCCTTTTTCTTGGCTTTCTAAGCCCACGTCTCTGTGGGAGTTGCTACCTTATGGACCTGTGTCACAGCAGAAAAGAGCTCTGGCAATCTTGAAGGTGCTTGGAACACCATACGAATAGGAAAAATGTCAATAAAAAAGGTGCACAGACACAATGCATTCAAGTATTTTCTTTAAAAGAACATATATAAAGTTCTATTTAACACCTAGAACACTAAGAGTTAGAGACATGAGCATAAACACATGACTAAGATATTCAAGTCAAAATTGTGAATGTATGTCTTCCGTATTAAGATTTTTTTCACTCCCTCCAAATTATCACATATTTTAATATGTGATTTAAATTTAAATTATCACATATTTTAATTTTCAGGTATCAATATTTAATACCCTATGTTGCCACTGTCAGAGCAATGAGTAATAAATGAGTCTAGACCACTGCAGCTGTTCTTGTTAAAATATATTAAGAGCTGACCCTAAAGAAACAACCTGAAATAAAACTGTCACTAGACTGTAACCCTTAATGACGGGATCTATGCTTTATTTAGCCCTCAAGACCTAACTAAAGGTCACCATACAGAATAGGCTCTCAAATATTTGACTAATATTTTGTTGTAGTAAGGGCAGTATACAAAAGCACCACCTGGAAAAACATGCGACAGTAGAATGAAAAGGAAAATATCATGAGTCAGAAAATATTTTCTAATGGAATCTTTAAGAAAATAAAAAAAGAGGCACTTTACATTCATCATGACTTAAATCATTCACTCCAGTTCTCTATTTCCTACAGTGGCACTAAAGTCATTTCAGGGTAGCAGTTCTTAACTTCTCTTCCTGGGGTAGGGGATGGGATGGGGTATCACCAAGCCCTTTATAAATCTAATAGCTATGGATTTTCTCCCCAGAAAAATATGGACAGCTGTACATACGTACAAAACTTCACTAGTCCATCCAAAGGGTTCTGAATTCTGGCGTTTACAGTTCCTGATTTAAGAAAGAGACTAGTTACATTTTTTAAAAGTTGGGATGTAAAAGCATAAAAAGTTTCCCTTGTGCATGAGACATTCATCACGCAGGAATTTAACAAAAATTAATCTGAGTTTTTTAGAATTTTTCATTCTTTACCATCATTTGGCTTAATCAACTTACTTGCTATATGAAGTGGTACTTTCTTTTGTGTTGTGTAATTTCTTCTGTGCTTTAATATAATTAATTACCACCATGATTTCAAGACTTAACCTTTTTAAAAAACCATACTATATGAAATATTAGGTAAGCAAAATGGTGAGACTTATTATTCTAGGCTTACAAGGGCTCGAAATTACAAAGTTAAAGGATAATCTTTAGCTTTTCAATGTGAAAATAATTAAACTGGAACCTAAGTGCCCAAGATGCATTTTCCTGAAGTTTGGTGTGTGTCAAAAGTGTGAAGAATAAAGCAGCAGGCAGGGAGAGAGTTTTGGGTTCTAGCAAGTATAGATAAAATACCTAACGATTTTTTGGCCTTGGCAAGGAAGGAAAACGGAGAGAGAAAGCGACCACAGGAAAGAAGCCTTGTTTAACAGGTGGATCGCTCTCTCAACACAAAGAAGTAAAGTAAAGAAACCATCTGTCTTGGTAAGAAGATCCAGGAGATGAAAGGCTTGCACTGATAGCTAGAGAAAGCTATGTACTAGTAAGCTTCACTACAGGGAGCCCAAAGCCTAGGAACCCTAGCACCACAGAAGACATTAAGTGGATGTCTTGGCATCTTACAGCAAAAATGAAACTGTAATTAACCCATGATCAAAGGCTTCTGTCTAATAAGTTGACAGTGTTTTACTTGTATTTTCTAAATTTCTTGTACTGCTGCCCTAAAGTCAGTTTTGAATAGAAATTAAAGATTGTCACTTATGCAGAATTTACAAAAATAATTTAAATGGCTAGATAATTAGCTGTTCCTACACCTCAGTTAACCAAATCAAAGGACATCGAAGAACACATTTTAGCTTACCCACTATACCTGAGGACAAAGCCATTACGTTTGCTGTATTACACCTAACAGAAAATAACCAGACTTCATATAGAGAGGTAGTCTTGAAAAATGCCAACATGATATTAAGTATAATCTCCTAATGTGTTTTTTTAAATAATTATTATTTTAAAATCCTTAGGATTCCTTTTTTGGTATTCACATTACTCTTAATATTTTTAACAAATAAAGGCATATCTTTTATCATAATTGTTTTTTGAAAACGTCAAGAAGAGATCTGACTTTCCCCATTCTTCCCAGATATTTAATCAGGCAGAATATGGTCATGTTTTCTCAATCAGCTTTTTTTTTTTGTCCACTGCTCGGAACTGAATTCAGTTTATTTTATCAGCTTTAAAACTATTTTTGAAAAAACTGTGTATTATCCAGAAACATCACTGCATATCATGTTCTCATAAAGTACTTCACTATCCTCTGTGGTCAAAATTACCTACGACAACTTACATGGCCTAATTTTAGAGGATCCCCAATCTCTCCTCCTCCACCTTAGTCTCATTCTGGCCAGGTACTTGTAATATAGCTTTATTATCACATTTCAATTATTAAACAATGAAGTTTCCAAACAGATATCTCACAGAACTACCGTTTGTTCCATAAAAATGTTATACACTACTATGGTTGCTTCTCACATACAATGTTTACCCCATATTCAAGTTTCTGATAAATCAACTGTAAGTTGAAATTCTGTTTCTGAGGCATTTCCTGGTATACTAGGCAGTGCATTAGAAAAGAGATATTGCATTTAGTCTATAATAATTAACCTTCTAAATATAATTAACAACCATTCAAAAAGAAAGTGCAAATGTGCAAATGAGAGACAACAAAAACAGTTTCTAAACATGTAATGCATTAATATAGGCTATAAATCCATACAACTAAAAATAATTGCTGACAACATCCTTCTGAGCATTAAACAACACCACCAATTTTGTTTGATATGTTTTCTTTCTTCTCAAGCATTCAAAGAAATGCAATAGACATTATCTTAATTTTCAAATTTTTCATGAGTATATTAGGTTATTACCATTTTTTTCACAAATCAGAAAACAAGGAACTACCATTATCTTTGCATAATTTCAGTAATAGAGCCAAAATAAGAACAATTCTAGCTAATCTCATCTGGGATCTTAATTAGTACTACAAGTTTATTTGTGTGAGTTAAAAATAGTATCACTCATGAGAAACAATGCCAAAATTATTATGCTAATAAATCGTGTTAAAGGCCTAATGAAGAAATACTTTAGCAACTATGAGGTAACACACTAGTTGTAGGCATGAGGAACGTTTATATTGGCTCTTTTGGGTGTATACATTAAATGCGAAATCAGAAAGGAATCATGCAAAAATCCGGTTGCCCATGCAAGCACCCCAGAGTCTAATCCTCTCCTCTCAGTTCTGTTGTCAGGCCACAGTAGTGTGGAGACTTGTAGGCTGCTGTCCTTGTTGTAATGAATGGGAAGAGGCTGACAGTGGCATGGTCGAAACCTTCACCTCTTCTTCCCCTGTGGAAAAGTCAGTCATGGTCTAGTTATGGGTGACTAGATTTGTTAACAGTCCCTTTAAAAATGATTTCAATATTTGGAATACTGATACATATATAAAATACATGCTTAATGGCTGGAATCTGGGTGTGAAACAAGACATGAATTTTAAAATATAAACTTATCAAGTACCTAGAAAGTAGTTACACTATAAACACACCCTTCAATTTAATACTATGTCAGATATAAGAACAAATATAATAGATTTAGGATTATAAATAGACAAAAAGAAAAAAAAAAAGAGAGACCAGGAAAGCCATTCTTTTCCAAGCCAATTGGACCCCTTTTAAATTCAGATACTCCTCTAACAGTTAACAGTATTTCGTGAAAAAAATTAAAAAATAAGTTCACAGATGTAAAAATGTTTTGTAAAAGGAAAAATGACAAATTCATGTTTTAAAGGCAGAAATTATGTTCATAAAAAATAAACAAAAAGATATAAATATTAATTCAGCAAATTACCACACAGCATCTGATAATTCACTGTGTACTTCTGAAGGAATTAGAAAAGAGTAAAATGCTAACGGTACAACGATCCAATTGACTGAAAGCGAGATGACTACTTCTAGGTCAGAGAACTATACATGAAATGAGATCAGTTCTCCTAATTATAATTGATAATTACGGACTGCAAGTGACTTGTTTCACATATGACTCAAAATCCAATCAAGTCACTAGTTAAAATAGCTAATTCAGTAATAAAATTTAAAGAAAAATGTCCTCTTACAAGTAAAATTTGAATGAACAAAAACATGAAAAAAATCCAATCCTAAACAGTTTCAAGTATTTCTCTAAGAATATCTTAAAACAACAATGCTTAATAGACTGAGACTTACTATTATTTGTTTTCCAAATAATTTTTAGCATCATAGAATAAAAACATCTTGGCAGAGAGTTCTTTGAAAAACAAATCTGCAAAATTACATTTGGAAATATTTAACTGACACAATGAAGGAAGACTCTCAGCCTTTAGAACAGGTTATTTCATAATTTTTCAGTAAATTGGCCAAAATTCTATAAACTCCAAGTACATAGCAAGAAAGCTGTGTAGAGGAAATTCTAGACTAGAGTTCTTGGTGAGAACATGGTACTGATAAGACTTTGCAAGAGATTAATTTTTATCAAGTCGATAAACTTCATTCTACTTTGTAAGCTGTAGGCCATATCCCTGAGCTGGGCCAACTGTCTCATGAATAGATACTGTTGATGAAAAGGGACCTGCAAGTGTGTGAGAGCAACAATCAATTACTATGGGAAGAAAGCCAAGTTAAAGTACATGCCAGTGATCTTCAGTTGTGAAGGTGAACAACATTGTACTGGAAAAACACTTCAGTCTGAATGTGGGATCTGGGTACTTGTCCTAATTCTACTACTAATTGAATGTTTGACCTTTAATAAATTATTTAACCTTTCTGGAATACAGCTTTGCTTTTTCTAAAAGAATGAGTTGAACAAGATAAGTCACTTTTTTCAGAAAAGTCACTGCTTAAACAAAAGCACATGGTTCCAGTAACAAAAAAGATCTGAATGGACCTACTATAGTTGTCCACTAATCAAAGTTTCCCCCCAAGAATATTTATTTCAAAAATCCTTCCAGGATTATAGCAAACTGGATGAGCAGCCAAGAAAATGCTGCTAAAAAAGATTTTACCTAATTAATAACTGATTTTAAACAAAAAAAGTTTTCATGTAGGCGTAAGAAATGGAAGCTGCATTTCTGTCAAGCCTCTGGCAACTGTCCTTCCCATGATAGGTTTCAGACATACCAATTTTTAATAATTTAACTGAAACAAACCAAAACTAAAAATTTAAATACAAATATATAATAAATATAGACATGGTATCTGTAGGATATACAGGTGACTGACACCTGAGTATTTGGTCTTAAAGGCCAGGGACCCTACTGTGTTTTGCTCTACATAGCTAAAGAATAAATAAATATACATGCCTTTTCCAGTGTTGAATACTGTCTAAGCATATCTTAAAGTTTCAGATATCATAGAAACAGAAGGTACCCTCCATTATGAAGCACTTCACCAACAGCTACTCTGGTAAGATACCATGATATTCATTGCAGGATACAAAGTTGAACCTATTTCAAAGGTTCAACTCAAGTACAACTGATTTACAACTAGGGGTGGGAGAGGCAGATATTGCCTAGGTATTAAATTGCTTCAAATCAGACATAGTTAAAATGAACATCGTTTTCTAGAATTTTACTTTCTGTCATTTCTAATTGTTACTGAAAATCCTAAATGATCCAGCTACAATTATATAACTATTCTGTTTTGAGGTTTAGCACATTCATCTTCCTGAGATATTTGCCAAATATTTATAGGACATGAGAGTATTCTGTGTAACTCTTATTAACAATTTTAAATATTTTGTTGCATTAAACTACAATTTCTCTTGTCATCAGAGACTTAAAAATAATCTAATAATAAAGCTTAATCATAAGTCACCATTTAAATATCAAACAAGTATGCGTAGTCAAAAACTGAAAATCTGAAATAACAAACTCTCCCAACCTCCCACAAAATATGACAAAGATTCAGAACCTACACGTTGGTGACTTCATTCTTAGAATTTCTGGGAAAAAAAAGTATTTTATGCTCTACAGTTGAGTATATGTTAAAAGGAAAACCCACAAAGATAAGACCATAATTTAATGCCACATTTTTTTCATAAAGTATCTAGTTTCAGTGAAGATTTCAAATGACTAACATCTGGATGACTACACTCACAAATCAGTAATTATTCATTACCACTGTGGCATTTTCACAATATACACTGATTTGAAATATCTGGGTTAAAATTGTTCTTTTTGTGCTAATGGAAAATATGGTAACTGTGAAATCAGAAGAACAGATAACTTACTGAGGATAGTCGTGTAATAAGCCAAATAAAAATATACATTGAAGACAATTAGGAACTGAAGTCCCACAAAGGCACCCTTCTTTCTATTATATCAAGTCCACACTGGGCTGCCTCACTGTCAGAGCTCCCCATGTTCTCGTCCAACCTATTTATACAATACATGAAGCACTTCCCATTACTGAAGGCAGTTCCATCGCTTCTTAATGAAATGACATACTAATTCCTGCCTCCACGCCTTTACTCAGGAGTTCCCATTAGTATAAAGGTCTTTCTCTTTTCCCCACTAACCCAAATCCAAGATACCATAGTACAAATCAATTCCTACTTCTTCAGTGAAGCCTCCCCAATAATTACAGGCTCAATTGAGATCTCTCAGATTCCAGTTATCATATAGTTACCACTCTCATACATAATATTAAATTTATTTCTTCAACTACACTGCAGAATACCTGGAAATAGTATCCATATCTTATAGTTCCTTTATATTACCCACATGGCCTAGTTCATTGCTGGGCAAACAGAAACCCAAATATTGTAATTGGTTTATTATTTTATTCTTAAATGTTTAGGGTATTTAGGGGAACTTAACTTTAACTCTTAATGTAATAATGAGTTATGAGATGCACTACCAGTCATTAAAATGCCAAGTTTCTAAATGATTAAAGCAAAACAAAACAAAATTACACTCTAATATACTGTCTTGAATGGAAGAAAAAAAACAGTATCAGGAACTGAGTACTTAAGTGTTTCAAAAGTGAATATCACATAGAATGAGAAGACTGAAAAGTGTCACTCTGAAGTACCTACTAACTACCATAATCAAATGAACAAATATAATGAGTCCCACAAGTATACAAACAGCTACATTGGTGTATCATGCTTATGTAAATTAACTTCACTGTATCAACTGTTAAATTCACTGTATCAAAAGCCACAAACCATATTCTCTTAACCCATCTATTTGTCTTGAAAATGAAATGTGGTTGGTCACAAAGAGAACAGAGCCAAAGAACTCTGATGGATCTCTTCAAATTCACCTATCAACCTTGCTAAAAACAAGAGAACAAATGACTTGCTGGTAACATCACATGATTACAGTTAAGACTGTGCCATGCCATATCTTAAAGGCCATGACAAGGGATAACAATAAATTTTATGAATTATGTTAACAGAGTAGGGACTATTCTATCTTACTTCAGAAAATCAGGAGAGAAACAAACTCTCCCTTTTACCAGTCATCTCTAAAGCCCAAATTAAGTCAATTTTTTAAAAAGCTATTAATAAGAAGAATTCCTTTAGATACAGAAGTCATTCGATCTAATAAATGTCATATGGGACCTTAAAACCTCACAGTTCTGAAGCCTTCAAGGGTAGCAGTACAAAACCTGAAGTAGTCTGGCATCACTTACAAGGAACCTAATGTTTTCCCCAGAAACAAAAACATGACAGACCAAAAGGGAAAGTAGCTCTCCTTGAACAAATGCTTTTTCACAGAAAATATACACGTATGTCTGTGAAACATTAATAATCAGCATTCTCAAATATTAAGTATTTTATTAACATATAGCACAGTTTGTGTGTGTGTGTGTTTGCGCATGTGTATCAGTCAAAATAAGTAACTGCCAAAAGTAGAGAGTGGCTTTATCCCTCATGCTCTCACTAATTACCATTTCCAAAAATGTTTTTTGAATCAATTTACTTTCAGAATGTATAATTGGAATTTGTACCGTGGTGTTGGACTTCCCAGCACCATAATTTCAGAGCATATTTTTTTTCTTTTTCTTTGTGCATTTATATTCCATATGAATGTTTGGTAACTACCCTGTTAAATAAAATGCTTCCAAGTTATAAGTAGGTATAATACTCCACCATCCTTATAAAGCTCAATATTACAAGGCATCCATCCAATTAAAATTTTTTTAGATTATGATAAGGACTTTTTTTCCCCATAGAAATTTCCAAGAATAATAAGTACTCTCTGTTATTCAAAAATTCCCTCCCTACCCACCCAACACCTGAAGGCATGAGTTATTCACAAATTCTCAAAGGCTATAAACGAACCTACCTGCTATAGGGATCCCTCCCAGACCTGTGTTGTGCTGTGGCGGGAGATTCAAGTCCAAGAAATTACTATTTGAGGTGGGGTTTGCTGTGTGGTTCAAGTGCATGATGCTATTGCGTGGAAAGGCCATCCAAGGATAGCGGGCTGCCTGGCCTGGAAAACTGAATGAATTATAAACTGCTCGGTGCTGCTGAAATTGAGGGAACCTCTGTGGCAAGACTGAAAAGGTACTATTGAGAGAGTTGGCATTTGTCGGTGCAGCAGGATGCAGGAATCCAGAGCCCGGACCTTTGGCGGTTGTAGTGTGTGAAGAGGAGTTCTGAAGAGATGTGGGCGAAAGGGAAGGCTGGTCTTGGACTGACAGTTCCTTTTCAATCAGGTCTGCTAAGGCTTTTCGAGTGACATCAAAGGGATCAAAACCCAAGTCATCCTCTGGTTGTTTAGAAGAACCAAAGCCAAATGCTGCTTGCCAGTCTGTAGAGGATGATACTGGGATTGTTTCTGTTGGGAAGACAATTAGTGATAAATTTAAAATACATAGCTCACTTGTATACCTAACTGGTGTCCATACCAGTGAAAGTTAAACACATCGTATTACAAGATAAAGGCAAATATATCCAAAATCTGTATGATTTCTTAGCATATTAAATTATAATATTATAAAGAACCTAGATGTCCATCAACAGATGAATGGATAAAGAAGATATGGTATATGTATATATACATACAATGGATATAGAAGCTGTGATTGATACACACACACACACAGACACACACTATTCAGTCATCAAAAAGAATGAAATCTTGCCATTTGCAACAACGTGGATGGAACTAGAGTGTATTATGCTGAGGGAAATAAGTTAATCAGAGAAAGACAATTATCATACGATCTCCCTGATATGAGGAATTTGAGAGGCAGAGTGGGGGGTTTGGGGGGTAGGGAAGGAAAAAATGAAACAAGATGGGATCGGGAGGGAGACAAACCAAAAGAGACTCTTAATTTCACAAAACAAACTGAGGGTTGCCAGGGGTAGAGGGGTAGGGTATGGACGTTGGGGAGGGTATGTGATATGCTGAGTGCTGTGAAGTATGTAAGCCTGATGATTCACAGGCCTGTACCCCTGGGGCAAATATACTATATGTTAATAAAAAAATTTTTTTTCAAGATTATAATATTATAAAAGGTCTCATATACTTCTAACAATGATTTCATCTTAAGTTACCAAGTTCAAAAAACTGAATTATATAGACTGATTTTGGTAATCAAAAAAACAAAGTACTTGAAACCCAAATTATACCTTAAGCTATTCATAAACAAAACCTGGGAAAAGTCAGTTCAGTGAAATAAGGTAATAAATATGATGTGACAGACTTCAATTAATAAAGTTTATTTTTAAAAATGCATTTATCGGGGCGCCTGGGTGGCTCAGTGGGTTAAAGCCTCTGCCTTCGGCTCAGGTCATGATCCCAGGGTCCTGGGATCGAGCCCCGCATCGGGCTCTCTGCTCCTCGGGGAGCCTGCTTCCTCATCTCTCTCTGCCTGCCTCTCTGCCTGCCTCTCTGCCTGCCTCTCTGCCTGGTTGTGATTTCTCTCTGTCAAATAAATAAAATTTAAAAAAATATTAAAAAAAGAAATAAAAAATAAAAAATGCATTTATCAAAGACAAAGTCTAAGTAATTTTGAATATATGCTTTATATAATGCTAGGGAAAAAATGTTAACAATGAAAAAAACCTACTTAAAACTTTATGTATTTTTTAAAATTGTCTGCTCCACTGATAATAGGTGCTATATTTTCAATGTTAATTTTATGCCATCCTTCGTAGCAATTAGAAAATTTACAATGAATAAAAATAAAAATGGCTCAAAAATGCCAAAATATAATTTTCAATATTAACAAACCTCTTCGTCAGCTGGAGAAAAAAAAAACACCTTAAATTTAACTATCTAAACACAAATACAATAAAAAATGTAAGCCCTTAAAAATTCTTAGAGGAATAAGCATTTTATTATCAGAGAAATTATCTATCCTTTGCTTTCTGGAGAAAACCGTTAACACGGTAAGTTCTAGGTCATTTAACTACTTATCCAACCATCTTACTCCATGTAGTTTAAATGTTTACAACTTATGAAAAACAGAGTGGGTGCTTAAAGTGGTAAAAACACATCAAGCAAGTTCTCATTTCAGCCTGAGTAAAAATATTAACATGCAGTAGTACTGCTGTATACCTGATGTGAAGAGACTCTGTGGCTCTGGTGCTGTAGGCCAGTCACTGGATGTCTGTGGGGAGCTGGGGAAAGGAGGAAGCCCACTTGGGATTGGGTTGGGATGGCGAAAGTTATCTGAGAATAACGACTGTGACTCAGTTACTGCCCCTTCAAAAGGAGACCGTGCACTGTGATTGGATGAACTGATGGGGATGACTGGATTGGATTTTGATAAACCAGGTGGTGGTGAAGGCGTATCACTGTTAGATATCTAAATAGGAAAAGAAAAGAATCATCAATAGAAGTTTATACACTTTAATAAGCTGCCATTAAAAAAGCTTGGAACAAACGGCATTAGAAAAGTGGTCTTCAAACTGGGGTGCTTAAAGACTTTTTTATGAGTACATGAACTTGCAAAAAATCCATCAATTACAAATGTACTCTTTTCTAAAATTGACTCCTCCTTGAGAAGACTAAGCCAATCTCCTCTCCTTTCAGAACCTATCTTCTCACTTTACAAAGAAAAGACTATTACTGCTCACTCTTTGGGATCTAACTATAGTAATCTGACCAGAGTGAAAACTTCCTGAGAGCATCAAATATATTATTAGAAATACTCAGGTTGGTGATTAGAGTGACTAATGACTAGACTGTTTTGCAAACTAAATGATTCCCAATACTTGAGTTTGTTTTTTTCTTAAGATTTTATTTATTTATTTGACATAGAGAGAGTACAAGCAAGGGGAGCAGCAGGCAGAAGGAGAAGCAGGCTCCCCACCAAGCAGGGAGCCCAGGACTCTGGGATCATGACTTGAGCCGAAGGCAGGCGCTCAACCAACTAAGCCACTCAGGTGCCTAATACTTAAGTTTTAAACAAAATGGAAAGAAGATCTTATCATGTTATTTCTAAACACATCATTAAAAATAATTTTTGTGGGGCGCCTGGGTGGCTCAATCGTTAAGTGTCTGCCTTCAGCTCAGGTCATGATCTCAGAGGGTCCTAGGATTGAGCCCCACATCGGGCTGCTTGCTCAGCGGGAAGCCTACTTCTCCCTCTCTCACTCCCCCTGCTTGTGTTCCCTCTCTCACTGTCTTTCTCTCTCTGACAAATAAATAAATCAAATCTTAAAATAAATAAATAATTTTTATGATGATTCTTCATATGATTCTTAGGTATTTAATTCAGAAGTTCAAAAATTTGATATGATAATACTCTTTCTTCCATCCACTTACATGAACAAGACACTCAGCACTGACATTTACAAAAATGAAAACACGACTAACATTGTTGAAACTTGTTTCCTGGTACCAACAGGTAATATTCACCCATGGATATATGAAAACCAATTTTATTTATTTATATATTTTTTAAAGATTTTATTTATTGAGAAAGAGTGCACATGCACAAGGAGGGTGGGGCAGAGGGAGAGGGAGAAGCAGACTTCCCACTGAGCAGAAGCCCAATGCAGAGCTTGATCCCAGGACTCTGGGATCATGAGTTAAGCTGAAGGCGGATGCTTAACCAACTGAGCCACCTAGGTGCCCCATGAAAACCAATTAATTGTAACAGAGACCTATCCATCTCATTAAAAAATGAATTTCCAATACAATTTTAGTGTTTGTGTTTAATGATTTATTTTATCAAAATCTCTATTTAAGTTGCTTTGATCAAATCAAAACTATGAATAAAAATTCAGAAGAAAGTAAGTTGGAGGATGCCTAGGTGGTACAGTCAGTTAAGTGTCTGACTCCATTTCCACTCAGATCATGATCTCAGTGTCCAGAGACTGAGCCCCCTAATGGGCTCTGTACTCAGGGGGAGTCTGCTTAAGTTTCTCCCTCTCTCAAATAAGTAAATACATCTTTTTTGTTTGTTTTTTGTGTGTGTGGGTTTTTTTTTTTTTTTTTAGATTTTATTTATTTATTTGACAGACAGAGATCACAAGTAGGCAGAAATGCAGGCATTGGTGGTGGGGGGAGCAGGTACCCTGCCAAGCAGAGAGCCTGATGCCCGCTCGATCCCAGGACTCTGAGATCATGACCCGAGCTGAAGGCAGAGGCCAAACCCACTGAGCCACCCAAGCACCCCAGTAAATACATCTTTTAAAAAAGTTTTTAAAAAGAAAGAAAATTGGCATTTAAAGCCTAGTGTCAGAAAAAAATACTGTTTCCACTTGAAAATTCATGTCTATTTTTGAGAGAGGTATATGCCTGTCAAGAATAAACTATATTGCTGGGCCACTTCAGTGGCTCGGTTGGTTAAGTGTCTGCCTTCGGCTCAGGTCATGACTCAGGGTCCTGGGATTGAGCCCTGCATCAGGCTCTATGCTCAGCATGGAGTCTGCTTCTCCCTCTGCCCCTCCTCCTTGCTCATGCCCTCTCTCTCATGAGCATGCCCTCTCTCTCCTCCTGAGCACCTCTCTCTCTCTCCTTCTTTCAAATAAATAAATAAAATCTTAAAAAAAAAATAAACTATACTGTATTTAAATTCTCTAACAGCAGAAGTAGAATGAGTAGAATGAGTTCAAGAAGAACACGGAATGATGTAACATTTGATTGTTTAAAAAAAGTATAAATTCTTGAGGCGCCTGGGTGGCTCAGTGGTTGAGCCTCTGCCTTTGGCTCAGGTCATGATCTCAGAGCCCTGGGATCGAGCCCCACATCCGGCTCCCTGCTCAGCAGGGGAGCCTGCTTCCCTGCCTCTCTCTCTGCCTGCCTCTCTGCCTACTTGTGATCCCTCTCTCTCTCTGTCAAGTAAATAAATAAAAATCTAAAAAAAAAAAAAAAGTATAAATTCTTAAAATGACAGAGCAACAAAATATTTGATATTTGAATCTCTTACTTATTAAAAAGCAATGTAGTGCTTTTATTTAAAAATACCAATATCTACAGTACCCTGAAAATTACATCCTTTACAATGATTCTTAAGTTAATATGAAAAAATCTTTAATGTTAACCTAAAATATACAAAGGACATATTGATTTTCAAATTCTTTCATGGAACCTATAAGCAAAAATTTTGAAAAAGCAGTGTATTTTAGATCTCTACGTTCCTCACAAACACTGTGGGGAACTGGCCATTCCTTATGGAACAGATTAGAACTACTTTTTTCTGTACCAATGCAGCAAGGTATACAGGAACTTATGCAGTGGAAAAACTAGCACCTAGACAAGATGATACAAAGCAATATACAAAGTTCAGGACCTCACTCAATGTGGATCAGTATCAATATGGATACAACTTTGAACTATTTGGTTTATTATTTCAAAGCCCATAGTCATTTGGGGGAAAGAGAAAACTGCTGGAGGCAAGGACACTGTGAGAAACAGAAAATTAAAGCTGACAAGAAGCAAAAAGGGGAGCATATAAGAGAAACAACTCTTGAAATCAAGAATGAAGAAGGCATGCTAGTCTGAGACGATTTTGGAGTAGGGTCAAAAAGATTAATAGTATCAGTAGATTCTTAGGACACTAATATATTGCCACACAGTACAATAAAACATGTGGTCATAAGGATAATTCTGAGTCATCAAGAAAGGGTTAATTAAATTATACCCTAACAGTATATTCTGTGGAAGAAAGGAGGACTAATTATAACAGACTTTAAAATATCCACTAACAGTATTTTTAAATTGTTTCCGTATTTAAAGTATTTTCCACCACCCAGAAAATTTACTTGCATAGAATGCCATTTCAGGGAATGGAAGATAAATGAAGCAACACAGAATCAAAATCTTACCTGTTGGGAGTTATCACCATTCCCTATACTGAGAGAATCTGAAGGTTTGTCAATGGGGCTGTAAAAAGAAAACACATCAGAGAAAATCAGAGTAAAGTCACTCTCGCAAAATAAAAACAAACTTCCCCAAAGCCAGAAAAAGACATTTTATTATCATAACACTGATGTAAAGATATTAGCTGAGATGTTGAGGATACAAAGAAATATAAGATCAAATCCCTACCCTTGAGCAATGTACATTCTAATTAGATTCTCCAAAAACAATGGGTCAAATAATAACTTACAAAGAAAAAAAAGGTACTGCTTAAAATGAGTATTATTGTATAGGTCAAAAATTTAATTCATTGTTCAGTTTTGTGCACATGATAAATTCCCCATTAAAATTCCTGAAATACTACTCACGTATTTTTTCCAGGTGTTTAACAGAGGGCATAAAAGTCACTCAAATGTTCTCTACAAGTTCTTAAGAGCAATAAATTTCCTTTACTTAGAACCTAGAATATCCCACTTAGAACCCTAGAGAGGCCTATGTGTACGTATGAATGCACACATACAAAACGAAAACTTTTGTGTAAACTATTCACTCTCAAACAAAGACATAGAACTTGATTTCTATATAGGGAAAATGTAGTACAACAGTAGAGTAACACAGAATTGCTGACTTAGAAACAAAACAAGATCTTTACAAGCATTACAACAGTGACCTAGCAAGGCATTTCCATAACTAACTGTATTTAACCTAGCACATGAATAAAAGATAAGTATCAGTACCCAGATACTAATATTTAGAGAATTACAGCAAAATGAAGTAAGAAATGAAAATTTCTACAAATTATTTTATGGTTGTAAATACATACAAAGTTACCCTGACACCCAGACACCTTACTGGTACCACATTTAATTGCTCTAGAAAAATTTAACAAGGATTAGTATCCGATCAGAATACCCAGTCTATCTTCAGCATAAACATTACCAGATGCTCGTGACTCTTGACAAGTTTAGAATTCACTAAATAGCACCTTTAGTCAGTATTTTCACAAAATAGCAATAAATCAATTCACTTTATGGTCAAATGGGTATTACAAATGATTTTAAGATAGAGCTTAGAGCCCACTACGTTTGGAGATATTTAGGGCAATGAGACAGGTGCACACCAACAAGTATCAACCGGCGCTGATTACTGAATGAATTGTTTAAACCATAAATGTCATAGGTCTTTAAAAGAAAGAGAAGCCACCATAAGTGGGGCAATTAAGAAACGTTTCCTAGGGGAGTTCAAATTTATGTAGGTCCTTAAAAAGATTTACACATTAGCCGAGGGAAGGGGAAAAGGAGAAAAGAACATTAAAGGTAGGAATAGCAAGTATATCACGCATCAAAAGGCCACAGATGTGTTTGCGGGAAAAGTTAAGTAACTAGTTAAGTAATTAGGGATGATTCTGACAACAGTGGGAGATAAAGATAGACAAAAGGTAGACACCAGAGGCCAAGAGAAATTGTTGAGCACAGAAATGACATGAACAAAGCAGTTTTAGAAAAATTAATTTGGTGGTGGCAGGAAGAATAGACTGGAAGAGAATACAGATGATATAAGAGGAATTTCTAATATTTTCTGAAAATTTTTATTGTGGTAAAGCAGACTTAACCTAAAATTACTGGCTTAACCACTTGTAAGTGCACAGCTCAGCAGCATTAAATACATTCCACCTGTTGTATAACCACCACCACCATCTATCCCCATTATCTCTTTTCATCTTATAAAACTGAAATATATATACCACTATACCACTAAACTCCCCATTTTCTCCCCCCTCCCAGTCATTATAATTTTGACTCCTCTAAATACTTCTCATAAGTGGAATCCTAGAGTATTTCTTTTCCTTTCTTTTTAAAGCTGAATAATATTACTCTGTATTTATACCACATTTTGCTTATCCATGCATCTGGCCACGGACACTTAGACTGCTTCCGTGTTTAAGCTACTGTGAGCTAAGACATAAGTGCACAAATTATCTCTTCAAGGTACTGCTTTTAATTCTTTTTACTGTATGCCCAGAAGTGGAATTGATGGATCATATGGTAATTCTAATTTTGAGGAACCACCATACTGTTTTCCACAGTGGCTGTACCATTTTTCATGCCCATCCATAGAGCATAAGGGTTCCAATTTTTTCCACATCCCTTCCAACTCTCATTGTTTTCTGCTTTTTTTACTTTTGTTTTCCTCTTTTTAATGTTTCAAGTTTTTATTTATGTTCTAGTTAGTTAACATATAGTATAGTATTAGTTTCAGGAGAATTTAGTGATTATTTTTTCTGCTTTTTTGATAGTAGCCACACTAATGAGTGTAAGGAGGTATCTCACTGTAGTTTTGATTTGAATTTCCCAAATGATTAGTGATATTCAGCATCTTTTCATGTGCTCAATCACCATCTACCATTGCAGAAATGTTTATTAAAGTCCTTCGCCTATTTTTTAATTAGGGTATTTTTGTTATTGTTTTTGAGCTTTAGGAGTTCTCTATATATTATGGTTATTAACCCTTTCTCAGATATATGATTTGCAAGTATTTGCTCCCATTCTGTGAGTTGCCTTTTTACTATGGACAGTGTCTTTTGAGTCACAAAATTTTAAAATTTTCATTAAGTCCAATTTGTCTATTTTTTCTTTTGTTACCTGTGCCTTTGGTGTCCTAGCCAAGAAATCACTGCCAAATCCAATGTTGTCAAGCTTTAGTCATGTGTTTTCTTTTAATGGTTTTGTTGTGTGAAAGAATTTCAATCTAATACAGAATCAGAGAATATAAGATGGAGAATCTCACATATGTGCCCCCAGGATATTAAATCTAAGGACTAAGAGACTGAGTCCTCCAAAATGTCTGATTTACAGAAAGTGGACAGTGAAATTTTCTTGGGTGGGAGGATGGTAAGAGTTTGTCCCATATTGACCTTGGGAAGTTTTGCAAGAGGTATTAATGGAACATAGCTCAAATTGGGTTGATCTCGCATAACGGGATGACTCGAGCTTTGTTTGTGTGACTGGGAGGATTTTGTTTGCTCAGGAAATTTTTCAAGGCTAGTTTCCTGGTTTTGATTGTCTTGTTTTTGACTTCATTCCCTGCTCATAAATACAACCTACCAAAAACCTTCAGTGAATTCCCCTATGGCATGAGACAGTTTGCCTGTTCCAAATTGTAGTTCCTCTGCTATTCCTGAACAAACTTTTCTTCTTGAGCTTGCCTAGCTTTCTAACTTTATTTATAGTCAATAATTATTTTAGGTCTTACATTTAGGGCATTGATCCATTTTGAATTTGTGAATATGGTGTTAAGGGTCCAACTTCATTCTTTTGCATGTAGATATCCAGTTTTCCCAGTATCATTTGTTGAAAAGCCTTTTCTTTCCCTCAGAGGGGAAAGGGTCTTGGTACCCTTGTCAAAAATCATTTGACCCTATATGTGATGGTTTATTTTGGGGTTCTCTTTTCTGTCCTACTGGGCTATATATTTGTCTTCATGCCAATCCCATGTTGTTTATGTTATTGCAGATTTGCAGTTATGTTTTGAAATTAGGAACTGTGGGCTCTCTGGTTCTATTATTTCAAGATTATTTTGGCTATCTGGGGTCCTTTGAGATTCAATACGAATTTTAGGATGGGTTTTTCTATCTGCAAAAAAAAACCCACAAACAAACAAAAACCATCACTGGGGCAGCTGGGTAGCATCGTTGATTAAGCAGCTAACTCTTGGTTTCGGCTCAGGTCATGATCTGAGGGTGGTGGGACCAAGCCCCGTGTTAGGCTCTGTGCTCAGTACAGAGTCTGCTTGAGATTCTTTGCCTCTCCCCTTCTGCTTACTCTCTCTCTCTCTTTAAAATAAGCTTTAAGAAAAAATTACTGGGATTTTGATATGGAATGCACTGAATGGGTAGACAGCTTTGGGCAAAAGCAATATTTTAATATTGTCTTCCAATCCATGAATGTAGGATGTGTTTTCACTTATTTATGTATCTTTCAGCAATGGTCTGTATTTTCTTTGTATAAGTCTTTAACTTCCTTGCTTACGAATTCCTACATATTTTATTTTTCTTGACACTACTATGAATAGAATTGTTTTTGTAACTTCAACTAGTCATTGTTCACATTTAGAAATACAAATGATTTCTGTGTTGACTCTGTATCCTGTACTGAATTCATTTATTAGTTCTAACCATTTGTTTATTTTGTGTGTGGAATCCCTAGGACCTTCTAGATATTAATACCATATTTTCTATAAAAAGAGATAATATTATTATCCTTTTTCTATTTAGATGTCTTTCTTTTTCTTGGCTAATTGCTATGGCTTGAACATTCAATAAGGTGTTGAACAGAAGTGGTAAAAGCCTTTGCCTTGTTCCTCATGGAAAAGCTTTCAGTCGTTCACCACCGAGTATGATATTCACTGTTGAGTTCTTCATAAACAGCTTTTATTATGTTGAGGTAGTTTCCCTCCTAGAGTAATTGTTTTTGTCATGAAATGGTTTGGTGTTAAATTTTGTCAAATGCTTTTTCTGCAATTGAGGTATTTTTTTTTTAATCTTACATTCTTTTGATAGGACACATCAAAGTGCTCTAGTTTTTGTTAAACCATCCTTGCATTCCAGGAATGTATCCCCTACTTTATCACGGTTTCTAATTATTTAAATGTGCTGGATTCTGTATGATACCATTTTGCTGAGGATGTTTGCATCAATGTAAAGAAGGGGTATTGGTCTGTTGCGTTCTCACAGTATCTTCAGCATTGATACCAGAGTTAGGCTGGCCTTATAGAATGAGTTAGGAAATGTTCCCTCCTCAATTTTTTGGAGAAGTTTGAGAAAGACTATAATTAGTTCCTCTTTAAATGTTTGGTAGAATTCACACTTTCTTTGTTGGAAAATTTTTGATCAGTGATTTGGTAACCTTACTAATTATATATCTATTCATATTCTTAAAATTTCTTCATAATACAGTTTTGGTAGGTTTTGTTTCTAGGGATTTGTCTATTTCATCTAGGTTATCCAGTGTGTTCACATACAAATGTTCACAGTACTCTCTTATAATTCTTTTTATTTCTATAGAATCTGAAGTAATGTCCCTACTTTCATTTCTGGTTTTAATAATTTTAGCCTTTTCTGTGGTTTTTCATAGTCTACATGACACACTAACGGTTTGTCAATTTTGTTGATCTTCTCAAAGAACCAACTTTTAGTTTCACTGTTTTACTCTACTGTTTTTCTATTCACTATTGCATCTTTCTCTGCTTTAATCTTTACTTCTTTCCTTCTGCAACCTTTGGGTCTAGTTTGTTCTATTTTTTTTTTTTTTCTATTTCCTTAAATTGTAAAGCAAGTTTGTTGACTTTGGCTCTTTGTTTTTTAATATAAGCACTTATAGTTATAAATTTCCCCCTTTGCATTCTCTTAGCTATTTCCCATAAGTTTTGATGTTTTGTTTTCATTTTCATTCATTTCTAAGTATTTCCCAATTTCCCTTGTGATTTTTTCTTTAACCCATTAGTTGTTTAAAAGTATTAATTCCCACAATTTTTTGAATTTTCCAGATTTCCTTTTGATAATGATTTCTAACTTTATCCCACTCAGTATGGTATCTAGATTTTTAAATCTACTGAGACTTAATTTGTGGCCTAACATATAATCTTATCCTGGAAAATTTCTATGTAAATGGAGAATGATGTGTATTCTGCAGTTGGGGAGAGTGTTATGTATGTCTGTCAGATTCAGCTAGGTTATTATATTGTTTAAATTCTCTCCTTACTAGAGCACCTGGGTGGCTTAGTTGGTTAAGTGTTCACGTTTGGCTCAGATCATGATCCCAGAGTCCCAGGATCAACCCCCCATGTCAGGCTCCCTGCTCAGCGGGGAGTCTGCTTCTTCCTCTCCCCCAGTTTGTGTGTTCATTCTCTCTCAGCCAAATAAGTTAATAAAAAAATTTTTTTAAATAAATTATCTCCTTACTGATCTTCTGTCTGGTTATTATAGCCATTATTATGAATAGGGTATTGAAGTCTTCAATTATTATTGTATAATATATAATATTATGTATAATATATATAATATATATTATACATATATATTTTATATATATTATATATGTATGTATATTATATACCTATAATATATATTATACATAATATATATTAATATATATATTATGTATAATATATAATATTGTATATATTTCTCCCTTCAATATCATTAGGTTTTGCTTCATATATTTTGATGATCTGTCATTGGGTGCATAAAGGTTTAAAATTGTTTTATCTTCTTGCTGTATTAATATACAAAGTCCTTTGTCTCTCTTGATTTAAAGTCCATTTTGTTTGATAGTAGAACCCCCAATCTCTTTTGTGTACTATTTTCATGGATTATCTTTACTCATCTATTCACTTTCAACTGTTTGTGTCTCTAAGTCTAATGTGAGTCTCCAGTAGACTGCGTATAGTTGGATCATGTATTTTTATCCATTCTACCAATCTGTCTTTTGATTAGAGTTGAATCCATTTATATTTAAAGTAATTACTGATAAGAAAGCAGTGATTATGCCCTTTATGCCATTTGTTTTCCACATGCCTTATAGCTTTCCCCCCTTCAAATTCCTACATTACTGGCTTTTTCAATCTTTAGCTGACATTTTTCTAGTGAAATGTTCAAATTCCTTTTTCATCTCCTTTTGTGTATATCTTAGAGCTACCTTCTTTGTTATCATGGGAGCTATATTTAACATCCTAAAGTTAACAACACTCAAAATTTATATCAACTTGATTTCAGTAACATACAAAAACTACTCCTTTACAGCTCAATCCCAACTCCTTTTAACTTTTACACTAATATACTGAACCTTCAATGTACTGGTCTCTTAAATCACATAGGTAACAAAAAGTATAGCTACAAATCATTGTTACAATCACACTAGTTTTTATATTTGCCCATTTATTTACCTTTACTTGTGTCCTTTCATTTCCCCTTGCAGGACTCCCTTGAGCATTTCTTACAGGGCAGGTCTAGAGATCAGGAACTCCCTCAGTTTTTGTTAATCTGGGAATGTCTTAATTTCTCCCTCACTCTAAGGAAAGTTTTGCTGGATAGAGAATTCTTGGTTGATAGTTTTTGTCTCTTAGTACTCTGAATATATTGGCCATTGCCTTCTGGCCTCCAAAGCTTCTCATGAGAAATATACAATAATCTTATTGAAGATTTGTCTACATGATGATTCACATCTGCTGTTGCTTTCGAGATTCTCCTTGTCTTTGGCTTTTTAATGAAATTTTGGTTTGACTTTGATTTTATTTTAGATTATGAAATTTTGACTGGATTTTGGTTTGGTAACAGTTTGTATCAATGTTTGTCTGAGTTCATTTTAATTAGAGTTCCTTAAGGTTGTCCCGTGTTTATATTCATTTCTTTCATTGAATTTGGAAAGTTTTCAGCCATTTTTTCTTCCCCCCAAATATTCTCTCTGCATCTTTCTCTCTCTTCTCCTTCTGGGACTCTGACAATGTATATACTGGTCTGCTTGATGGTGTCCCACAAGTTCCTTAGGCTCTGTTTGCTTTTCTTCAGTCTTTTGTGTTTCTCAAACTCACTGTAATATCTCCATTGTCTTTTCTTCAAATTCACAGATGTTGCTACCTAATCAAATCTGCCTTTGAATCCTCTAGTGAATTTTTCATTTAAATTACTGTACTTTTCAGATCCAGAAATTCTTTTTGCTTTCCTACTTTTTTTATTGACATTTCACTTTTGTTCATACTTTTTTTTTTCTTACTTTCTCCACATCTTTTAGTTCCTTAGGAATCTTTAAAAGAGTTGTTTTAAAAGTCTTTGTCTACTATATCTGCTACTGGATTTTTTTCAGGGACAGTTTCTGTTGATCATTCTTTTCTTTTGAATGAGCCACACTTTTGTTTCTTTTATATGCATAACAGTGATTTCTTATTGAACACTGGCCCTTTGAGTCTAGTAACACAGTACCTCTAGAAATCAGATTCTCTCTCTTCTGTTAGCTTTTTTTGTTATTTGTTTACTTTTTTGCAGGCTGTCTCCGTACGAAAGGTCAGTCCTAGATATAAATTTGAAGTCTTCTCAAGGTCTTTTCTGAGCCTTTCTCTGGCCATGCACAAATCCTACATATTTTCCCATGAGCAATTGTTTTTGAATCTCCTAGTCTTTAATATCTAGCAACCAAAAGGAGAAAAAGGAAAAACTGAAAGGGAAAAAGAGGTTAAGGACACTAGTCCTTTAAATCCCCAGGGTATCATTTCAGCCAGAAGGGGAAGGACCCACAACAATGGTTGCCTGCTCTTTGTCTGCACCTCTGTGATCAGAAGCAGTAATCAGCAATTACAGCAAAGATTCTCAATACATGAAAGGGCTGTTTTTGCCCACCCTGGCTCCTGCTAGCTATATGCAAGCCACTCCAGGAGCATGTGCACAGCTCCCTAACCCGTGGCTGGGGGTAGAGGATAGATAGCTGCTTTGGCCTAAGAGCTAATATTGACCAAAATTAACCCAAGTCTTTCCATGGAATTTGCAAGCCTTCGACAGATTTCAGAATTCCAAAATAACTGTATCACTCAGATTCTGCCAGTGCAACTGTTGTCCAGGTGGGGAGACAGATTCCTGATGCTACCTACTCTACCATCTTCCCCAAACTTAAGACTTAAAGGTGAGAGGAAACAGAAACAATGGAAACAAAAGGACAAAAGAAAGACATTGCAAAAGGAGACCTGCAGTGTCTCTATCTCAGTTCAGGTTCTCAGCCACCACCATTAAAGAGCACTAAGTAATAATTTTCAATACAGGTAAGGTTAGTCTTTCTAATGTCAGTGGCAATATATGAAAATATTGCACTCAGAATAAACCTTGATAATGTTTCTGGATTACAACTAATTAGAACAATTTATATCATCTAGTCCACCATGCTAACTGAGGTTTCATAAGTACTGATTCATAACTACATTTGATGGTTTACTCAGGAAAGTTTTACCAAAGATGCTTAAAAATTTCTAGATCAGTATCATCAAACCAAAGACAGCTGCTAAAAAACCAGGATTGGGCAAGGTATCAGTAAGCTTATGCTCCATTCAGTTTGAATACATTCTTTGATTTAAATTACCTACTCAAGGAATAATAAATGAAAAGCTTTAAGAATAAAAATATAACTAGAAATTGTTTTTATTTCCTCCGTGGGTTGTAAAAAGTCAATTATAGTTAAACCTGCCACTGTAAATGCAACTTTATCAGTGCAAAAGAAAATACAGATGAGAGAATCCCTGCAAATACACATATAATCTCAACAGGAAAAATATATATTTACAAATTCTAATTCCAATAAACATGAACTCCTTGGGCCTCTAATGGCTGGACAGGTAACACTTTCCCAAGGTTACCACTAACAGGTCAGACTAACAACTTCCCTAGTACTGGATGTGGACTTCCTTCTTCATCAAGCTCTGTATCTGCTCAAGCTATAGTTGTATTAAATATTTGTTGTTTTAAATTCAATATCCACCAACCCACTGTCACACCACAAAGGTTAAGAAAGGAAAATAAACTTTAATAAATACCACATTTAATAAGGAACAAAGACACCTACTTCATGAAATGGACTAGTCTCTGGTAAAGAACTGCCAAGTCCTCATATCAGATGAAAGAAGATTGGGTACACTAAGATAAACTGCACAGGGCTTTTTTATTTAAAAATAAGCAAACACTTTAAAAAAAATAAGCAAACAAAAAATCTACAGGTTTTCTTTTTCTTTTCTTTTCTAGGTCAGCACAAAGTTTATTAGCCTCTTCTGTTCAGAAATGCCTCCTCCTGAACAAGTCTGGTCCTCTAACATAACCAAGAAACACCAAAATGCACAAGGGCCCCAGTTTCATTTGCATCTCAAGTTACACTAGAAGCATATCACAGAGCAACAGTAGTTGTCTCCTGGGGTTCCCTGGGAATGGCTCTAGAATAGGCTCCAGCTTCCGTTCTGGTCCCAGGATCGGCTCTGGCACTCTTTGATCCACCACGCCTTGTATGGGCTCCAACTCCAGTGCTGCCCCAGATCCAGTACTGCCTCAAGCAGTAGCTCTAACTTCAGGCCTAGGTCTGGCCCTTATGCCATCCTAGGCTCCAGCTCTAATGAATCCAATTCTGGCTCCTGCTAACGCTCCAGCAGCTGTTACAGGTCATCCACCTGTCTACAGACAGCCCAAAGAGCCTATGTTTCAGGTATTTCCTCTGTTCCTCGAGATTAACTTTCTCCTGGTGGTTGTACCCAAAAGCCTGACTCCAGGAAATTCAGGGGTCAAGGAAGTACAGTATATTCTCAGGTATGTTCTCCCTCAGTAAGCATTTGATAGTGCTGGATGAGTTCAGTCAGCAGAAGTGACTGCAGTACCTCCCTGCTCTTGGGAGGCACAGAGTAGATCACCTAATCACTGTCTTGACGGTCCACCCTGGAGCAGGTAACGTCCCCTTCCAATGATTCGCTGAAATGTAGTAGAATGGCTCCAGAAATGGATCTTCTTCAGCAGCTGGTACTCCTGACTCTAGCTCACAAAGCCCATGATATGGCCATCACTCCACAGATTCCTCAGGTGGTCATATACCAGGCCCAGAATTTTGTGCAACCAGTCCAGAATGGTGGCTTGCATAAGCGGGGGGGGGGGGGGGGGGGGGGGCACGCTTGCCTACTTAGTGAAGTCAGCCCAGGACAATATAGTTCTGTCCAAACAGCTTGTACCTCAGCATGCTCAGCTGCTCCAGGTCAAGGTCTCAGCCAACACAGGACAAGAACTGCCAACTAAGAACAGGGCCCAGCAAGCTCCAGGAGGGCTTTGGGCGGGGGGCTAGAAAAGAACTACTGATTCTGAGGGCTTATGCTGAGCAGACTGAACCAGAGAACATACGCCAAAGCAACTGAGTAGCTTCATGTTAAAAATAATCACACAAAGGCTATCTGCTTTCAGCTCCTGCTTCAGACCCTGGTAGATGTATCCACCATGACACTGATAATGTGCAATTCCTCTGAAGCCCCTAATGCTGCCCTTTCAAGAACCAAACAGAGTCAAGTAGCCAAAATTATGCATTAAACCCTGGCTCTGCCCCTTCTCATGGGTCAAAGTTTTCTTGTTTGAAGTCAGAATGTTGAACTTCTGGAGACCCTGTAACTGAGGAGGGGATTCCTATCCATGAGGACTTCTGTAGTCAGGGACCCACTGCCTTCCTGAAATCTCGCCAGCAGCCTTGTAGGACAGTAGACTTCCTCCCGCTCTTGAAGATGAAGAGCTGGTGCAAAGTTTGGGGGGTGCAAGGTTGGGTTTCTACCACAACAGCTTTGTGATCAGACACTTAAAGCAACTCTGTGAATAGGACGTTCCACAGGTTCACCTCTTTGGTTAGAGTCATCCTGATAGCTAAGCAAGTAACTCAGACCCTTCAGCTCTGCCAGCAGCTGATACAGATGAAAAACAACAACTTTCCTCCAGGCGTAAACACTTCTGCAACTGTTGCATCTCTGGTACAGGTGGGCTCCAATGCAGGCATTTCACTGCTGGACTTAACCATGCCTCCACCTCTGGCAGAAGCTTGATTAGGATAGGTAATTGGCTTAGCAGTATTAGCAGTAGCTTTAAAGGTATCCAGCACCTCCTTTTTCCTTTCGTCCAATTCACATGGTTTCCTCCAGAAGCTGCTAATGTCTGGTCTGATGGGGGTCTAAAGATGACATTCTCACTGGGGCTGGGTCTTCTCCTGGAAGTAGAAGACATCCTTGTGGTCTTTCAGTTGGCTGATGGATTTCACCAGCTTCTCCGTTTTAGCCCTTAATTCCAGGTTGACGGATTTCACCAGCTTCTCCAATTTAGCCCTTAATTCCAGGTTCCAGGATTCAGTCTCCTGCTGCTGGCTCTCCACAGGTTCTTTGAGGTCTGCCTCTCCTTGCTCCGATTGAGCCCTCTGAGCCTGAATCAGAATTAAATAGATTAAACATCATCTCAGCCAACTGGGTAGGGCCCTGCGGAAAGGCCTGACTGTCCCAATAGAATTTTCACAAGTTCTGCTGTGGCAACAAGCACTCAGGGTCCTGGCTGCAGCAGGCACACTCAGAGTTAGTTCATTTGGTCCAAGAACTGAAGGAATGGCATGTTAGCCTTGGAATCATCGTTGCCCAGTAATAATGCTGAGAGAAAGAGAAATCAGAACACCTAAAGTCTTTAAATACCACACAACCGACTGAAAAGTACTGGACTCAAGTGGGACTAAGCAGTTCTAAAAGGTAGGTGGGTCTCATAACACAAGATATTTCCAGTAGGCAATGCTGTGTGTGTAAATGTCTGTCAACAAAATTTGTAAACATGTAACATCTTCATATACAGAGTCTTGCTGAGTTTTTTTTTTTTTAAGTTCTAGTCCTAAATAGTTCTGAAATCTATGGTGAGATTATAGATTTCTCAGGAGTAAATATTTTTCAACTAACCCTAAAATTGGAATCCAGTGCTATGGGGCATAATATGTAAATATGTACATTTATTTTTTTGAAATATAAAAATATACAGTGCATATCCAGAATCTGTCTCTCAAGATGCTGATTTATTTAGTCTAAATGGCAACATCTGGTATCTGATGAGTACTACACTAGTGGAAGTGAAGAGGAGTACTGTAATCGGATTGTAGAGTGGAAGGAATTATTAATATCAACTTCAAAAGGTTTTACAAAGAAACCACGCTCTACAGCTTTCTGCAAGCAGGCAGTGTAACGCAGCTACACCTCTGTTTGGATCCTGAAATGCTAGTTTCTAAGTCGCCCCAAAGACAGTGCTCAAATGTGACTTCCTTTCTACTTCTTTGTAGCGATGCCACCAAATTCCTGAAAACAGTCTCTTGGCGGCTTTCTAAAATTTGCAGCATAAGATAAGTTGTTACATAGGAGAAGAATCAAAGAAAAGACCATTTTCCAGACTGGGAGTGGGACAGAAAAAATACTGAGAAGGTATAGTTCTCCTGTTCATCACATTGAAAAGACAAAGTCTCCATGATTGTGCTAATTATGGTTGCATTTCAGAAATAAGGTATAATTTATGTCAAGTCATGGACATTTCCAAATTTCACTGTCATGTTACTGTATATACAAATACATATGCACACTGCTCCTATATTAAATACTCCATATTCATTTAGAAGAGTTCATTTTAATTATTTATGCTTGCTCGTCTTCAACAACTGAGATCAACATTTGCTACTGCAAAGGACAAATTTAAATTACAGACAGGTAGCTTGCCTTTACAGAGTTTATTTGATACAGGCTTTAAATATACATTAACATTTCAAGTATTACTTTACTACTAAAATATGGCCACCTCTTACATAATGTGGCACAATGAGTTGCTAGCATGGTAAGAAAAAAAAAAAAACTATAATCATCTGGGCTGATTATAGTTTGGGAAATATGATTTTAACTGAAACTTTCTCAATAGCTCCAGGATGTACTGAACATGAGTGAAAATAAATGTTTTGATTAATAGTAATTAAAAAATCCAATTATTCTTAATATTAAAGTTGAAAGATAAACAACCACCATCCTAAACATGTAGGCTGTGGCCGGCTTTCAAAAGCAGCAAGTAAAACTGTCTCCATCTCTTCTTTTTCATTTTGCACTTCAGTAATAAAGGTTGATCTTTTAAAAGATACTATATACTTAAGTAGAATTTAAACACACAATTGCTCACTTAACTATCCATCCCCCCCACTCATTATGCCCCACCCTCTGGGAAAAAAAGTACCAGAGCTCTCTAACTTTTTTGAAAATATTCTACGAAGGTGGACCAAGACACCAGAACTCGCTCACTAGTTTTTCAGTATGTATGTGCACATGTGCAGTAACTTTGTATTTCCAAATACAGAATGGGAATAAAATTTCTTAAGAGAAATAAGAAAAAAAGACTCAGAAAAATCTCATAGCTCACTAATTTTAATATATACACCCAATTTTAGTAAATCTTACTAATTCATCTACTTAGTTTACTAATAAGTAGCCCTGAGTTTCATGCAAAAACAAAAAAAGTATGAAACTGCAAATCATTTATCTATTATAAAAGGGGAAATGCCTTTCTGGGGATCCATTTTACAAAAAAAAAAAAAAAGTAGGCCACCTCTCATGGCTCCTGTCCATGGTTTGAGAATCACTACTAAAAATCATCTCTATCTCTAAGTACCAGCACACACTGGTATAATTTATAATTATTATTAGGTCATGAGTTCTCTCATGTACACACACACACACACACACACACACACACACAAAACAATCTGATAAAATTTCAGAGAGTTCACAGATGTTCTAAAACCTATTTGTGATTTAACAAGACCTACCCAAGACTATTTTCAACAAGTCTCTGGAACATACTTTTTCTAAATCATACTGGACTACATGATGTCAGGGTAGGAGAACAAGATTAATGTGGTGACCACTCCCATTCTGCTGAATAAATAAAGCGCGATGACTATGCTTGCAGTCTATCAAAGCTTATACTTGATTTTCAATATACAGCCATGTTTTTAAAAAGACATGCATTTTTCTTTTAATGTGATTAAAAACTAACAAATTCCTATAGTCATGTTCCTTTCTTTAGCTTTTCCTCTACTGCCACCAAACCGAGGTGTAGGAAAGCTTTTGCTTAAAATACCATTAATTCCTTGGATGTATAGTATATCTGATTTATCCTGAAGATAATAAGCCTTTCAGACCTGAGTTCTTCAAGGTCAAACTACATATTAGTTGTGACATAGTCTTCGTTAAGTCAGTCAGTTTGATTCGTGTTAGAGTTTTGATTCAGGTTAAAGTCTCTTAAGAATTTTACCTCCTCTAGACTGAGCAGTGGCAGAGTGGGAGAATGAGCCTGGGCGTAAAAGTGACAGCAACTTTGGTCAGAATCTGGTCTATCACTTATTTGTGTAGGGTACTGGTGAATTATTTAAACTCTCTGAGACTTGCCAGTTTCAGTTTTCCTTGCCAGTAGTAAGGTAACAATGATATCTACCACGCAGGACAACTGAAACTGAAGGCACCCAAAAGACACCAACCTCTTCACACCTAAGTCTGAAGACAAACATCCCTAATCTTTCAATTGTGGCTTGCCTAAGCCACAATATCAAGTCATAACCACTTACCTTGAGGGATCTATAGACCCAATAATTTGCTTCCCAAGTTCTTACGTAGGCCTACTCACTGTCCCTGGGCACAATAGCCCATCTAGCTGCTATTCCCTTCACAGTTCTTAATTGGGACACAAATAGTGTCTCAACAGAAATTAAGGTATTTCAAAGCCCCAAACTTACAACAGCCAGTCCCTAAGCATCACTACTGCATGGGTTCCTTATTTCCCATTCTCTCATTTGTATTCGTCATTTCAAAGTAACTGATTCATATAGAAAAGTAGCACATCTATACTCCATCTGACTGATAAACTCTGGAATGCATCATAATGAAGGGTGGTGAGAACAAATGACATATACCCTTTTATTATTTATTGTTCATTTAAGCGAAACAGGAGTAAGACACACTACAGGAACCTCACATATGAGAGCCTCGCTTACATATGAACCCATGTCGGGATTCAGTGAGGATTCAGTAGCTGTGATACTGTTAATATTTGTACTCTGGCTTAATCAGAAATAAGAGGAAACTACATTTTAGGTTTAGTGTCAATTCATAAGGTTCTACATTTTGTTTTCCTGCGATTCCTGCAAAACTGCTATTCACTACATGTGAATGACAAGAAGAGACAGAAAGAAACCATTCTTTTTCTTTCTTCCCTAGAAAGCTTAATTCTCAACTTATCTTGACTAAGAAAAACTTAGCTGCTGGGTAGGACCATGGAAAGTGTCATATTATTCACCTTTCTAACTTGACAAGTCTTCCCTATGGGAAGAAGGAAAATTATCTACAGATTCATCCCTACCACTATATCCTGTACAGTGACAATGTGGAAATGGAGACCAAAGCAGACCTTCGTAGTAATGACAATCAGTTGAATTTAATCTTTTGCAGGGGTTGGCATGTTAAGAAAACAAGCTACAGGAGCTTGCCAAAACAGTAACTCTCTGTACCTTGGGCCATCAACTGTCCTTAAATTTGGGGGACCTGAATTAAACCAACAAAAAACAACCCTTTTTCTTCCCCAAGGAAACCTTCCTATATTGTGCACTTATGCAAAGCACAGCTAACCATGTTAAAATTTATTGATCCTAGGTGAGGTTCAGTAACACTGGCTTTGGGCAGTTATTTAATGAGTACATTGTTTTAATTTAAATCTCCCTTTCTCTTCATTTTACTCTGTGGTATCCAGGACATTCCCCTCTTGCTACTGAAACAGTTATGTGTTCTGACTGTATTTTATATGAAGGCAAAGGCAATAATATATTAGTAAATCTAATAATAACTGATCACAAAAAAATAAGTTAAAGAAAAACTAAATATTGTAATAAACACCAAAAGGACATTTGGTAAGTGTCAATTTTCACTTTCAATCTAAAGAAAAAAACAAAATAACAATAACAAGGTATTCTCAATACTGTGATTAAAAATACTTCTCTCAAATAAATGGTTAAAATCATATTTACAAGTTTAAATTTTTTGAATAAAACACCAGAGACAGCCTTATAAAATAGGGAGATAACCCTATAAAAAAAATGAGACAAGGATGCCTGATAGCCCCACTTTCTAACACTGGTCTTTAATTTTTAGCCTCAGAATTCTCAAATAGGAAGAGGTGGTGGTGGGAGATGCAATACAATAAAGCAGGGAAAAGACAGCAACAAATTCTTTTCTAAGAGATACAGAAGACTTGGAGAGATGTATCATGTTACTGGTTCAGAACACTCAGTATTATATTGCAGAACAGAATTTCTTCCAAAATTGATTTATAAATTCAAGTATTTTGAAACACAAATAGACTGGTCAACTAATTGGAGAAAGTTAGTTCTGTATAATGCACATACAACACTTAAATACATCAATAAAACATAACAAACAGATACGAATTCACAATCTATAAGAAGTTCACTCTATTAGTCAAATACAAATTAAAATGAGACAGTTTTTATCCAATTGGCAAATGTGCAGAAAAAATATTCAGTTCAAGGAAATAGATACTCATCATCTTTGACTCAGCAGTTCTACTTCAAAGAGCATTAAAGCCACAACCAAAACGTTTATATGAAAAAAATGTTCATCACAGTGTCATATATAAGAGCACCAAAATGAAAATAATATACACCAGCAGGAGGTTGTTTTAATAAATTTCAAATGCTCATGTATAATGAAATACCATGCAGCCATAAATTATGTTTTCATGACAAAGGAAAATATTCATAATAATGAGTATTAAGTTTTAAAACATAACAAACCAATGTATTTTGTATATATATACATTCACAAGAAGGAAAAAGACTACAAAGAAATACACACTGCAGGAAACACATCAAATCATTTTTAAGGAAAAACGTCTTGAGTACTGAGATCACAGACAATATTTACTTTCTTCTTTTTGCTTTTATATATTTTTCAAATTTCTTTAAGTAGAAACATATTACTTTCATATTCAGGAAGTAAAAAACATTATCTCAAAGAGATTATCTAAATTTTAAATTTCTGGTCTGAATTCTCTAGGGGCTATAAACCCAGAATATGGTTTTAATTAGAATGACATTTTTAATGAAACAGTGATGTATATAAATGTTAAAAGCATCTGAAATAAATTTTTACTACCATAACCCCATTCTTATATGAAGCACTATTGAGTTAGCAACCAATGAAGTTAAGGACTAGAATATGGTTCATAATAAAATAAACATCCAGGAGTAGAAAGGAGTAGGTACAAAAAGATCAATGGAAAGGGTTAAAACTTATCATTCCAAAAAAGATTTCTGTTGGACTTAGCTTTAATTCTTAGCTTTGATATAAACAAATTTTACATAGTTTACTATATAGTAATTTTATGTTTTGCTCTGTGGCCTCTTTTATATATATTTATATACACACGTATGTACATGTGCATATGTGTATATGTGTGTGCATATTTAAATAAATTTGAATAGCCTTATAAATAATCTTTACCACCAAAGTGAATAAACTTAAGGACTTCAAGAATTTAAATACAAGAATAGGTAGTTGAAGCAACAGACCTGATGACAATGTATATAGTTATTATAAGCTGTATTTGAAAAATGGCCCTTATATTACTTTAGTGCTAAATGCTGGACTGTAACAAATAGCAACCAGACATTTAGAATACACTTTGGAGTAAGTTTTTTAAAAAAGAAAATCAACATAACTAAATTAATTATAAATATATATTTGAATGAATTCAATTGAATGAATTTGAATGAATTTTATAAAAATTAAACTTACCAAATTAAAAAAAATTACAAGATCCTAACACATGAAACTTAAGAAACATTCAGGATAGAGTACAACCCCAAATTACTGTTTTTATTAACCATACCATTTTCCGTCAGGCCGTAACCAAATATAACCCAAAATGTGAAGATCACCATATCAGAATGAGACTCAATACCTTAGACTATAAATTTATTTAACATTGACATAATACAGGTCTACACAAAAATAATTTGTTTCATAAGATGAAAATTCTGAATCCTCCTCATTCAGAGCATATAATACTTCAATGATTCCTGCGACTAGAAAACCACAATTATTTGTGTCCCCAACATACAATGCTTCAGATAGCTCCCACTTCCCCTTTTACAATATTTTCCCCTTCAACTGTATTGGGGGGGGACCCTAATTAGGCAATAAGAGCCCTTCAATAACCAACATCCCTTAAATTCCTTTTTTGTCAAGGAGGGTGTTCCCAGGGTCCAGGGCAGTCTGCAAATCAACGCAAAGGGTAGCCACCAAGAGGCTCATCTGAAGTATTACCAGGGAGCAGGAGACAGCAAACATTCAAACCCAGAAACTGTGACTCAACATTTCCTATGTAATGCAATAATTCTGCACAAATGATAGACACTGTCAAGAATTCTGCCTGAAGAAATGTAAAATGAGAAGAGAGGATCGACAGACATGAAGGTAAGGTGTCCGATTATACTAATAGCGGTACTTACGTATCATACCTCTGCAGTGGTGTCACTTTGTTCTTATTCTTATCAACTGAACCCGTAGATAGTTGAAGAAAATTGGGGTTTAACTTATATAATTCTTGAAGTAGTTTCTGTTCATATTCTTGGTGCTTACCCGCCTAATGGAAGAAGAAATTAAAACTGCAGTGGGGTTCACAAAATGGCTGGTATAAAATAATGACTTACTTTCTGAATTATTAAAGATATCCTAAATAAAACACATAAGGGTTTTTCATGGCATTAGAGAACACTGTGAGGATGATGTCACAGAAGTGCCAGACCAATGAAAGTTCTTCCAATAAAACTACAAAATATATATGCCACTAAGGATTTCATCAACCATTTATTGTGCAGAAAGCATAATTACAGACAACTTTTTTGCCACCTCAAAAAACTAGAGGTCCAAGGCACCTGGGTGTCTCAGTCTGTTAAGCATCTGCCTTTGGTTCAGGTCATGATCCCGGGGTCCTGGGACTGAGTCCCACATCAGGCTCCCTGCTTGGCAGGAAGCCTGCTTCTCCCTCTCCCGCTCCCCGTGCTGTGCTCTCTCTCTCTTTCTCTGTCAACTAAATAAATCCAGGAAGGAAGGAAGGAAGGAGGAAAGGGAAAAACAAAGAAGGAAAATAACAACTAGAGGCTTTTTCAACTTATTCCCCCACCTTTCATTTAAGAATGAAGTCTTCTAACAGAGCCATTACAGAATTTTCTGAAGATCACCAAAAATAATCAATTTCTCTTTTTAAAAGAGATGAACGGGGCACCTAGATGGTGGCTCAGTTGTTAAGCATCTGCCTTCGGCTCAGGTCATGTGGGATCCAGCCCCACATCAGGCTCCCTGCTCAGCAGGAAGCCTGCTTCTCTTCTTCTTCTCCCACTCCCCCTGCTTGTGTTCCCTCTCTTGCTTGCTCTCTCTCTCTCTCTCTCTCTTGCTTTCTGTCAAATAAATAATCTTTTAAATAAATAAGACAAACACATTGTAAATTGTACACAGATGAAGAGTCTTAATAACATTTTTCATTATCTTGACACAAAGTAAAAATTCCATTACTTTGTTTTTATAAAAAAATTAATGTTATTTTAAACTCCAAAACTGGAGCTGGCAGTTTACAGCCAGCCCCTTTGTTTCTCTTGTGTGTGTGTGTGTTTTTTTTTAATTTTATTTATTTTTTTGACAGAGAGAGAGAGAGCACATGCATAATTAGGGAGAGTAGCAGGCAGAGGGAGAGGGAGAAACAGACTCCTCACTGAGCAGGGACCCCAAAGCAGGTCATGATCTGAGCCCAAAGCAGACACCAAACAAAGCCACCCAGGCGCCCCCAGCCCCTTTGTTTTTATAAATAAAGTTTTATTGGAACAGTCATGCACATTCATTGACTTGCTGTCTATGGCTGGTCTCTGCTACAACAGAAGAATTGAGTATTTACTACAAAGGCCATATAGGCCCAGAAAGCCTAAGATATTTACTAACTGGCTCTTTACAGAAAGTTTGTAGATCACTGCTCTATACACAAAGAGAAATCTGTATTTACTACAGTCGGTTGCTATATATCAGAAGACAACGTCACAAACATTATCGGGGAAATCAGGCAAAGACCGCCTCTGGAAATTAGTCTTACACAAAAATAAGTTGCAATGAGGGGCACCTGGGTGGCTCAGCTGGTTAAGCATCTGCCTTCGGCTCAGGTCATGATCCCAGGGTCCTGGGATTGAGCCCCTTACTGGACTCCCTGCTCACTGGGGAGTCTGTTTCTCCCTCTGCCCCTCCTCCCCCTGCTGGTGCTTGTGCTCTCTCTCCCTCTCTCTCAAAAATAAATAAATAAAATCTTAAATAAATTACAGTGAAATTACTTTGAATAATTTTTTACTATTTGCATGTAAATCATGACTGAAACGACATTTTTACTTACCTTCAGGATTGTTTAATTATTTTAGAAGTGTGGTCTAACTAGATGTTACAGGAAAACCAAACCCAGAACAGGACAGATCAAAAAAGCACAAGACAGTAAAAACAAGCAAGGCCAACATCACCTAATCAAGTAGAACTGTATTATATACACTGCACAATGCACTGTGCCCTGTTCCAAGGGGGCTCCTACCTGTTTCAAATGGATCTATAAATATTTCATATGGTACCAAATTTTTAATTATGTAGTAACAAGGAAAGATGTTCTGATTTTTGCCATGACATAATTTGTTCGAATTTCCTTTCTATATAGAGGAACTGTTTCAATAAAGAAACCTCTTTTCAAATTAATTTTAAACTCACATAAAGAGCAGATGAATTCATCACAGTATGAATTTTAAATTATTAAGAAAAAAATACAGTAGATGTGGATGTTACATCTCTAAAACATGAAAAGCCTTGAAATTTTTTTCTGCAATCAATACTCCAGGAGACATTATGGCTTTCATTAGCAACAAAGCACTAAAACTAATACTCAAATGATTTTACAGGGGCAGTTCAGAAAGACAGGTTAAATCCCATTACAAGTCAGTTCCACGGGACTGTTTGTCCATTTTCGTTTACAATTCAGGATTACTCAAAAATGAGATCAAGTAGGGCTTAGAAATTCTTTGGCAGAAATTTTCAGTATAACAGTAGCATGAGTAATGCATGTTCTCTACATGTTGAAATTTATTCTGGAATGGTTTGACCTTAGATTCTACCCAGAACGTTTCACCCAAAAAAAGAAAAAAAAAATCAAGAAGCATTTATTAAATAAGAAGTCATCTGTCCCCATTAAATATCACAGAGACCTTATTTTAACATTGTTTTTAGACCATAAAAAAACATGATCGAGAAATTCCAATGAATCAATTACAATGGGATTTAAGTCTGAAATAACTCTAAGTCAAAAAAGGGTAATATTTCATTTTAACAATCTGCTCTTAACAGAGACCCTACCAGACTTTCTCTAGTTTAACCTGGAGAGTCCAAGGTAGCAATCAATGGCCCTCTACCTTCTTAATGAGAAGTATTACAGCAAAAGTCCACAGCAACAATCTGATGTCCTCATCTATAATAGGGAAGTGCAGCATTGTGCTTTGGTATAATCCTTATTTAATATGCATATGGTCAACAATTTTACTTGTAAAATCATTTTTATAATACTACAAATTGAAAGGAGACCAGAGAATAGAAAATATAAAAAAGAACACAGGATAATAAACCTTCAATCCACCTTCACAGGACACTGACGCATTGTACACTTTCATGGGGAGAATCATTTTATAAAAATGTTAGGTTATCAGCAACATTTGATAGGTTATTATCTTCTAGCATGTTCTATAGAGTGGAAATTAGGAAGGAAAAAATCTCATAATTACAGTAACCCACTTAGCTTCCAATTTGTTGATATTCCCCCTAAAGTAGCATTTACCAAAATGCTTTCCTTGGTCAATTAAGTTCTGATTGTACATTCCCTTCTTGGATATGTATCAGCATATTAAAGACTCTGAGAAGTCCTGCAGGAAAGAAAACTATTTATCTTCATTAACCTAGCATTTTCAAACTTAATGGATTACAGATCCATTTTTAATAGAACAATATTCTGTAGAACTGACATTCCATGGAACACTGTTTGGAAAATGCTACTTTAATAATAATTTTTTTTAAATCCCTAGTTTTTGTTTTTGCAATTTTAATTTATAAAGAACAATACTTCCTTTTCTGCAAAGTTTATAATTCACATTAATTTACTACCTGCATTTCCTCTTTCGTGAAGCTGGCCGCCTCATCCCCCAATTCATGTAGATACATGCAGTCAGGCTTTGGACACTGCATATTCTTTAAGAAGTAACTGCAGTATTTTGTTGTACCTAGAGATGCCTGCAGAAAGAGGGGGAGGGGAAGGACCCAAAATGTGAATTGGTATTTTCACTTCACCTCAAATGAGGCACAGACATGACAAAACAAGAAGAGAAGTATGGCTCTGAATACTGGAGAACTAAACTATTGCTAGCAGCATCTATTAAAGATGATGCTCCTTTGGGAGAACTAAAGAAAGCACCTCAGTTAGGTTTTCCAGAACTGAGTACCCAAATCATCTTCCCTAGAGAAGATATACAAAACCTACTCCATGTTACAGAAGTTAGGCACCTAAGCAAATTCCTTTTTCTAGTTATGCTATCCTCTCTCCATTCATACAAAGCATGGCTTAGTGCAACCCTTTACTCAAACCTTAACTGATCAAATCTTTAAGGATGACAAATTAGAATCATTATCTATTTCTGGTAAGAATAATAGATCCTATTTTCACAAAATAAGACTATGTGTAAATACAGGTTTTTAAAGATTATCACCTAATAATGAAAGTGTTTATTCCTACCTGGTAAAACAAGACCCTACATAAGCTGGCAGTAAACAAATTAGCTGTCATAAGTTAGTACGGATGTTTAAGAAGCAATCTTCAAACAGACTCCCTCCAAATGTAATGAGTAAATGCTAAGGCTCTCCCCTTTTTACTACATTTACTCTCTTCCCCCTTAAAAACAATCAAGAGGCCATATTACCTTAAGTGTTCTGCCATCTACTACCACATTGTTGACACACTGTATGGCTCTGAGAGCATCTTCTGACCGAATATAGGTTACATAAGCACTGGCACTTGGACCCTAAAGTGAAAACACACTGTTACTAATTTCAAATTCAAGAAAAAAAAAAATTCCTTTGCACCCTGCCTAGGGAATTCTAAAGGTCTTTACTACTATTATCATTAATAATAATGACCATAATCAGAAATAGTAGTAGCTTTGATTAAACCATGTAATAGCTCATCTTAAAACAATCATACTTATCTGATTTTAAGTAAACTAAAATATAATATGGATAAAGTATCATCTCTGGCTTGGTATTTATTTTTCTAAAGTCATTTGACAGGCTCGTCAAGGTTACAACGAACTTGAAAGTTAGATTTAAAAAAATAAAACTTAAAGACACTGTGTCAAATTATGTTCTCCGAAAAATAAATCTAATTTGTAAGACTATTCTATCTGCTAATACCACCATAACAAAGATGCTCTATTAAGTTTTCAATACCTAAAAAATTAGAAATCATCATCTAATTATTACATTGCCTGATAACAGACTCAACTCCCCCTTCCCCTCAAACCATCACTTAATCTTTGTTTTACCATTTTTTATTACAATCAATTCACTGTTAAGTCCTGAAGTCAAATAAGCACCAGAAATTCCCCCACCCCACCAGTAGAGGTCACTACACGGCTTAAATCCTTGACCCTCAGGCTTTTCTACTCCCGGAAAGCAGATTTTCCTTCTGAACAGCCCAGGTCAAGCCTAGACCACAGGGAGGAAGGGCAAAAATCCCTATAATTAGTTACCTGTGAGCCTGCATATGATGTGCTATTATTGATGACAACTTTATGTATTTTACCAAACTTCCCAAAATATTCTGGTCGTTTTAAAACCTAAAAAAAAAGAAGAAATAAGGTATCATGTGTCCCCATTTTCATCAATGTTATCCTTATAATGGGGACATACACCATCCCTCTTCAGTGAAAGGAAAATAACTTTTAAAGTTTTCTAATAAATGTGACACTTTCTAATTACAATTTGTGTTATTAACCTACAGGAAATCATCAACAGTCTAAAAGCTATTTCTTATTGACCCACTATCTGGAAACTAAGACTCACTAAGTTTGGTATTATGCACCATGTTCTAATATCTGCACCAATAATCCATGGGATCTTATCTTCATAGTGTGAAGATACACCAAACAGATCAAATATCTTAACCATATTTTCATTAATAGATAACCCTTATAAAAAAGTAATTCTCAAAACAATGACCAAAATAACCATGTATTAAACAGAGACAGAAACTCAAGAACAGACATTTTAATGTCTTTAGTCATGAAGCTATTGTATAAAACATTTGCTGTATTACATTAAAGCTACAAATTGCAAATATGGTAACAATGTTGCTCAACTTTACCCTTCATGATTTATCACTGTGTGTGTGTGTACTTAGTTTCTTTGTGTTAATTTTACCACTTCTTGATTATCTCCTGTTTTTTTTCCTCCTTTTTCCTGGTAAATAACATGTATGCGGTGATGGATGGAAAAAATATTAGGAAACAAATTTGTACATTTCTTTCTCTATTACCTGGCCACTCCTTGGTGGTTATTCCCCCTCGTACCTGTGTCACTTCCTCTACTTTGTGGTAACTACATGTACTCATTTAACTTCTCTTACAAACTTACTGGACCTTAGCTAATTCGACTAATACATACCTTGATACAAAAACCTCTCCTATAATTTGCTACTTCAAAATTAAACTTTGTACTTTTCCTAGAATGGACCTATAGACCTATATTACCTCTAGACCTTTCTGTGTGTAGCTATCCACGTGTGTGCAAAGTATTCTTTACAAGCACTTTAATTTGATAACATTCTCACATACTTACAACTTAGCTACTATGTTCTGCATTTGACAGAATCAAGGATTTGAAGTGTCTGGCTGAGGTACCATCCATTCTTAACAGTTTTCAAATTAATTAACATAATTATTTTTACCACATTTTACTTTAGGTTCTTGTAAGCATAAAGCTGTTACGTGTTCTATAGCCAATTTTAATGGATTATAAGATGAGTGACTGTATTTGTTTTCAATCTTTTTTCCACCAAATCCCCCAAGACAAATGAGGCTGTTAAGTGGCAAAAGCAATGACCCCCAGGTTGTACACAGCAAAATCTCAGGGCTGATAAGTAGGGAAGAGTTTCTGTTCAAAAGCTTCCTGGCTAGTAGAGTTTAGAACTGCACTCAATATTCCAAGTGGATGCACACCAACTCAGCATAGGGCTTCAGAGCCAAATACCTGCTTCAAGAGTTAAGGCTGGTCATATGCTGCGCTGCATCAACATCTCAAATCACATGTGAGTTTATGGTAGTAGCTCTCAACGAAGACAGCATTCAAGGGAGCGTTTAAAAAAATCTGTGGGAGCTTTTATTGGGGGAGGTTGTCAAAGTGACTAGGAGGCAATACTTATGTTCAGTGGATGGGAGCCAGGAATGGCTTACAATGCTCTGGCTCACCTAGCACAATAAAGAATTGTCCTGCACAACTTCTGAATGTCCTACAAGACATTAATATAGCTGAGAAGCCTATTTATAATTATGTGAACCTAGAAACAAATTCTACATTATATATAAACTCAAAAGTAGTTCCCTACAGTTCTGACATATGTTGTATTTATAGGAAAGCAAATAATATATAATTAAGGGACGACTACAGGTGCTTTGTTCAGAATTATACCAAGAGTTATTCCAGAAAAATCATATCACTGGCTCTTCATACTATCTGGATTGCCAATACATATACTTATAACAATCTGCCTTTGTAGGTATCACATTCATAGTGATTCTGCACACAGATGCAAGCATCTTACTACTTTATTGTGTATTTAAAAACAGTACTTCCCAAACGTGAATATGCATACAAATCATTTGAGAATCTAGTTAAATTGCATATTCAGATCTAGTAGCGCTGAAGCAGGGCCTGAGTTTACAAAATAAGAAACCAGGGGATACTAATCTACCAGCTCAGAAAACCACACCTTGAATAGCAAGGTAGAGTACTAGAGTGCTGGTACCCAAATTCTACATGTAGAAATAGTCTTTTTATAAATTATTTCCTTTTTATTCCTTTTATTTCTTTATTTCATGAAATCACTTCATAGAAGTCAAAGAGTATTACAAAGTATTTTTAAAAACGGGTACTGGCTCTGATAAGGTTGAAAACCACTCACGGAAATAGTTTCTGGCGAGTATTTGGGTATAACACCTTCAATACAGCATAACAACTTGTGTATAATTATACTGACATGTAAGAATGGAGCCAGAATGATTATTTTCAAGGCACAAATCTAGTCATGTCATTGTTCTTAAGAACATTCAACAGGGGGCGCCTGGGTGGCTCAGTCCTTAAGCGGCTGCCTTCTGCTCAGGTCAGGACTCCAGGGTTCTGGGATCAAGTCCCACATCAGGCTCCCTGCTCAGCAGGAAGGCCGCTTCTCCTGCTCCCATTCCCTGTGTCTCTCACTGTGTCAAATAAATAAAATCTTAAAAAAAAAAAAAGAAAAGAAAGAACATTCCATAGGTTCCCACTGCCTTTAGAATAAAGTACAAACTCCTTTGCACGGTTAGAAAGCCTTTCTTCATAGTATGTTACTACTTACCTCACCAGCCTCATCTCTCACCACTGCACTCTAATCTTCCAAACAAATCACTTGCAGACTGAGATCTTTCTCATCCTGAAGATTCTGTACAGTTCCTGTACCAGAAGCACTTTGCCCCAAAGACAGTGGGAGAGTACATACCTCCCCAACAAGATCGGGTGCTCTCTCTTGTGCTTCCATAGCACAGAGTACTTCTCATGTTTTATTATATGGTTAGTTTGAAAATAAGCAAGGACTACCTTTGTATTGGTCAGTGTATACTCGGTGTCTTACATACTGCCCAGCATACTGTAGGTACTCAATAAATGTTAACCGAAAAATAATTTGTTTTAGCACTGAACAAAAAGAATTTCATGGATAAAGAACATTGGTGGGCCTCAAAGTATTAGCAAATGGCCTATGGCTGATAAGAAATAGCTTGCCCCAGCAAGGGAAATTCGAATAATTTAAACTTTCTAATTAAGTTAAATACTCCAAATTCTACCTAAACATACAACTAGCAAAAGAGCATTCTAGTGATTAAGAAGTATGGGGAGGAGGTAAAGCACCCTGCGTATCACATTATCCATATAGTCAATATTACATATTTACTTCAGTGAGCTGGTTTTAATACTAATATAGAATACAAAAGGCCACATGACAGAATTATAAATGTCCAATGGCATGCCTAATGTTTAAAATGTCTTCCTATATATTCTTTGGGAACACAGTCAAGTGTTCACGGATACTACAGAGAAAATAAAAAATTTGGTAAGCAGAGAGAGAAGGGATGAATGGATAAATTAGGTGAATGGATGAACACCAGACCAATTATCAGTGTAAAATATACTGGAACAGGACCTTTAAAGAACTGGTGGGTTGGGGAGGGGGGTGGTTCTTAGTCCTGGCTCTATGAAATAGCTGCATAATCCCAGGTCACATAACAAAGTCACTTAATTTCCCTATGCCTCAATTTCTCATTTGTAAAATAACATGGTTCTGTCTTTATAAAGTCTTCTAGTTCCTCAAACAAGCTGCTCTCTTGGATCACCACATATATGGGACACTCCTGTCCTTATCTGCTGCCTAGCCAATCTCTAGTAATTCTTTTTTCTTTTTTTTAAAGATTTCATTTATTTATCTGACAGACAGAGATCACAAGTAGGCAGAGAGGCAGGCAGAGAGAGAGGAGGAAGCAGGCTCCCTGCTGAGCAGAGAGCCCGATGTGGGACTAGATCCCAGGACCCTGAGATCATGAACTGAGCCAAAGGAAGAGGTTTAACCCAATGAGCCACCCAGGCTCCCTCTGTAGTAATTCTTAATTATCCTTTCCTCTGGGAGGCTTTTTGTGGATTTCTATACTAGCCAAGTTTCCCACTGTTATATGTTCCCCAAAAAACTTTGTACTTCCCTGATTATAAATCCCCAGCACACTTACAAGTACCTAAATTCAGGGCACCTGGGTGGCTCAGCTGGTTAAGCGTCTGCCTTCAGCTCAGGTCATGATCCCAGAGTCCTGGGATCAAGCCCCATATTGGCTTCCCTGCTCAACAGAGAGCATGCTTCTCCCTCTCCTCCACACTTGTGCTCTCTGTCTCTCACATAAATAAAAATCTTAAAAAAAAAAAAAAAGTACTTAAATCTTGTCTTACCAACAGTCTGTTAGTTTAGGGTAGAGACTGTGTCTGGCTTGCTAAATTATTTTATTTCCAACATCAAAGTACCTAAAACATGGTAAGTATTCAAGAGTTAATTTATAAAATGAATGAATTAGGTTCCAGTAAATCTGCAATTTTAGGATTTGGAAGATGATTACCCCTAATCACTGCCTCTAACTACCTACCATATCTTCTAAAATAGTTTTTTGGGGGGGCACCCAGGTGGCTCAGTCGGTTAAGCATCTGTCTTCAAGTCAGGACATGATCCTGGAATCCTGGGATCAAGTTCCATGGGGGGGCTCCCTGCTCAGTGGGGAGTTTGCTACTTCCTCTCCCTCTATTCCTCCCTCATTTATGCTTGCTCTCTCTCTCAAATAAATAAAATATTAAAAAATAAATAAGTAAAATAGTTTTTTTATTGATCGATAAATGAATACATTTGACCATCAATCCTGGTATTAAGTTTCCTGATGTACAAAAGTCATTTTCAAAATAAGCTTGAATTTTTCCTGAACTCTGTTTTTCTAATCAGAATTCACTCAAATATCAAATTGTTCATCATCCAAAAATAAGTAAATTGGGATCTTCTTTGACCTGAAAGTTACACTAACAACTTGAAACCAAGTTTTCTAATGAAGCCAACTTCAAGTTTTCCAAACTGAAAAGACTATGCAATAAATTGAGAGAATTTGTTATAATTTAGAAGTATTAAGATTGTATAAATAAAACACTGGTCTTCCTAGAGTTTTAAGAGAAATCAATGTTTAAAAAAATTGACTATCCTCTCACCAAGCAACAATGATTTCAAAAGTATAAAACAAGTAGAATGTTTTTTAAGGGCACATTTAGATTCATGATAAAGTACCCTCTCTCACTAGTCACCACCTAGATTAATATTTTTCTGTGTAATACTTCTTCAGATTAATGTTACTGGGGTCGTGTCATTTGAAGTGGAAGAACGAAGCCTCTATGTAAGTAAGAACAAATCACAGAATCTAAAGGGGAGACAGGAGACCTATAATCCAAATACCAGACTGAGACTATAGCTCGATTTTGGCCAGCTTTCAGGTGCTGCTCCCCATATGCCTCCAGTACTATGGGTGACAGGATCCAGGCAGGATGTATTAACAAAAACAAGTACATGCATATCCAGGAGTTGTGAAATCAAAATAAAAGTTCCACTAGTTTACTGGAATAGGAGTTTCAGAAATGCCAAAGTAGGTTGTAATCAATAAGTTTAGCAGGAGTAAACAGAGAAAGATAAAATAAAAAACTTGCAAAGGCAAGAAATGCCCTCTGATTAGAAAAAAAGGCAGAGTTGAAAGGCGCGAACAGAAGGACTAGTGTATAAAGTTGTAGTGGTGTTCAAGAAAATGGTCACAGGGGAACTGGGATCTGCCTGCCTGAGGAATTAAAAACAAAAAGAAAGAACTGGCTGCTGAGGCTCAGTCACAGGCCTAAAATGAGCTCTCATCTTAACAGCTCTTACTGAAGTCTTTTCTTATAGAACTCTAGATCAGCCCCCTTTGGTTTTGGAAAGAACTTGGTCTCCTGAAGGATTCATGCCACCCACTAATACCAGTATCCCTGGACTTAATTCTAAGCCATTCTGGAAGTGCCAGTGATATTACTGCCAATGATAAAGGCTTCTTAGGAAGGTCTCCCTGACTTTCTCTTCTTCTGATCCTGACCCCGTCACAGTCTCAATCACATGGTAAACTCATCATCTGTAAATATGCGTTATTTCTCTAAATTGACTGTTAGAAAATCAATTTTTAGAGTCCTTAAATTTCCTTCCTCTGGGGGGCACCCGGGTGGCTCAGTGGGTTAAAGCCTCTGCTTTCAGCTCAGGTCATGATCCCAGGGTCCTGGGATCGAGTCCCACATCGGGCTCTCTGCTCAGCAGGGAGCCTTGCTTCCCTCCCTCTCTCTCTCTCTGCCTGCCCCTCTGCCTACTTGTGATCTCTGTCTGTCAAATAAATAAATAAAATCTTAAAATAAAAAAAAATTTCCTTCCTCTGGGGCCTTTGCCCCCTTTGCCAAGTCTGAAGATTACCACCTCCCTAAGCATATTCACTATAATCCTCCCTCTTATGGGTACCATGACGACGAGCGTTACTCCAAACCATTTTCAAGGAGTACTTCTGGAAGATCTCCCAAATCCAACTCTCTCCTGCTTTGAAGGAAACACTCTAGCTGTCAATCAGCTTCTACCTGCTCTCCTATCATCTAGTTAGCGTCTCCTAATACATCAGAAACTGACAATTAGCAGATGTACATCCAAGGGCACCAGGGAACCTTATGAGCTCAATATTAATCTTATAATGCAGGTTGTAAAAGAAGAAAAAAGAGGAAATGAACAGAAGTGTTAAGGCCTCCCCTGCCTCCAAACAAATGACAAAGAAGTCATCAAATTCCTTCCCCAAAATTGGCTTAAAATGAATGAATATAGAATGATGGTACAGTGTAGCAGCAGGTCTATAACTGTTTAATAACCAAGAATCACTATGTGGACAGGATTTTTAAAAAAGTACAGATCTCTAGTGGGATTGCACTATGTAACTGCATGTCCACTGTGAACCCCTTATAGAGCTAAGGAAAAAAGTAACTGCGTACTCATGTCACATGTTAGCCTGAATAGCAAAACAACCATTATCCAACTTTCATACATGATGAGCACGAAAGGAGATTTCAGAGATCTAGTTCAACTGCCTCGTTTTACAACTGAAGAAAATGAGGCCAGGAAAGATTAAGACACTTGCCTAAGATCAAAACTGGTCATTGGATCCTTAGAGATAATTAAAAAATCATTTCCCATTCTCTCCTAAGTTTTAATAATTTCAGGGGAATCCTGCAAATAGGCAAGGTCAGCTGTTATTTCCAAATAGAATAGGCAAAAAAGAAAAAAAAAATGTCAAGGTGACAAAGAAAACAGAAGAGGACTTACCTCTGGGTCTGCTAGGCGCTGAGACAGACCTACAACAAAGACGAGGTTTTTTTGTACAACACGTACGCTAGCCAAATGTTTGCGGTTTTCTGATATTTTCTGTTTTCTCTCATTCTGTTTCTGTTTTTTCTCATTCTTTATCCTTTGCAATTCTTCCTGGGAGAGTGGTTTATAAACTGCTGGGTCTTCTGGATATGGCTTTAAGCACAAAACACAGAACTCAGCATTAAATAAGGAAAGAAATAATCTATATGAACAACCATTATCATTCTGGATGATGGGTATGTGGTTATTTGTTTCACCTCCCTTTTTCTAAATCTTTTAATTGCCTGAAATATTTTTATTTGATAAATTTAAGATAAAATAGTTTTTAAAATACTTATTTTTTTAGAGTTTAGCGCAGACTACTTTTAGTATTAAAACTTAAGGTTTTATTAAAAAAAAAAAATCATGGGGTGCCTGGGTGGCTCAGTCAGTTAAGCATCTGCCTTCAGCTCAGGTCATGATCCCAGGGTCCTGGGATAGAGTCCTGCATCAGGCTCCCTGATGGTCAGGAAGCCTGCTTACCCCTCTCCCTCTGCCTACTCGTGCTCTCTATCTTTCTGTCAAATAAATAAATAAAATATTTTTTAAAAAATACAATCGTGGTATTCCCCATAGTGTCTAGCAGAGTTGACAGGAAAAGTAAGCTTCCAGGGTCCCGTGTTAAGAGGCAAAGAGTATAAGTTATCTCATCCAAACATAGGTTTATATATTACAATCCACAAATACTTCATGCAAACCTACTGTGCACTAGAAGATTAATGATGTACTTATTCTTTAATTCATTGTCCATCTAAAAGGAACATAAATGGGCAAATAAGCAACAATCTATAGATACTCTGGCTCAGGAGCTTGATTTTAGTTTCCAACACTTACTAGCCACGTGGACTTAAGTTAATGAAAGTCAATATCCTCAATAGTAAGATGAAAATTATCTTAAAGGCTGGTTTAACAGTTATATAACTCTCATAAAGCCATTATTATCGTGAATAGCACACACTAATCCCTCAATAAACATTAGCAATTACACTGTTGTAATTTTTTCCCCTTTCTTGTCATTACAATACTGTTTACATTCCTACTGTTAATGCCAAGGCCACTGGTGGCGAATAAGAGCTGTGGAATCTACTGCCTGGCTTTGAATCTTGGCTTCTCTTTACTATCTGAGAGACCTTGGCCCTAAGTTGTGACCTGCCTGCCTCAGTCATCTCTTCTGTAAAAGAGGAATCACAGAACATTATTAAGAGGGTTCCTGTAAGAGTTAGAAAAGATATATATTTATAAAGTGATTAAAACTGTTTCCTACACTTAAGCACTCAATAAGTCACTTATTATAACTACTAATAAAAAATAGGGGCACGTAGGTGGCTTAGTCCGCTAAATGTCCGATTCTTGATTTTTGCCTCAGGTCATGATCTCAGGGTTGTGAAACTGAGCCCTGCACTGGGCTCCATGCTGGTTGTGGAACCTGCTTAAGATACTCCCTCTCCCTCTGCCCCTCCCCACTAAGAAATAAATAGTTAATAATAAATGAAAGATGGGGACACATTAAATACAATCATAGCTAAGTGTACATGAAGAGATCCCAGAAATAGGAAATTGTGCCTATCAGAATATAGGAGTAGGGATTAAGAGTGATGTTGTCAGGAAAAAAAGAAGGAACAAGGTAGAGTGGAGACAGTATTCAAAAGCCTGAAATCTTGCTATGCTTTTAACATAAAGGTACTTTAATCTTTTTGTGTAAAACACAAAAGCAAAACCCCTCAAATTTGTGGACACACTAAGATTAATGATGAAGGCAATTAAAAAAGTGAGACTTCTCTTTATGTTCCTCAGCTTCTACTGGTAATATCATAAGGTCTCCAAAAATCCTGTTCTTAAATATTCAGACATAATTCTTAGTGGTCCTGGAGGACACAAGCACCCAAACCATTTGATTTCCATTTAAAAATCTGTTAGAGACACTTGGGTGGCTCAGTCGGCTAAGTGTCTGCCCTGGGCTTGGGTTATGGTCCCTGGATCCTGGAATCGAGCCCTACCATCAGGCTGGGAGCCTGCTTCTCCCTCTCCCTCTGCCTCTGCCTGCCACTCCCCTTGCTTGTACTCTCCCTCTTTCTCTCTATCAAATAAATAAATAAAATCTTTTTTTTAAGTTTAAATAAAAATAATAAAATAAAAATCTGAACCTTCCAGTTAAATGGTCCTATCTGGCATACCGCAACTGAATTGTGAGTAGGAGGCATATAAAACAGCTGACTTGGTAACTGGTGTGACTTTTGCATGACCTTAGTCTTTCTCCAGGATGAAACATAAAGCCAGTAGTGCACATTTTAGGTGCTCAATAAATATTTGCCAAATGAACGCCAAGCTACTCTCTAGAATGGAGAATTTAATTCAGCATGGTTAATTTTCCTTTAAAAATTTTTTTTCAAGGTTTTTTCAAGAAAAACCTTTTCAAGTTTCCAGAAAAAGATGGAAAAGCGTGCATTCCATGACAGTTGCTCCCCCACACACATACCATCATAAATACCTACTCTACAAACCCAATGACAGAAAATTAACAAGCTGATACAAAGAGATGAGCAAGGGAGGAAGACTAAAAATGGGAGATAAAAAAATACATCTGGTTTACTTTTTGACTAAAACACGTATATTAATTTTCCAGGAATATAGCATCAAATTAAAAAGTACAAGCAGGAAAATTTTCTTTAACTATATTAGTGTGTATTATATATCAAACTAATACAAAATATGACAACTGTGGAGAACCAGTTTTAATGTATAAAATATTTTAATAGTGTTAATTTGATGGTAAATTGCCAAACTATTAATTACGATGGTTTACAGTCTCTAGTGTAATCACTGAATTTTTTTCCATGTGTGTAGTTATGGTCCCACTTTCATTTCTTTTTTAAAGATTTTATTTATTTATCTGACAGAGAGATAGATCACAAGTAGGCAGAGAGGCAGGCAGAGAGAGAGCGGGAAGCAGCCCCCCCCCCCCCCCCCGGGGCAGAGAGCCTGATTCAGGGCTCCATCCCAGGACCCTGAGATCATGACCTGAGCCGAAGGCAGAGGCTTAATCCACTGAGCCACCCAGGCACCCCCTCCCACTTTCATTTCTAATATATCTTTGTCTTTTCTCTTTATTTTCTGATCAAACTTGCCAAGAGTTTGATTATTTTATTGTTTATATTATTTTATTCAAAGAACCGGATCTAACTTTTATTTAAATACACTTTTTTTCTATTTCAGCAAATTCTGCTTAATCTCTGCTTCCACTGTCACAATGTTTACTATTCTTTTTTGGTTTCTTAACGTAGAATAAGCTAATTTATTTTTTGTTCTTTGTTTTCCAATAAATGCATTTATAGCTTTAACTTTTCCTTCTCCTAGAAACAATGAAAAATACTATATAAAGTTTGTTTTTTAACCACTATCTTAGAAAAAATAATGATCTGCAGTAGGGAAATTCCCAGCCAATTTCTGTATAAAAGTCAAAATCCAGAGAGATAAGTGTAAGGTCTGTGTAACAAAAAATGGGGAGGGAGGGTCAGCATTCAAAGCCTAGGGTCAGCCCAAGGTGACAAGTCTTTGGGGAACTCAATCCCATGTTAAGCTGAGACCCAGCCCTGTCCCCAAAAGGCTATTTCAGTCTCAGGATAAGAACAAACTACAGAGAGGTCAGAATAAGATAAAAACACAAGAAGAAAAACATCCTGAAGAAGCTGCTGAAACCAACCTCGTGGAAGATTTGCATCCTAGAGACCTAAGACCTTAATACTTGGCCTCACTGGCGACAGTGATGCTTGAGGAATCCCTAATGGCACTGTTTATAGGGTCCAGCAGAAGCCAAATCAAAGTTTCTCTAGAGGAGGGCAAATATACCTTGGGCTCTGGACAACCCTACAAATAATTCAGTGACAACAACCAGGAAGCAGGCACAGATATAACCAAGCACATAAAGAAAGAAAACAACATTAACAATAACAAGTAGAAACATTCCTCACACACTTAAGCTACTGGAATTACTGGACACGTGTAAAACTAATGCTTATCTGTTTAAACAAATATATGATCTGCTGCCAAAACAAAACAAAAAACCCCTCAAATATATGATAAAAATCTTTCTGAAAACATTAGCAAATTGAAAAGAAAAGGGGTACTATATCATGATCAAATGAGGTTTATCCTTGGAAGGGAAGGTTGATTCAAAAATCAATCAACCTAAATCACCATTTCAACAAAATGAAGAAGAAAACACATAATCATTTAAAAAAAACAGAAAAGGCATTTGACAAAATGCAACACCCACTTGTGATTACAAACTCTGTTAGCAAGGAAAACTGTCCTCAACCTGATTTTAAAAAATCTACAAAAAACTCACAGCTAATAACATACTTAATTGTAAAATACTCAATGCCTTTCCACTAAAGTGGGAACAAAGAAAATTGTTCTTAACACTTTTATTCCAATGTTCTACTGGAGGGCTTACCCAGTGCAATAAGGCAAGAAAAATAATTTAAAAACATAAAGGTTGGAAAAGAAGAAGTAAAACTGTCTTTATTCACAGAAGATATGATCATTTATGTAGAAAAGCCTAAGGAATCTATTTAACAAAGTCAATTATTCTATATATGAACTGAAAATGGAATTTTTAAAGTATCACATGCTGAAACTCAAAAAACATAAAATAGTTACAGATAAATATAACAAAAGATGCTATACTATTCCATATGCTGAAAACTACAGAACATTGTTTTATAAATGTTTAAAACCTAGAAAACTGGAAAGATAAACCTTATTTATGAACTAGATAAGCCAACATTTTGAAGATGTCATTTTTCCTCAAATTGATCTGTTTATTCAAGTTCAATCAAAAGCCCAGTAGGTTTTTTGCACAAAATTACAAACTAATTAGAAAGCTTATGTGGAAATGCTAAAGTCTTAGAGGCCCAAAATAAATTCTATAAAGAGTAACAAAGTTGAAAGATTTATCATACCAGATTTAAGACTTAGAGTAATCAAGACCGTATGGTATTGGCATAAGGATAGAAACAATCGTCTGCAGATGGACATGGATGGATTCTAGAAATGAACTTACACATTTATGAGCAACTGATTTTTAAGAAAGAGTTCAAAACCATTCAATAGTAAAGACTCTTTTCTAGGGCGCCTGGGTGGCTCAGTTGATTGAGCAACTGCCTTCAGCACGTGTCATGATCCTGGAGTCCTGCACTGGGCTCCCTGCTCAGCAGGGAGTCTGCTTCTCCCTCTGACCTTCTTCCCTCTCATGCACTCTCTCTCTCTCATTCTCTCTCTCACACACATAAATAAATAAAACCGGGGCACCTGGGTTGCTCAGTGGGTTAAGCCTCTGCCTTCAGCTCAGGTCATGATCTCAGGGTCCTGGCATTGAGCCACACATCAGGCTCTCTGCTCAGCAGGGAGCCTGCTTCCCCGCTCTTTCTCTGCCTGCCTGTCTGCCTACTTGTGATCTCTCTCTCTGTGTCAAATAAATAAGTAAAATCATTAAAAAATAAAAATAAAGGGCGCCTGGGTGGCTCAGTGGGTTAAGCCTCTGCCTTCGGCTCGGGTCATGGTCTCAGGGTCCTGGGATTGAGCCCCACATCGGGCTCTCTGCTCAGCGATGAGCCTGCTTCCCCCCTACCCCACTCTCTGCCTACTTGTGATCTCTCTCTGTGTGTCAAATAAATAAATAAAATTTAAATAAATAAATAAATAAATAAAACCTTAAAAAAAAGTGTCTTTCCTACAAATGATGCTGTAACAATATATCTGAATGAGAGAAAAAAAAATGTCAACCTCTAAAACATATCTAAGCCATTGCAGCATAATATGATTACTTTACTTCTCTTGTACAGCTTTGTGTTTCCCCTACAGTTAACTGTCTGATTAGATCTGTATATGTTTCTTACTAATTCAACCACCAAATCTCCTCCAAATGTTGAAATGACCTCACAACACAATTCTTGAACTTTGCATTCTGTTCTTCAATCCACCCATAAGACTGCTCATTTGCAAGATCTCTGATCTGCTCTGCTCTTTAAAATATATTCCTTCTACAACATAGATATGCCACTCTCTTTTATTTAAGAAGCACCAATGGGGGCGCCTGGGTGGCTCAGTGGGTTAAGCCGCTGCCTTCGGCTCAGGTCATGGTCTCAGGGTCCTGGGATCGAGTCCCGCATCGGGCTCTCTGCTCCACAGGGAGCCTGCTTCCCCCTCTCTCTCTGTCTGCTGCTCTACTTGTGATCTCTCTCTCTCTCTGTGTCAAATAAATAAATAAAATATTAAAAAAAAAAAAAGCACCAATGACACTTTTATTTTTTATTTTTTTTTTAAGATTTTTATTTATTTATTTGACAGAGAGAGATACAAGTAGGCAGAGAGAGTGAGAGGGAAGCAGGCTCCCTGCCGAGCAGAGAGCCCGATGCGGGACTCGATCCCAGGACCCTGAGATCATGACCTGAGCCGAAGGCAGCGGCTTAAACCACTGAGCCACCCAGGCGCCCACCAATGACACTTTTAAATGTTTCTTTCTGTTTGCTTACCTCTGTTAGGTTCTTTTATTTACTGATTTTTGGTACTGATGCTGGTATTCCTGAAATGACTGCTAATTCTCTGTTCTTAACACGTTTTTACATGAAAGAACTCTGTCAACTAGTCTATAAATGCTATTTCTGTCTACTGCAGGATGCTCTTTTGTGACTGCAAAGAGGACAAACTGGTGGACAGAGTTTAACAGTAATTCATCTTCTGAGCATAGGAGGTCTTAGTTCCTCCAGGGTATCTCCATTCACCTTAAGGCTCTGACCCAAATTTATAACCAGTGTTTCAGCTAGAGAACATCTGTCTCTGCTACATGGCATAAAAGTTAGGCTGGATCCATATCCTGTTCCAATGCAACACTGAAGCAACCACACTGATATTTTCCTCAGGATCTTAAAAGCACCACTACTCTTATTTTCTCTCAGCATCCTTATCCTGAGTATGTTTAAGCTAATGCTTCTTTACTAAAATTGATCCCAATGGTCTACTGCCTTTCCGATTCTTCATACTTGCTTGTCTTCCCAGAAAAGCACACTTTTATTGATCACCAGCTCTGCTAAAATTATTTTGCTTTATCCTTAAAATTTTTCTACTTTTTTCTCTACTTTCTAAGAATTTAAGGTGATTCTAGGTAATCCCCTAAAAGTGAAGTGAATTTTTTTGCCATTTCCCCAAATAATTGATTTTTCTCTAATGACTATTTAATAAGTGGTCTTTTTATTAAGATTCCTCTTCATAGCACACAAAAAGAAAAAAAGAGAAACTTATTAAGTAAAACAACTTTGCAAGCCTTATAGTTTCAGGCTATAATGAAAATTACCTTTCAACACTTTCAACAAAATAGTTCAATATAATTGTCTTCTTATGGAATGGCCAGGAGCCAATTTTTAAAATACGACTGAATGCTCCAAATTCACTAACACAAATTTATTATAAATTTTGACCAAAGCTAATATTAAGATTTTCATTCACATTCCTAAAATACATTAACTAATACCAAAACTATAAAATACATTAACCTTATAAAAAGATAATATATATACATTATAAATATCTATTACATTACATATACTAAATATACTGTATATAAACTCAACACTTAAGTAGATATAACCTTTTTTCATTCATGTAATATATATTACATGCCCACTAGATTAAAAAAAACAACTGGATAATGCATTGCCTTCTAAGATATAAGCTCTCTGATGAGGAAATTGAGAGATGAAATTTAAATATTCTAGGTATCTGAAACACATTCCTACTTTCTCAAAATCTGTAGTAATGAACATAAGAGCTCTTTGAAATGGGTCAACAGAAAAGTTTAAACCATATCAAGAGACACCGAAAACCAAAGACAAAAAAAAAAAAAAAAAAAAGATATTTGCATTAACCTCTAGATCACAAAGTCCTTCAAAATACAAATGTGGCAATCCTACTCACTCTATTAAGTCACTCACTATATTGTAACTGTTGGGCCTGCTTATTTAAACAAGACCCAGAATATTAAAAATCATAGAACTATTTAGAGTTAGAAAAGACTCTTTGAATCCCAAACCTACTACCCACTAGCTGATGTCTGTGGATAAGTTACTTGAAAGGCCTAGTTTCATGTACAGTGGGGATAGCATTACAGCATAGAGTTGTTGTAAAGACTCAACAAATGAGTAACTATTATCTTCTGAAGAAGGATTTCTGTCATTTTAACCCATTACCTCTCTTAATAAATGTCAAAACTTTTTTCCTATTTTGTACTAGAAAATTAAAGTGAATATCCTCCCAGCTGAATGTGTTTTTCCAAATTCACACTATCCTATCTAAATCCACTGCCTCTCCACTCGTAATTCTCTTAAATATCCAGCACTACTGATCTTGCGAATCTCTCCAGATAAGAAAGCTAAAGGTCAACCAGAGAGGTTATATGACTTTACCAAGGTCATATAGTATCTTTCTACTTCATTATTATCTTAAAAATGCTACACATGAAATCACCTGAGGTTTGTAGATTCTTTTAAATCTACTTACTTATATGTTTGGGACAAAAAAACCGTATACAAAGTTACTCTAAAGTATTTACCTTTCTACACGCAGGACAAAGCCCATTTTCATCAGTGCGAATTCGATGCCAACAAAATCGGCAAATCTGATAGCCACAGGTGCAAGGAAAAAAGTTGATATCATCTATCTCCAAGGGCTCCATGCAAAGAGGACATTCCACAGGGTCTTCCTTCGCATCAGGACTGCGAGACATCTTCACGTTTATTAAACAGCAGCAAAAGTTTATAATAACTTAAGGGAGAAGGAAGTTCAGCACTGAGAACTAAACTGTAGAACTTCAAAGACCTGCATGAGAAGAAACAAAGTATACTATTTACTACTGGGGAAAAAATGGCATTTCAACCATCAGGAATGTACTTAATCACAGCACATTTTAGGAGAATAAACAATACACAAATTTGACATGGGTACAAAAATAGACAAACTATTAAAGAACCTAAATACTCTAGAAACAGAACCATGAATTTATGAGATTTTAATATTTAGTAACAGTGACATTTACAAATCAATATGGTAAGGATAGACCAGTTTATAAGCAATAATAAAATTCTGATCTACCTACTTTAAAGATAGATCTGCATAGAAAGATATGGTCAACTTAGTAATGCGGAAAAAAGAAAACAAAATTAAAGGCAAGCAGCAGAGTAAAGGATATATTCACTATAGTGAAGAGTTAGGGTCGAGTATACAAACAAATCTCACAAAGCAATTTTAAAAAGGCAATTAAGTCAAAATGAGAACTGAAGACAATGAGTAACTCACAGAATTACAAATAATTACAACACATGAAAAGGTGATCAACCTCTTTGGTCAGTGAACAGGGAGACAGCATTTGTCCCCCATTAGCCTATCAAAGAAGTTAGTCTCCCCAGAAAGTAAAGATTATCACTGATCTAAAACCTCTTTCAGAGAAAATGAGAGCACAAAAAATATCTTGCCTTAAGTTGCCTGGCTCTTAAATGGTACAGCCTGGATTCATTCCAGCAAGTCTTAGCCCCTGAATCTGTGCTGCTAACCATGCCTTTATACCTATCCCACATAAATACTCACATCTGTGCATCAGGTACTTTTGCTCTGTTTGGCAGCACTGTTCCTAGAGTATAAAACTGCAAACTCACTGTCCATCAGTTGGGAAATCATTAAGTAAATAATGATACAGCCATAAACTGGATATCTTAAATGAGAAGATGTCTATTATATAGTTGTCAGGTTTTTGCTTTTGGTTTTGTTTTAAAGCAAGCTGGAGGGGCACATGGGGCACTTAAGTCAGTTAAGCATCTGATTCTTGATTTTGGCTCAGGTTGTGATCTCCAGGTCCACAACGAGCTCCCCACTCAGTGCAGAGTCTGCTTCGCCCTCTCCCTCTGCTCCTCCCTCTTCACCCCCCATCGCTTGCACTCTCTTTCAAGTAAATAAATAAATAAAAATCTTAAAAACAGATTAAAAATAAAAAAAATAAATCAAGCTGAGGATGCCTGGGTGGCTCAATCAGTTAAGCATCTCCCTTTAAGTCAGGTCATGATCCCAGGATCCTGGGATCGAGTCTCACATCAGGCCCATGCTCAGTGTGGATAAATAAATAAATATATAAATAAATCTTTAGAAATAAATAAATAAAGCTGGAGACCAACACAATTACTTCCACATAAATATCTAAACCTTGTATGTATATATATTTGATTTCTCTAAGAAAATAAAGCACATAAAAGGTTACACACCAAAACATTGCCTTATCAAAAAAAAGATAAAATGGAGGTAAGTAGATTTTTTGAAATTAATTTTATTTTCAAAATTTTATTTTAGAAAAATCTGTATTATCTGATTTGTTACAAAATATTCTTTTTGTATTTAAAATGGCAAACCTTATGAATTATTTTCATCTTTTGAAAAATTAAGTTAAATCTTTTTTTAAGATTTTATTTGTTTATTATGTCAGAGAGAGAAAAAGAGAGAGAGCACAAGCAGTGGGGGGAAAAGGCAGAGGGAGAAGCAGGCACCCCACTGAGTAAGGAGCCCCATGTTGACTCAATCCCAGTACCCCGGGATCATGACCCGAGTCAAAAGCAGATGCTTCACCGATTGAGCCACCTAGGCATCCCATAAATCTGATTTTTAGGGGCACCTGGGTGGCTCAGTGGATTAAAGCCTCTGCCTTCAGCTCAGGTCATGATCCCAGGGTCTTGGGATCGAGCCCCGTATCGGGCTCTCTGCTCAGCGGGGAGCCTGCTTCCTCCTCTCTCTCTCTCTGCCTGCTTCTCTGCCTACTTGTGATCTCTGTCTGTTAAATAAATAAATAATATCTTTAAAAAAAAAATCTGACTTTTAATAATTAGAAGAAAAAGAAAATCTTCCTATGACTCTATAATTATTTCAAAATAATTTTTTTTAAAGACATGGTATATATATTTATAAACAATTCAGGAATCCTGGTTTGCAGACTCAATTTTGCTACTATCAGTTTCTTCATATATAAAATCAGTTTCTTCATATATTAAAATTGGAGCTGATTTTGAATAGCTCCTCCAACCTGAATATCCCAAACTATACCTGCAGAAAAAGCAAACTCACACATAATTTCCAACAACAGGAAACTAATTGAGGTGCTATCTACACTTCTAACATATTTTTGATTACATGATGTTACCTCTACAATAGCTTGCTTGAGTTTTAGTGAGGCTATTTATGGGATGCTGGAAGGTAAACAGCCAGGACTTACGAATTGAAAAGCTTTCCAAAAACTAAATGACCATAAATAAAAGGTGACATACTGAAGTCTTGCTTTTTGATTGCTTGTTTAAAAAAAAAAAAAAAAAAACTTTTTTAAAGATTTTATTTATTTGAGAGAGAGACCACAAGCAGAGAGAGGGGCAGAGGGAGAAGGGAAAGGGAGAAGCAGAAACTCCACTGAGCAGGGAGCCAGACATGAGGCCTGGAGATCATGACCCAAGCCGAAGGCAGATGCTTAACTGACCAAGTCACCCAGGCACCCGTAGGAAAATTTTTTAAAGGTCTGCAAGAGTGTGTATTTTCCAGTTTAGAGGGAGTAAAAAGGAACAAGAGCAAGAAATCCCTTAAGGTGGTTAATACAAGTGCAAGTGCACTTGTACACTTCTAGCACCACGGAGAGACACCATGCAAGCCTGTTGCCAAAGGAAATCACAGAATTGGTAAAATGTAGGAGGGCAGTCTAATGTGGTAGAACACTGGAATACAAGGTAAAAGAGCTGATTTCTGCCTCATGCCTCCACTAAATAGCTACATAATCTTGGATAAGACAATCAAAAAGCTCTAGGACTCAATTTATTCATCTGGAAATGCTAAGACATGCAAAATTAAATGAAAATTCAAATATGGGGGAATTCCTTTTACATAACACCACTAAATCAAGCTTTAAAATAAGCTTTGAGGGCACCTGAGTGGCCCAGTGGGTTAAGCCGCTGCCTTCAGCTCAGGTCATGATCTCAGGGTCCTGGGATCGAGTCCCACATCAGGCTCTCTGCTCAGCAGGGAGCCTGCTTCCCTCTCTCTCTCTCTGCCCATCTCTCTGCCTACTTGTGATCTCTCACTGTCAAATAAATAAATAAAATCTTTAAAAAAATAAAAATAAAATAAGCTTTGAAATAAACTCTCTCTTCTCCAAATATCTTAGCTCAAATTTTCATTTAAGGAAGAATAATTTTATTTCATAAATATTAGTATTTATATTAAAATTGTATATTGTATAAATTATGTATTTATATTTATAGTATATTAAAATAAAAAACTAAATGAGGTAAAACAATAAGATTTATAAAGATATAAGACACAGAAAGAAAAGATGTTTTTAAATGAAAAAGGAAAGTAAAGTCAATGACTTCCTGGAGGAGGTGTGGGGGGGTTCTTAGGACAGAAGTGATTAGTTTTGATTCAGTAATTAATTTTGGAAAAGTTCATTTTCACATACACTAATCCTCACAGTGACTTGGTAAGAACACATTATATCCTTTATAAAAGGTGAAACTGAGGCTACATGGGAAACTCTTAAGGGTTAAAACACACAAATCAAAAGTGACCACCAGCTTCAGAACCCATCCCCTTTCCAGCATGATAAGACAGAAATAACCATGACTGAAGTTGCAGCTGCATTATCTTTGTGTATGAAACGCCTATTTCCAAAAAGTGAAAATGGTATTATTTTTTCAAAAGAGTCAATAATACAGAAAATCTACCTCATTATCTGAGTTCTTATTCTCTATATCAACTGCAACTAATACCACAACATAGTATAAATTCTGACATAAATATAATGCTCCCGGAACACCAAAGAGTAGTGAAGTACACAAAATTAAAATCCTGTACTCGGGGTGCCTGGGTGGCTCAGTGGGTTAAAGCCTCTGCCTTTGGCTCAGGTTATGATCTCGGGTCCTGGGATCGAGCCCCAATTTGGGCTCTCTGCTCAGCAGGGAGCCTGCGTCCCCCTCTCTCTCTGTCTGCTTGTGATCTCTGTCAAATAAATAGATAAAATCTTTAAAAAAAAAAAAATCCTGTACTCAAAACCATGCTCAAAAATCACTCATAAAGTGCTGCATACGTGGTTTTGCACTAGGACACTGCTGAATATATTTGTATAAAAATATACTGTAAAATGTGAAGTACTGCAGCCACTGTGGAGAACAGTTTGGTGGTTCCTCAAAAAGTTAAATACAGAATTAGCGTTATGATCCACCTCTGGATATATACCCCAAAAACTGAAAGCAGGGACTTGAAGAGATACTTGTACAGCAATGTTCAAGCAGTATTATTCACAACAGCTGAAGATGGAAGGAACGCAAGTGTCCATCAACAGATGAATGGAAAATGTAGTGTACACACAGACAATATGTGGCCATAAAAAGAATAAAATTCTGATACATGCCACAATGTGGATGAACCTTGAAAACACTGCACTGAGTGAAATAAGCGAGTCACAAAAAGACAAGTATCGTATGACCCCACTGACATGAGGTATCTAGAATAGGCAAATTCACTGACATAGAAAGAAGAGTAGAGGTTACCAGAGGGTTGGGGAGAGGGAGAATGGGGAGTTACCAGAGTTTCTGGTTGGGATGATAAAAAAGGTTTTAGAAACAGAAAGTGGTAGTAGTTAGACAACACTGTGAATGTTGTTAACTGTCCACTTCAAAATACTTAAAACGACAAAGTTTAGGATACATTTTATTTAAAAAATCAATAAAAAAATATACACTAGACACAGTTAAACGGGGGTATAAGCAGCACTTTCGAGAAAACTTTTTTATTTGGTTCCTTAGTCATTAATCCTTTAATTTTTTGCCAATCTCACAGCTGATTTTATCATAAGGTAAATATATGTATGATGTAACTCCACTGCATTGCAAATTATACTCCTGGATATACTACATAACCAAAATACACTGTAAGAACACGTAATAGAGAGCTGTTTATAGATATGAAATATACACACACAGAGAGGCTTTGAAAAGCATCCAGAATAGCATCTTAAGTGTCCGTAAAAAACATATACTCTATATATATACAAAGAACTATAAACTAACATTTTTAAAAACCTTTAAGTATAATTCCACACCACTCACAGCTTACTTAATCACTGTTTTATAACGATAAAATTCTTATTTAACAACCAGTCCAATCTCACTAGAATGGCAACTTTAGTAGGAAAGCAGAGGATTTACCTGATACATAACCTTTATGATGGTGTACCAAGCAGCAACAACATGGCTGGTGGCAAACAGCAAGTACTCACTTAGTTGATGAATGAAAAATAATAAAAAATGGGAACACATTATTTGTTATATGTCATTTATGACTGACAACCCTCTTCAAAAATAGGAATCAACACTCTAAGTTATCCACTGTTTCTATATACAACACTCTAAGTTATCCACTGTTTCTATATTAGGCACCTATTTCACAAAGCATGTTACTTATATAATAAACTACACCAAAGCAAAAAGAGACTGAACACTAGCTATGGACAATTTGCTAAATAAAAAAGCAAGGTAAGGGGCGCCTGGGTAGCTTAGTGGGTTAAAGCCTCTGCCTTCAGCTCAGATCATGATCTCAGGGGTCCTGGGATCAAGCCCTACATCGGGCTCTCTGCTCAGCAGGGAGCCTGCTTCTCCCTCTCCCCTCTGCCTGCCTCTCTACCAACTTGTGATCTCTGTCTCTGTCAAATTAAAAAAAAAAAAAAAAAAGGCAAGGTAAGCTGATTGCCTAAATATCAACAACAATACTTCACCATTTTAAATTCACTACCAAAGTACCAGTATACATATATCATGAATATACATATACTATGGAACTCAAGATTGTCTGTTTTACCTTTAGGAACAGGAGGGAAAGCTTATTTATGTTTTAGAAAAATACCTACCTAAGAATTTAAAGTCTCCTTCATAAAGGTTAAGATTCATTACATATAAAAGAATCAATTACATGGGACTGCTTTCGACCTCTCCACCAATGTGCTCCTCATTTAGTAAATTATTTTACTTGCAGAAGATATAAATCAAAATCAGCACCCAAGTCATCTCAAACACACTATAACATGTCCCCTAAGCATTTGCTAAAGAAGAAGAGGTAGATAAGGGTAGGAGAAGATGAACAGAATCTTTTCCCAGTAGAAATTAACTCTTAGGAGGGAAGACACTGTCTTATTTATTAGCATATCCAAAAACCTCAGAACAGCTGGTTTCATGAAACTATTTGTAAGTGGAAGGAGATGAAAAGGAAGGGATGGATGGATGGATGGAAGGAAGGAAGGAAGGATGGAAAGGGAAGGGAAGTGAAGGGAAGGGAAGAGAAGTATCTATTTATTCATCCATAAATGTGTAGGTACCTATTAGAAGGGACAATGAACAAAACTGCCAGTCTTTTGAAGTCCATATGCAGCAAATACATATTAGACATAACAGACTTCTCTGAACATCTCACTGAAAAAGCAAGAGTTTTTTTTAAATTTACTTATGATGCAATATTCAATACTAAAAAAAAGTAATTTGCTAATTTGGATGCATTCATTTGCAGGTAGAGGAATATGATCATTGATTTTGGGAGAGCTGTTATTAAAATTACCAATTTATCAGCTAAAGAAATCAAGGACAGACAAGATGACCAATCACTCAAATCAAAGCAATAAGAAAATGCAATCTTTGCATACAAATATATTTCTAAAAATCTAACAATATGAAAATTAAAATGTATTTAAAAAACTGATCATTTATGTGTAATATCCAATTTAAAGAAAAAATAAGATTTGCTACAAGTTTCTGTCCTGTAAAAAAAAGTTTCCATACACATTTAAAATGATTCAAGTAAGGGGCACCTGGGTGGCTCAGTGGGTTAAGCCGCTGCCTTCGACTCAGGTCATGATCTCAGGGTCCTGGGATCGAGTCCCGCATCGGGCTCTCTGCTCAGCGGAGAGCCTGCTTCCCTTCCTCTCTCTCTGCCTGCCTCTCTGTGATTTCTCTCTGTGAAATAAATAAAATCTTTAAAAAAAAAATAATAAAATGATTCAAGTAAGAAAGATCTAACTTAAACCACTTGGGTATAGACTTCTACCACTACTTAAAGTGGGCAGAACTTAACAATAACTAGTCTTTTAAAGGGGAAAGTTTAAAAAACAAAAGGTAAAAAAGCACATTTAGGCTCTCTTATCACGAAAGCTAACTCATTGTTCTAACTGTATCCAGTACATCATAACCCTAATTCCTTCTCCTCAAAAAGGTTCTCACTTTATTAGAAACGTTTGATAGCTGACCAATGTACTTTTACTGCATTACAACAGTTCTTTTTTATCTTCATTTACTGAGTGAGTCAATAAACAGTTATTCAGCTCGTCTTTCAAATTCTAGTCTATGTCTTTGGGATACATTAGTGACCCAATAAGCAAAAATGACCCTAAGGTGTGAGGCAAATGAAGAAACATTTTCTCAAGAAAATCTGAAACTCAGGAAAAACAGCAAGACTATGTAGTATCTGAACCAAAACCTACTTAGTTCCTCTCTTTGCTTCCCCCTTCCGGCTAAGGAAGGCTGAAACTTCAGACTGGTGTAGCCAGGAATAAAGAGTGCCCTCTCACCACAGCTACCAGTCCAAGAGCAATCTCCCAGGAGGGGCAGGATATTAGCATTTCTCATTCTGCTCAAAGCTACCTGTTGCTAAAGCTAAGTTCCAGGTAAGTGCATCTCTCTTCCACTTAACTGCTACTCACAGGAAAGAGGTCCTATGTTGCTGCTGCAGGCTGCAGGCTGAAAATACTAGGACTCAGACTGTCCTTCACCCAGCTACTTTGGAAAGCAGAAGTCCCACACCAAGACAGGCAAGATTAGGTGACCTGAGACTACCACCATATACACTTCCAAGAAGTCCTCAGTTCCTAAACTGGGGATGACACACAGAGAGAAGAGCACATCACTGTCTCTACTATGCAATTCCAGAGCCAAAGATTTTGCCAGAAAGATGAAGCAGGACTTAAAACCAATAAATCTTGAATTTTTTCCAAGGAGACTGTTCCAATCCAACATTGTTCCAATGCTGACTTTGTCTACAACAGAGTGTGAAGTTCAAGCCTAAGGGCCATCTCAAAACCTAGGGCGTTGTAGTGAAGGGCAAACAGGAGGAGATTCAGATACAGGCTAACCTGTAAACCAGCTAGGTGAACCCTCCTGGGGTCAGTACAAATTTCAAGCTCTGACCCAAGAACTATCCCTTCGAGTGAGCTCCAATTTTTTGGATCAAGCTGAGAAATAATTCATGTCCTAAGGCATTGTTGAAAACAATGGAGCAGGCAGACGGCAATTAATGGAGCTTAACATCTGGGTGTAGTCAAGGAAAGAGGCAGTGAAAGGGAGCCCTGTGAAAAATTCCTGGGTGAATGTAGGCATATCCAAATCTGCACCCCCTAGGAACAACACCAGATGCTTAACATGCCAAGAGAGAAAGAGAAGTCACTAAAATAATCCACCCAGTAACTAAACAAATAAGCAAGTAACAATCAGAAGCCCTGAGAAGGACACAGGAGACCAGTATCAAGAGTTGCTACAATATTATATCAGATGTCCAGTTTCCAACCAGAAATTACAAGCTATACAAAGAAATAGGAAAGTTTAACCCAAAAAAGCAGGCAACAGAAACTGGTTGGTGTGAGCCACCAGAAGTCAGATTTAACAAAGACTTCAAAGAGTCATTTACATATATTCAAAGAACTAAAGAAAACCATAATTAAAGTAGTAAAGGACTGTATGGTGACATCATATCAAACAGAGTGTCAATAGATAAGTATTACTAAAAATAAACAATGAAATTCTGGAGTTCAAAAGTACAATAACTGAAATTAAAGTCATTAGAGGAGCTCAACAGTGCATTTCAATTGGCAGAAGAATAAGCTGGCAAAATCAAAGATTAATAAAGATTAAAGATTATGCAATCCAAGGAACAGCAAGGGAAAAGAAAAAAAGATAACTGAACAAACCCTCAGAGAAAAGTAAAACACCATTAAGTACATCAACATACTCATACTGGTACAAAAAGAGCGAGAAGGTTAAGAAAAAAAATATTTGAAGAAATAATGGCCATATGGAAATGAACTACAGTGGGGCATCTGGGTGGCTCAGTCAGTTAAGCACCTGCCTTTAGCACAGGTCACCATCTTGGGATCGTGGGATCGAGCCCCACATTGTGTTTCCTGCTCAGTGGGGAGCCTGCTTCTGCCTATTACTCCTCTACTGCTGCTCTCCTTCTCTCTCAAATAAATAAAATCTTAAAAAAAAAAAAAAGAACATGAACTACAGCTACACAAGACAGATGAATCTCACAAACATAATGTTGAGCAAAGGAAGCAAGATGAATATAACTATGGTCATATACATTTCAACAAACAAAATATATTTTAGGGATGCACATAAGGTAATAAAAGTCAGAATATAAGTGCCTCTGAATGGAAGGGAGATGGTTATGAATGGGAAGAGATGTATCTGGAATGGGGAAAGGGTGGGTAATTCTGAGGCTACTTGGAATACTCTATTTTTGACCCAGGTTATAAAGACGTTTGCTTTATAATTAAACTGTACATGTTTTATATGTTTCTATATATTCCTCAATTTTTTCAGTCTTAAAAGAAAAAGATAACAGCTGCAGATTCCACAATGGTTAAAAATAATCCACAGACCCAGAGAGCACAATATACCTAAGTAGGATCAATAAACGGACAATCAGCTACAAGACAGCAAAACTGCAGAACACCAACGGCAACAAGAATCTTAAAAGCAGACTTTTAAAAAGGACCTCTCACCCAATGGAATGATCATTAGAATTACAGCTGACTTCTCAACAGCAACAACTGAAGTTAGAAGAGACATACATAGATATTGAAAGAAAATTATTACCAACCTACAACTGTGCTCCTGAGGAGAATAACCCTCAAGAATGAGAGTAAAATCATAAAGCATTTTTTGAGATAATCACATGGACTCGATACTAGAGGATATTAAGGAAGTACTGTAAGTTAAGTATAGTAGTAGTATTACGTTGATTTTTTTTAAAAGCTCTTCTATGGGAGATCCACTATGAAGTATTTACAGACTTCATGATATATTATTTCAGCAGGAAAGAAGAAACAGAATGGCGAAGAGATGAAAGTAGAGCAGTAAAATGTCTGTAACTGCAGAAACTGTACAACAGAAGTAACTGGGTTTCACTACACTATTGGTCGACTTTCAAATTTCTATGATAAAGCACTAAAAAGAACTGATAAAATAATGTGGCTAAATTAAAAATTAAAACAAATAAATGAAAACAGAAACAAGTTTACCAGTAAGAGACCTCTGCTAAAGGAACTTGTGAAGATGTTCTTCAGAAAGAAGGAAAATGATCGCACAAGGCCAGTCAGAAATTAAAGAAGGGATGGTGAGAAAATATAGTAAAAATGTATGCATATAAAATCATGTACTTCCATACAGAACAATATCATTTGTTGGATTTAACAAGAATAAAATAAAATATTAAGCAATAACAATATGTCAGTTAGGAGAAGAGTGATGTGAGATAAGCTCCTATAAGGTCCAACTTTAAGAGGAATATGAGCAGTAAAATTTCAAGGGTAACCACGTATTCTCTATGATCTACTAATCCCACCTCCCTGTATCTTCCACACAGAAAGAGCTGCACATATACTAAAGCAAACACTTCCAGCACTTTTTCATAATAGCAAAAAATGGGAAACCTAAATGTCCATCAATAGCATACGACAAAATTACAGTAAACCAATAAAAAGACTATACAACAATTTAAAAGACTAAAGTAGATCTACACATACAAACATATTGAATGCAAAAATTTAAACTGCAGGTATTGTACAACTTTTTTACATTACGAAATCATAGAAAAAATTATATACAAGCTGGTAATAGTAACTACATCTATAGAAACAATGAAAGAAATGGGATGGATTGGAAACAAGCCTTGTGTATGAGTCTTATAAACTGACTATATTAATGCATTTCTTACATAATAATACATCAATTTTTAAAAAATAACTTCAAAGTTATTAAATTTTGAATCCTTTAAGTGCGCAGATCACATCTATTGTGTTCAATACTGTGCCACAGGCAAATGTATAGCAAATTATAGGTTCCCACAAGGAGCAGGGGGTTACATAGAATGACTGAAAGTGAAAATGCCAAAATAGCAGGGTAACCATGTTTGGTTTCTTCTCTTCCTCCTACTTTCCAATTTTTAGAAAATAAACATTTACATTTATAAAGGGAAAAACTATTTTAAATTAAAAATTAAGTATATCTGATAAAAAGTCACAAAGTGATGAGATGAAAAACTTTTAAATGTGTAATTAGAGAATCAGCATCAACATGCTTTCTATTAGCTTAATGTTCTCTCAGAAGAAAGCTAGGAGTTAAAAAAAAATTAAAGGCTAAGCCTGATGAAAGTGTTATTAATAAGATAAAATCAAATCTGCATAAAATCAAAGCAGAGACTAATTAGTGTGCTAATTAGTTCTCTACCATACTCACACAGGTTGTCAACAGAAGGAATTGCCTATACCAGTACATTTTCCATCCAGAAAAACAAAACAAAACAAAAACACCCCACAAAAAATCCCCAGATCTATATGGGGGGGACAGCACCTGATAGGAGAGTATGCCTATTTTAAAGTCTTTAAGGACTGACCCAAAGAACTGCTTGAAAAAAATGAATCAAAGCATCAAAAATTCAAAACCCTCCTGGTCACTCTGAACATATAGTCTTTTTAGAGACGTGTCTGTACATCAGTTTATAGTACACCAGGAGAAACAGATAAGAAAAAAATCAGTCCAGCAAAAACACTAAACTGAAGTACAAGAGCCATTCTTATCCTCTCAGTATTAAAAGACAAACAAAAATGTTTATTAGCATGGTTAAGTGGAACCTCTTCTTTATTCATATCTATATGTCACCCAGTCATTTAGATTCTAACACCTCCTAAATTCTGATCCCAGGTCGCATGCTGCATGTTCCTCTTCCACCAAGAGATCAGTTCCAATTCATCCATCCCCAAATTCTTTCATCTTGCCACCACTTTGGTCTTTCCTCTTCACGGCAAACAATGACTAATGAGGAAGCTCATCCTTTCAATTTTTTGGCTGGGTTGGACACACTCCAATGTGCTAGTTTTATTAATCTTTAAATTGCATAAAGGTATCATCTATACACATACTTTAAAAACAATTAAAAAGTAAAAGTTCATGATCAATGAGTGAGGCAATTTATAAAGAATATATTTTTTAGGGGCGCCTGGGTGGCTCAGTGGGTTAAAGCCTCTGCCTTCGGCTCAGGTCATGATCCCAGGGTTCTGGGATCGAGCCCCGCATCAGGCCTCTGCTCAGCGGAGTGCCTGCTTCCACCTCTCTCTCTCCACCTGTCTGTCAAATAAATAAATAAAAATCTTGAAAAAAAATTTAAATATGCTAAGTAAAAATATACTTAAAATATTTTAAAAAATAAAATAAGTTTTAAAAAAAGAATATTATTTTTTTAATTATATTCATTTCTTGTACCCAAAATGATCTATTTAAATAATTATACATTTCAAATGGTACCATGGAATTTAAGCCTATAGTTTAAAAAAAAAATGACTAAAAACATTATGTGCACCTAAATTCTGAGGAAATGGAAGATATTACTTACCTAATGGTGGAATAAAAAATATACTAACTCATCCATACCACTGCCATCTTAGAAATTAAAAGCCCCAGGGGCACATACCACTGCCATCTTAGAAATTAAAAGCCTCAGGGGCGCCTGCGTGGCTCAGTTGGTTAAGCATCTGACTGTTATTTTGGCTCAGGTCATGATCTCAGGGTTGTGAGAGTCAGCCCAAGTGGGGCTCCCCACTCAGCAGGGAATCTGTTTGAGATTCTCTCCCTTCTCCTCTCCCTATGTCACACTCCCTCATCTCTAGAAATAAATAAATCAATCTTTAAAATCTTAGAAAGAAAGAAAGAACCTAAAAGCCCCATTTAAAAAAATCTAACACTCACTAAAAGAAAAGAGGTTCCAAATACTTTCTGTGAAGGGCTGAATACTATTTTATTCTTCATGGACCATACAGACCTACAATCACTCAACTCTGTTGCTCAAAGACAAAGACAGCTGCAGACAACACATAAAGAATTGAGTGTAGGGGCGCCTGGGTGGCTCAGTTGGTTAAGCAACTGCCTTTGGCTCAGGTCATGATCCCAGGATCAAGCCCCGTGTCAGGCTCCTTACTCAGCAGAGAGCCTTCTCCCTCTACCTCTGCCTCTGCCTGCTACTCAGCCTGCTTGTGCTCTCTCTCTCTATCTCTGTCAAATGAGTAAATAAAAATTTAAAAAAAAAAAAGAAAGAAAAGAAAAGAGTGTGGCTGCATTCCCATAAAACTTACTTATGGACACTGAAATCTTAATTTCACTTAATTTTCCCATATCACAAAATATTACTCTTTGGATTATTTTTTCAAACACATGAAAATGTAAAAACCACTCCCTTGGGCCTTGGGAAAAGAAGCAGCAGGAACCCCTGATCCAAACCTACAGGGAAAGCTCACAAATCCGAGCATGAGCCTAAGTCTTGGACATCTTTCAAATTTATTTCTCTTAACCTTCTTTCTGAGGCAATCTTTTTTAGTATTACATTAAACATACGGTTTCTCACCACTCCAAGCATTTACTTTATCAGACCCCAAAGTAATTTGTAGATATAGCCTTGCTTCCCAATTAGATAAAATTCAGAAAACAAATACAGTACCTGAGAAACACTGACATGAAATATTTACCTATCATACACTGCTACATTAAAACCAAGACCATTCTGAGTAACACATTAAAGCATTAAGTAAAACTGGCCTGAATGATGTTAATCAATACTTACACAATGTTTAGAAAATGTCTCCAATGTCGGGAGCCTCAGTAAGTTCAAAATAATCAAAGCCTTTGTATACAAAATACGAGAGTGAGAAAATTACCTACAAGTTTAAAATTGGGTGCAGTTTTGTATTTCATAGAAGGAAGAAATTCAGATGAAGATGCAAAAAGGAATAATGAAAGTAAAATATGAGTACTGAAAAATGTAAAAGCAAAAAAAGTAAAGACATGGAGAAGGATAAAATAATTATTAGAGTCTAAGTTAAGTTTTAACAAGAAAGGAAAACAGCTAAAGGTAAACTAATGACTGGTATCACAAGGGAAGCAGCTGGGTTTTAATTGAAGAGAAAACAGTTTATGTGAAAAATGGTGGTGAGAGATTAAAGGAGAAAGGGGGAATAAAAGAGCAAATAACCAAAATAAAAAAATTAAAATTAAGGGACACCTGGGAGGCTCAATCTGTTAAGTGCCTGTCTTGGGCTCAGGTCATGCTCCCAAAGTCCTGGGACTGAGTCCCATATTGGGCTCCTTGCTCAGTCTGCTTCTCTCTCTGCCTGCCATACCTCCTGCTTGTGCACTCACTCACTTTCTCTCTGACAAAATCTTTAAAATAAAACAAAACAACATTAAAATCAAGTCACCATTTAGTTATCTAGTTATAATACCCCTCCCTCCCCCAGAGTATGGGATTTTTTGCAATATAGCTATAGTCTTTTTTATATGAAGTACGCAACCATTAGTTATTTTTTTTTTAATTTTTATTTATTTGACAGAGATCACAAATAGGCAGAGAGGCAGGCGCGGGGTGGGGGGGTGGACAGGCTCCCCGCTGAGCAGAGAGCCCGACGCGGTACTTGATCCTAGGACCCTGGGATCACGACCAGAGCCGAAGGCAGAGGCTTTAACCCACTGAGCCACCCAGGCGCCCCGCAACCATTAGTTATTATAAGAACTACAGTGTATCCGTTAATGCGAGGAAAGTTTTAAGAATCAGATCATTGGTACTGACAATATACATGTATAATAGCATGTGATAGATACACGTAAACAATGTTAGTATACTTACTCATGTAAAAGTGTCTAAACTTTGACAGTGGCTATAACTTCAGCAGTTACCATTTCACCAATTTCCTGGAACTAGGCAAATTATGGTAAACTGTAACAACTCCATTGCTTCTAGAAGATTTAATGCACAAAACAGGAATTTTTTAAATGAGATAATCCTGTGTTAAAGCAACAGGCATGTATAAGAATACATTAACCAAGCAGCAATCTACATCAAACAAAGAACCACAGAAGAACTAGCTAGCCTAACGTGTTTCTGAGCTAACAACCCAGACTACAACCTATTAGATGAAAAGATCCGCTTAACTAGCAAAATTAGATTTATAAGACTATGTCCCCAAAGACTATTTAATAAATAAACTAGCCTTACAGTAAGGAACAAGGATAAGTATAAAGTGCTTTGTACTTTGTAGGTGCTTAATAATTATACAGAAGGATGAGAGAGAAAAATATGGAGGCAAAAAGGGGGGAAAACACAAAACATCATAAACTTAATAGCAAAATCTGAGATAGGAAACCCAGAGATCATTCCCATGAAAACAAATACAAAAAATCCTAAATATCAGCAAAACTACATCAACAATATTAAACTAAGTAGAGTTTTTCCAGAAGTACAAGGACATCATAATAGGAAATTATTTATCACTTCAAAAGATCAAAAGAAAAAACTGTCCATCTCAAGAAGTGCTAAAAAATCATTTAATAAAATCCAATTATCTTGTCCTTATAAAAAAATCTCTTAATAAACTAGGAAGAGAAAATTATCTTACAACAATAATGGATACCTACTCCAATACATTCTAATGATGAGACATTAATGGGATTTCCACTAAAATCGGGAGTAATATAGAATGCTATCATTATATCAACATTATTCCAGAATGTTAGACAACATTTTTAAGTCAGGCAATAGTATACGTAAAGAGTGTTCAAAACAGACAATGTATAAAACAAACACAAATTACCAGTGTCATAATAAAAAGGGTAATTATAGATATCATAAAGAGTAAAAAGCATAAAACAGAACATGAGACGTAACTTTATGCCAATACATTTAACAACTAAAAGGAAATCCCCAGATTCCACAAAAACACAAGTTTTTATTATTTTTTTAAAGATTTATTTATTTACTTATTTTAAAGATTTTATTTATTTATCTAATCTATCTCAGAGAGAGAGAGAGAGAGAAGAAGCACATGAGCTCCCTGCTGAGCAAGGAGCCTGATGCAGGACTCGATCCCAGGGCCCTGGGATCACCACCTGGGCAGACGCTTAACAGACTAAGCCACCCAGGTGTTCCAAAAGACACAAGTCTTTAAAACTAACCCAAGTACAGAAAATCTTGATTGCCCTCTAGATGTTAATGTAATTTATTTTTTTAAACCTTTCCAGAGGGCTTCATGGGTAAATATTCCAGATATTTAAAAAAATAAATAATACCAAACTTTGGCGAACTCAGAGAAAACAGGAAAATGAAACACTTCCCAAGGCATTTTATAAGGCAGCTACATTGTTGGCATAACCTGACAAAAATATTGTTAAGAAAATTACTGAGGGGCGCCTGGGTGGCTCAGTGGGTTAAGCCACTGCCTTCGGCTCAGGTCATGATCTCAGGGTCCTGGGATCGAGTCCCGCATCGGGCTCTCTGCTCAGCAGGGAGCCTGCTTCCCTCTCTCTCTCTCTCTCTGCCTGCCTCTCTGCCTTGTTGTGATTTCTCTCTGTCAAATAAATAAATAAAATCTTTAAAAAAAAAAAAAAAAAAAAAGAAAATTACTGAACCTTCATAGACATAAAAATCCTTTAAAAACTAACAAAATACAGCAAATATATTAAAAGAAATAATATCATGACTGTGATTATATCAGGAATGCAAAGTTGATTTAACAACATTAAAAAAGTCAGTGGAATCCACTACATTAACAGAATAAAAAAGAATCCTGATCATCTCAAAAAACGTGGAAAAAGCATCTGACAAAATTTAACATTTATTTATAATAAAAACTCCCAGCAAATTAGAAACAAAAGGAATCTTCTCCAATCTGATAAAAGAGTCTATAAAAAGCCCACAGCTAATATCATACCTACTGGTGAACTACTAAACACCTCCCCTGAAATCAAGAACAAGTCAAGACTATCTGCTTTCAACTTACCTATTCAACACTTTACTAGATATCCTAGTCAGTGCAGTATAACACAAGAAAAATAAAGATATAAAGATCGGAAAAGAGGGGTGCCTGAGTGGCTCAGTGGGTTAAAGCCTCTGCCTTCAATTCAGCTCAGGTCATGATCTCAGGGTCCTGGCATCAAGCCCCGCATGGGGCTCTCTGCTCAGCAGGGAGCCTGCTTCCCCCCACCCTTCTCTGCCTGCCTTTCTGCCTACCTGTGATCTCTGTCTGTCAAATAAATAAATAAAATCTTAAAAAAAAAAGATTAGAAAAGAACTAAAACCAGTCCTTATTTGCATACAACACGACTTCATACACAGAAATTCCAAAAGGGGGAAAAACTACTAGAACTAGATAAATTTAGCAAGATCAATGCATACAGAAGCAACATGGGAAAAAACCACTGTATTTCTAAGTATTAGTAATATACAATGGAGACAGAAAGTAAAGCCACAATACCATTTGTAATAGCATCAAATAAAATACTGAATACCTAGAAATAAATTTAATAAGAGGATGTGAGGTACATCTACATTAAATCACAGATTTTTGCAGAGAGAAATCAAAGAGATAAATGGAGAGATACACAATGTTTATGAATTGAAAAACTTGGTATTTTTAAGATATCAGTTGCCCTCAAATTAACATATACATTCAATGCAATTCAAATCCAAACCCAAATGGACTTTTTAACTTGAAATAAGCAAGGTGATTCTAAAATTTTTAAGGAAATGTAAAGGACTCAGAATACAAAAGCATTCTTGAAAAACAAACCTGGAGAACTTACACAATCAAATTTCAAAGATTACTATAAAATTACAGTAATTAAAACAGTGCTGGCATTTGTGGTACTTAATATTTGGCCAGACATCAATAAAATTCAATGAAGAAAGAGAGGTGAGGACACAGCGTACCTATGTCAAAAAAAAGTGAATCTACCTAATATACGTAATTAATTCAGATCAATCACAGAGTTAAATTTAACTCTAAATTATATTCTGCTGACAAAGACTCATACCTCAAATACATGAAGAACCCTGGGGGGGGGGGGGAAGGGACAAATAATTCAATTTAAAAAATAAATGAGAAAATATATAAAGCTTTCAGAATACTTAGGAGAATATCTTCATGACTTTGGACAGGGAAAAGATTTCTCAGCATATAAAAGTACAAAATTAAAAATTGATAAAATGGACTTCATCAAGATTAAAGCCTTCTGCACATTAAACACCATTAATGAAATGAAAAGCTACATACTGCAAGAAAACATTCACAGAATATGTATCTGACAAAAAATTCATGTCCAAAATACATTAAAAAACCCCTCCTACAAATCAATAATAAAAGATGATACAATTTACACAAATAGCCAATAAGCACTTCATGTGTCTAACACTACTGGTCATCAGGGAAAAGCACATCAAAACTACACAGAAACATCACTACACAACCATGAGAATAGCTACAATCAATAAACCTAACAATTCCAAGTGTTAGTGAGGGAAGGAAGCAACTAGAACTGCCACATTTTGATTAGGGTGTAAGTGGGACAACTACTTTTGGAAACTAGCAGTTTCTAATAAAGTTATTCACACACCCTATAACCCAGAAATTCCTCTCCTAGATATATACCCAAGTGAAATGAGTGCATACGCCTACAAAAAGATTTGCACAAAAAAGGTCAACAGAAGCATTATTCATGTCTCTTTCCTCTCCCAGCAAAAAAGTAAATTATTCAAATGTCCATCAATAGCAGAGTGGATAAATTTTGCTACGTTCACACAATGGAATACTACTTCACAATGGAAAAGAAACTGATATAAATAACTACTTTGATAAATCTGAAATATATTATTATGTTAAGAGCAAGGAGTCATACGCAAAAATGTATGTATGAGTCCATTACATAAAGTTTTAAACAAGCCAAGCTAATCAAAATTACAGGCTGGTCACCTCCTAGGACAGGCTGTGGTACTAACCGGAAAGGGACACAAGTAAACTATCTGGAGTGATAAAAATGTTCCATATGTTGATTCTGGATTTTGGAGACAAGTATATATACATACGTAAAAGGTCAATATTCTACTTTATATCAATTACACTTCAATAACATACTGTGGAAAAGTTTTGAAAAAAGGAAATAAGATGAAGGGAAAAAGAAAGGGAAGGAAGAAATGACACTTTAAACTTCATGGTCTGGGGCACCTGGGTGGCTCAGTTGGTTAAGCATCCAACTCTTGATCTCAGCTCAAGTCTTGATCTCTGGATCATGAATTCAAGCCCTGCACTGGGCTCCAGTGGAGCCTACTTAAAGAACAAAAATAAACAAACAAAACTGTAACTGGAAGAGGAGTTTAACAGTTCTATTTTCTTTAGTTTGCCCAAAGACTTTTTTTTTTAAGATTTTATTTATTTATTTGACAGAGATCATAAGTAGGCAGAGAGAGGAAGGGAAGCAGGCTCCCTGCTGAGCAGAGAGCCCGATGGGGGGCTGAACCCCAGGGCTCTGGGATCATGACCTGAGCCGAAGGCAGAGGCTTTAACCCACTGAGCCACCCAGGCGCCCCTGTCCAAAGACTTTTAAATTTCAATAGGGTATCCATATTTCTAATACAATTTTACATATTAATATATTACCTGTTTGTGACTTCAAACTCTGTTCAAATTTAATTTTTCCATAGCAAAAGGTCAATTACTTCACTATAAGACAATCAGCAATAACAAAAAAAGCAACAATTAGAAAAAAATGTTTAAGTCACACACATTCCTGTATTCGAATGTATAAAGTTTTCTGCACCTACGCAGACATCTATTACATGTTTGTTTAAAACAAAAAGGGTAAGGGGCACCTGGCTGTCTCAGTCAGTGGAGCATGCAACTCTTGATCCTGGGGTTGTGGCTTTGAGCCCCACACAAGGTACAGAGATTACTTAAAAATAAAATCTTAAAAAAAAAACCATGCTACACACTGTTCTGGAATCTGGCCCCTGCTTAATGCAATTAACAGCTTTCCTTTGCAAAAATCACGGGTGATGATTCTGCGTGCATAATATTCTACTACACATGTCCTGTAATTTATTTAATTAGTCCCATTATAAAACACTTCTAAATTTTCTTCCTACTATAAACAATATTGTAACAAACATTCCATCTGTGTTGATTTTCTTCATTTGGATTACTTTCTTTTTTTTTTTTTTAAGATTCATTTATTTGACAGAGAGAGATCACAAGCAGGCAGAGAGGCAGGCAGAGAGAGGGGAAGGAAGCAGGCTCCCTGCCGAGCAGAGAGCCCGATGCGGGGCTCGATCCCAGGACCCTGAGATCATGACCCGAGCCGAAGGCAGAGGCTTAACCACTGAGCCACCCAGGCGCCCCCATTTGGATTACTTTCACTGTAACTCTGAATGTGCTGACATGGTTCTCTGTGGCCATTCAGAACCTTTGCCATTTGATCTGACTCTGATCAGAAATGGCCAGATTTTTTCTTCAATGGCCAGACAGTAAATATTTCAGGCTCTGAGGGCCACAAACTATCTATGCTGCATATTCTTTTTTTAATTTTTACAACCTTTAAAAAATGTAAAAGCCACTCTTAGCTCATAGACCTTCCAAAAATAGTCCATGGACAGGATTTGGTCTTCAGGCTACTATCTGCTGACCCCTGACAAAGGTTATGTTCTCTAAAGACCCATGAAGATAGGAAGTTACCCTAGAATTCTGGGTGGTGTGTGCCAGTCACCGTATTGGACAGTCTAATGAAGTAAGTTTGAGTCTTAGTGAGTTTTAAGGAAGAAATTTATTTTTCATAAGAACTCTTAACTTCCATAAGACTACCCAAGCCCTATCCTGACTAGATAAAAAATTTTAATTTTTAAAATTATAAAGGCTAGTATACAAAAGGACATGAATGATTTTATTTTTTTTAAGATGTTATTTATTTATTTGACAGACAGAGATCACAAGTAGGCAGAGAAGCAGGCAGTGAGAGAGGAGGAAGCAGGCTCCCTGCTGAGCAGACAGCCTGACACACGGCTCGATCCCAGGACCCTGGGATCAAGACCCGAGCCGAAGGCAGAGGCTTTAACCCACTGAGCCACCCAGGCACCCCATGAATGATTTTAAAATGTTTATCAGAGTGGGGCGCCTGGGTGGCTCAGTGGGTTAAAGCCTCTGCCTTCGGCTCAGGTCATGATCCCAGGGTCCTGGGATCGAGCCCCGCATCGGGCACTCTGCTCTGCGGGGAGCCTGCTTCCTCCTCTCTCTGCTTGTCTCTCTGCCTAGTTGTGGTCTCTCTCTCTGTCAAATAAATAAAATATTAAAAAAAAATGTTTATCAGAGTAAGTGGTTTTGCTAATGTTTGCAACTCTTCAACTACTTTTATCAAATATTCAGAAGATAATCTTTGAAAGGCTACTGCTAACAAACACTGTACATGCAACTGTGGCTAACATCATAATTCACAGCTAAAGGAATAAATATTATCACCTAAATGTTCTCATCTTATTCCACACCCTGTCCTTGCTTTATCTAGAAAATCTTTAGAAATAACAGATGGAAGAAATGCAACAAAGATAATATTAAAAAATGTATCTCAGGGCGTCTGGGTGGCTCAGTTGGTTAAGCAACTGCCTTCGGCTCAGGTCATGATCCCGGACTCTTGGGATCGAGTCTCACATCCAGCTACCAAATCCATCCAGAGAAGTCTGCTTCTCCCTCTGACCTTCTCCACTCTCATGCTCTCTCTCAAACAAATAAATAACATCTTCTAATAAATCAACAAACACACACATAAATAAATAAATGTATCTCAGGGAGCCTGCGTGGCTCAGTTGGTTAAGTGTCCAACTCTTGATTTTGGCTCAGGTGATGATCTCAGGGTCGTGAGACTAAGCCCCACACTGGTCTCCACGCTAGGAATGAAGCCTGCTTAATATTCTCTCTTCCTCTCCCTGCTTTTTACCTCCCCTCCACTCATTCTCTCTCAAAAATTAAAAAAAAATAAAAATAAAAATCTACTGGGTTGGTTCCTTTGGTCTATAGTGACTGGATTGAAACAGAACGGGAAATTACAAAAAATTATTAATTTACTCCAGTTTTACCCTATGTCCCTAGATTCAATCTCCCTATTTTTGTCCAGTATTATATGTCTACTTTACAGTGTTCCTATCTGCACTCAAAGACAAAGGAGGAGGGCAAGAAGAAAAAGAGACGGAATAATGAAAGACTGGGTAATTATCAACCACATGTCCCTAAGACAAACACCTAAGACTCTCTCACAAGAAAACATGGACTCTTCCTACAAATGGTTTTGTCCTTAAAGGTTCTGGAAGATTTCTTACTAATGAAAACCTTTAAACATGCAAATATTGAACACATTCTCTATTTCAATTAGACTCAAGACTAGAAAGGGTCAGAAAATTAGGTATGCAAAGCAGGATATCTAGGTTATCGTTCTAATTGTTGTAATAACTAGTTTCAAGAAGTTGGTCAAGTTACTGACTTTCTATAGACCTGTAGCTTCTTTGTCTATAAAATAAAATTGACTTTCTATGGGCCTGAGGCTTCTCTATCTATATCAGATAAGTATCTAAGGTCTCTTCTGATTCTAAAATTCTAAAAATGCAAAATGATTACATTAAATCTCTGCAGTTAAGCACAAAATATTTTAAGAGGATCAAATAATAGGAACACCTAGGTGGCTCAATCAGTGCAGCGTATGACTCTTGCTCTTGGGCTTATGAGCTGGCGCCCCACATTGGGAGCACAGAGTCCTTAAAAACAGCGTCTTTAAAAAAAAGTATCAAATAATATGATAACCGACAATAGGAATAAAATGCTACTTAGGAAATATTTAATGATAATCAACATTCTATGATTTTAAAATTTTAAATTGTCACCATTCTTAAGAAACTCTGTTTTATTTAATAAAGTCTAATGTTTTAATGTTTAATGTTAATAGATAGCTCTTAATTTTAGTGTTATAAATGATTTTTAGAAATATTTAAATAGAAGTTAATACATAAAAAAGCTTTTCCCAAGGCATAAGAAACATAAATTGAAGCTTTACTTATTTGGACTGAAAGAGTCTAAATTGGAGAGTACATCTTTGTATACACAGTGTATCCTATACATCATATCGTGACTGATGCACTAAATCACTGAAGATGATTTGGAAGACAGCTCAATTATTAAGCAGATTTTTCATAAATCTGATTTATTTTCTAAGCTGATACTCTCTGGTTTTAACAAATTAATGTAACTTTAAATAAAAGGACAGAACTTCATTAGGTGTACCAAGAGTGCTGAATCCTGTAAGTAATAAAACTAGATGAGAAAATACAAAATGCTTCCTAAAACTTACTTGACAAAAACCTCTAATTTTAAACATTTTTTAAGAGTGTATTTTTGTGTATATGTATAAAATCTCAGATGTATGTAAGCCAAACTGACCAGAGGAGCTAGTTATCTAAGTGATCTAAAGATCTAAATGGGCAGTGCACAGAAAATAGAAAGGGAAATTTACAAATTCATTCTATGAGGCCAGCATTACCCTAATAACAAAACCAAATAAAGTCACTATTAAAAAAGAGAACTATAGGCCAATGTCCTGATAAACAAAGTGCAAAAATTCTCAAAAAATACTAGCAAACCAAATTCAACAATGCATTAAAAAAGAATTCACCAGGGCACCTGGGTGGCTCAGTCCATTAAGTGTCTGCCTTCAGCTCGGGTCATGATCCCAGGGTCCTGGGATTGAGCCTCACTGTCGGGCTCCCTGCTTGGTCCATACTTGGTGAGGAGCCTGCTTCTCCAGTCCCCTCTGCTGTTCCTCCCCGCCCATCTCACTTGTGCTCTCTGGCTCTATCTCTCTCTGTCAAATAAATAAATAAAATCTTAAAAAAAAAAAATACCATTCACTATGATCAAGTAGGATTTATTCCTAGGTTGCAAGGATGGTTCAACATTCCCAAATCAATCAATGTGATATATCATGTCAATAAGAGAAAGGATAAGAACCATATGATCATTTCAGTAGATGAAGAAAAAGCACGACAAAGTACATCCATTCATGATAAAAACCCTCAACAAAGTAGGTTTAAGGGAACACACTTCAACATAATAAAGTTCATAAATGAAAAATTCACAGCTAACAACACCCTTAATAGTGAAAAACTGAGTTTTTCCCCTAAGATCAGGAACAACACAAGGATGTCCACTTTCACCACCTCTATCCAATTAGTACTGGAAGTCCTATCCATAGCAACCAGACAACAAAAAGAAATATATCCAGATTGGTAAGGAAGAAGTAAAACTTTTACTATTGGCAGATGACATGATACTCTATATAGAAAACCCCAAAAGATTCCATCATAAAACTGGTAGAACTGGGGCACCTTGGGGGCTCAGTCGGTTAAGTGTCTGCCTTCAGCCTGAATCATGATTACAGGGTTCTGAGATTGAGCCCCACATCGGGTTCCCTGTTAATCTGCTGCATGCTCTCTCCCTCTGCTTCCTCCCTGCCACTCATGCTCTCTCCCTACCCCCGCAAATAAATACATAAAATCTTAAAAAAAAAACCAAACTGCTAGAACTAATAAACAAATTTGGTAAAGTTGCAGGATATAAAATCAATGTAGTGAAATCTTGCATTTCTAATACACCAATAATGAAGCAGAAGAGAAATTAAGAAAACAATCCCATTTACAACTGCACCAAAGATAATAAGATATCTAGGAATAAACCTAACCAAAAAGGTGAAAGCCCTGTACTGTGAAAACTATAAAACACGTATAAAAGAAACTGAAGATAACACAAAGAAATGGAAAGACACTCCATGCTCATGGATTGGAAGAATAAATATTGTTAGCATGTCTCTCCTACCCAAAGAAGTCTACACATTCAATGCAATCCCTATCAAAACACCACAAGCATTTGTCACAGAGCTAGAACAATCCTAAAATTTATATGGAACCACAAAAGACTCTGAACAGCCAAAGCGATCTTAAAAAGGAAAACAAAGCTGGAGGCATCACAATTCTCACATCAAGTTTTATTATAAAGCTACAATAATCCAAACAGTATGGTACTGGCACAAAAATGGACACATAAATTAATGAGGCAGATCAGAAAATCCAAAATAAACCCACAATTACATGGTCAACTAATCTCTGATCAATCAGGAAAAACTACCCAATGGAAAACATCTGTCTCTTCAACATATGGAATTGGGAAAACTGGACAGGAAAATGCAGAGAGTGAAACTAGACCACTTTTTTATACCAAACACAAAAATAAATTCAAAATGAACTAAAGACCTATGAGACCGGCACCCATAAAAATCCTGGAAGGGGGCGCCTGGGTGGCTCAGTGGGTTAAGCCGCTGCCTTCGGCTCAGGTCATGATCTCGGGGTCCTGGGATCGAGTCCCGCATCGGGCTCTCTGCTCAGCAAGGAGCCTGCTTCCCTCTCTCTCTCTCTCTGCCTGCCTCTCTATCTACTTGTGATCTCTCTCTGTCAAATAAATAAATAAAATCTTAAAAAAAAAAAAAAAATCCTGGAAGAGAACACAGGCAGTAAGCTCTTTGACATTGCCATAGCAACTTTCTTCTAGGTATGTCTCCTGAGGCAAGGGAAACAAAAGCAAAAACAAACTGTTGGGGACTACATCAAATTAAAAAGCAAAGGAAACCATCAACAAAACAAAAAGGCAACCTACAGAATGGAAGAAGATATTTGCTAGCGACATATCTGATGAAGGGTTATTACCCAAAATATATACGGAACTTTTAAAATTCAACACCCATGGGCACGTGGGTGGCTCAGTCTTTGGGCGTCTGCCTTCAGCTTCTGTCACGATTCCAGGGTCCTGAGATCAACCCCCCTGGCAAGCTCCCTGCTCGGCAGGAGGCCTGCTTCTCCCTCTCCCACTCCCCCTGTTTATATTCCCTCTCTCACTGTCTCTCTCTCTCTCTGTCAAATAAATAAATAAAATCTTAAAAAATAAATAAATAAAATTCAACATCAAAAAAATGAGTAATCCAATTAAAATACAGGCAGAAGACATGAATAGGCATTTCTTCAAAGACATACATCTGTATGGCCAGCAGACATGAAAAGATGGGCAACCTCACTAACCATCAGGGAAATGCAAATGAAAATCACCATGAGGTATCACCTCACACCTGTCGGAATAGCTAAAATCAAAACCACAAGAAACAACAGGTGTTGGCGAGGAGATGGAGAAAAAGGAACCCTCTACCCTCTTGCACTATCAGGGGAATGCAAACTGGTACAGCCACTGTGGAAAACAGTATGGAAGTTACCCAAGAAGGTAAAAATAGGGGGCGCCTGGGTGGCCCAGAGGGTTAAGCCTCTGCTTTCGGCTCGGGTCATGGGCTCAGGGTCCTGGGATCGAGCGAGCCCCGTATTGGGCTCTCTCCTCAGCAGGGAGCCTGCTTCCCCCTCTCTCTATGCCTGCCTCTCTACCTACGTGGGATCTCTCTCTCTGTCAAATAAATTTTAAAAATCTTTAAAACAGAAAAAGAATGTAAAAGTAGAACTACCCTATGATCCAGAAATTGTACTACTGGGTATTTACCCAAAGAATACAAAACACTAATACAAAGGGATGTTTATAGTAGCATTATTTACAACAGCCAACATATGGAAGTAGCCCAAGTGTCTGTCGAGTGACGAATGGTTAAAGCAGCTATGGTGTCTGTGGGTATAGTGGAATATTATTTGGCCTTAAAAAAAGAATGAAATCTTTCCATTTGCAATGACATGGATGGAGCTAGAGAGTATAATGCTAAGCGAAATAAGTTAGAGAAAGACAAATACCGTATTACTTCGTTCATATCTGGAATTTACAAAATAAAACAAATGAGCAAAGGGAAAAAATTAAGAGAGAAAAATCAAGAAACAGATCCTTAATTATTGAGAACAAAATGAGATTACCAGAAGAGAGGGAGAGGGATGATGGGTTAAAAAGGTGACGGGGATTAAGGAGTGCACTTGTGATGAGCGCCGAGTTATGTATGGAAGTGTTGAATCATTATATTGTACACCTAAAACTAATATAACACTGTATGTTAACTAACCAAAATTATAATAAATAAATGAACAGTGAGGTTTTATTAATAGGGACTTTTACTTTATCCATACAGTTGGAATTTTTTCTAAAAACATATCACTTGTGTGATTAACAGTTGGAATTTTTTCTAAAAACATATCACTTGTGTGATTAATAGTAAATTTAAAATTTTTTAAAAACAAAATATTAAAGAAAAGTATACTCAAAAGTAAGTCATATTAATAATACAATACAAAGAACATTGGGACAGGGTTATATGTGAACTGAAATATCTGAAAAAAGGAGAGAAATGACAAGAAACTAATTCAAATTTTAAGAAAAGGACCCAACAGACTAGATATTTAAGTCAAACTCTTACTCTTCGCTCAACACATTTCTGTTTCATCAACTGGATTTAGTAATTTTTAATAATGTTTATCCTCACCATGTGAATTTCCCAGAGAACTAAATATCCCATCAATACAGCAAATCCTCTTAGATAGCTACTATGTGTCAATAATAGTACTAGGTGATAATGATAGTGATGATGTTTGAGGGAGAAAAACTGGTGATTACTAAATTTACTATACACTCAATGACCTTTACTGTACTTACACAGGAAAATTTCAGGTTGTTCCAGATTTTAAAATAAATCAGTCAAGCTCTAAACATTACTATGCAACTCTGACTACCCCATGGTGCCCATAACATTACCCCATCATCACTGAGTTCAACCATTTTTTTTCCAAGATTTTATTTATTTATTTGACAGAGAGAGCCCGATGCAGGACTCGATCCCAGGACCCCGAGATCATGACCTGAGCCGAAGGCAGCGGCTTAACCCACTGAGCCACCCAGGCGCCCGAGTTCAACCATTTTTAATCAACAGTCTGTGATGTAAAGATACAAAATTTCCAGAAAATCTGAATGTTTGAGAAAAATATAAGGTGGAACAGTAAAGATAAAGTCAAGAGAAGGAAGAAAATATAAACGCTGGTGCTTTAACTCAATTATACATCACCCTTTTTTTTTTTTTTTAAAGATTTTATTTATTTATTTGACAGAGAGAGAGAGATCACAAGTAGGCTGAGAGAGAGAGGAGGAAGCAGGCTCCCTGCTGAGCAGAAAGCCCGATGTGGGATCATGACCTGAGCTGAAGGAAGAGGCTTAACCCACTGAGCCACCCAGGTGCCCCTACATCACCCTTTTTTTTTTTTTATAGATTTTTATTTATTTGACAGAAAGAGATCACAAGTAGGCAGAGAGGCAGGCAGAGAGAGAGAGAGGGAAGCAGGCCCCCTGTTGAGCAGAGAGCCCGATGCGGGACTCGATCCCAGGACCCTGAGATCATGACCTGAGCCGAAGGCAGCGGCTTAACCCACTGAGCCACCCAGGTGCCCCTATATCACCCTTTCTTTTAAAAAATTTTCCTTCACAGATTTTAAAGCCATTTGCTAGCTTAGACAGTAAGATTGTTACAGATTACCTGTGTGTACATTAAGATTCTGGGCACTCAATTTGTAGACTCTGAAAACAAAGAAATAATGTATTTTCTCTATTCTCAAGCAAACCAGAAAGAACTCTACTGGAAATTTTCCCTCAAATTTTACATATGTATTCCTTCCCCAAACTTCAGTTTATAGTAATCACTGGTATATTTTCTACTTTCTCCTTACAACAAATAGTATGTATATCGAAATCATGTAAACTCCATGCCTTACTCTTAGTATCATACCTTTAATCTTCCTTTTTCTAAAAATTTCCCTTCTGGGGGGCCTGGGTGGTACAGCTGGCTAAGCATCCAACTCTTGGTTTTGGTTTAGGTCATGATCTCAAGAGTTCTGGGATCATACGCCCAGCATCAGGCTCCGTGCTTAGCACGGAGTCCGCTTCAGGTTCTCTCTCCCTCTCCCTCTGCCCCTCCCACTCATGCTCTCTCTCTAATACATCTTGAAAAAAAAAAAAAACCTCAGGGTATCTGGGTAGCTCAGTAGGTTAAGCCTCTGCCTTCGGCTCGGGTCGTGATCTCAGGGTCCTGGGATCAAGCCCCGCATCGGGCTCTCTGCTTGGCGGGGAGCCTGCTCCCCCCCCCCCCTGCCTCTCTGCCTACGTGGGATCTCTCTCTCTCTGTCAAATAAATAAATATTAAAAAAAAAAAAAAATCTCCCTTCTACCCAGGGAAGGACACAGAGAAAGAAACAGACACAGTGCCAAGGCCTGAATAATTCCAACCTCGGAAAGATTGCAGTGGAGAAAAAGAATGCACATAAAGACCACAAAAGATCATCCAGGAGAAGTAGGAGGTAAAAAAGCATAATGACTAGAGATTGAGAAAAGTGGTCAAGTTTGAGAAATTTTCTAATAGGGGATAGTCTAGATGTTAAAGTAAGGAAAAGCAGTAAGTTTCAAGAATGACCCTCAATATAACTCCCACAGATGACCAAGGATATTCATTCATTCTTTAAAATATTGAGTATCTACTATGTACAAGGTACTTTTCCAAGCAAGGAATCACATTGGGGATCACTTGAATAAACATACCTAGAGTTAAACCTTGTGAGGGCTGATGAAATACAAATTTTTAACTCAGATATTTAATAAAGCTTTGAAACTGAATGATATGCCTGGACTTTTATTTATGTATCCCAAAAGTTCTCCTTTTGTTTAAGCTGCTTTGGATCAAGTTTTATGTCCTCTGGAAAAAGAGAGTGTCTTCTCTGGATCTTTTTTCTTTAGTCTCACCTTTAATCTACTCTTCAAAAAGAAGTCAGAATAAAATTACACATTTGATGATGTTACTCTCTTAAACTCTTCTATGGCTTTATACTGTACTTAAAAGTATATGAACTATAAAGTTATTCATGATATAGCCTTAGAGTCATCTCACTTCCATTCCCCTCTATACTATGCTTCTAACACCTGCCTTGAGAAAATTGTGTTTTTTGTGTGTGGGTAGTGTTTTTGTTTTGTTTTGTTTTTTGTTTTTTTTTTGCTACTTCCACCCCTCAGTCCCTTTTGGGAAAATAGTTGAAATATATACTTATCATAAAACCTAGCAATTCCACTTCTAGATATTTACGTAACCAAGAGAAATGGAAACGTATGTCCACAAAAGAACTTATAAATGTATGGTGAGGGACACCTGGATGGCTCAGTTGGTTAAGCACCTGACTCTTTATTTTGGCTTAGGTCATGATCTCAGGAACATGAGTTCAAGCCTTATGTTGGATTTCACGTTGGGTGCAGCGCCTGTTTAAGATTCTCTCTCTCCTTCTGTCCCCCACCCCCAAACTCCTCCCTGCTCACATGTGCGCAAGCGTGCACTCTCTCTCTCTCAAAAATAAATGAATGAATAAATGAAGGGTAATTTATGCAGCTTTAGTCATAACAGCCAAGATGAGAACAAACCAAATGTCCACCAATATGTGAATGGATAAACAAACTGAAGTAGAGTCATTCAGTGGAACAGTAAATAGTACTCACAATAAAAAAATAACTAACATATATGTAACACGGACAAATCTCAGAAGCATTACGCTAAGTACAAGAAGTCAGTCAGAAAATTATCCTACTTATATAAAATTCCATTAACAGCCAAAACTAAGCTCTGATAACAAACAGAACAAAAACTGACTGTGGAGTAGAAAGGGGTAGGAGGGAATTTTTTGGGGTGACTGGAATGTTACAGATCTCAATGGAGGGGTGAATTACACAGCTGCAAGCATTTATCACAGCTTAACTGAACATTCAATATATCTCTTATTACTCACATATTTCATCACTTACTATATATTCATTACTTATCGCTTATTACTCACTTATACAGCACTCACATATTTCACTATATGTAACATACCTCAAATTGTTTAAGTATCTTTAAAAAAAAAAATCAACAAAATCTTGGTTTATCTGCTCTCTGTGCCTTACAGGTAAGCCTACTCTATTACAATTTGGTTCTACTATTCAGCTGGTAGGAAAGACTTGGAAGGAAGCAAAGCACATAGTAGGAAGATGAAGAGAGGAAAATGGGGAAGTCTCCCAGTACATGTCCTAGAGGTATAAAATCTGAAATACTCAAAATAATTATCCTAAATGACCAATAAACCTTCAGTGAGTGAACTGGGAATAGAAAGAGAGGATCCTAGTTGATAAAAGTCACTATGCATGAAAATCCAGTAAGATACCACTCAAACTACTGAAAGAAAATTGGTATCTTACAAAACATATGAGATTGCTAAAAAAAAAAAAAAAACCACAATGACTTAAACTACAGAACATTTTACAATTATTAATTAGTATGAGAATTGTGACACAAGCACCACCTTCCAAAATGGTACTAAAATTGTAAATTAAGTACCTATAAAAAAACAAATTAAAGACAAATTTTGAGCACCTGGGTCGCTCAGTCAGTTAAGCATCTGCCTTTGGCTCAGGTCATAATCTGAGGGTCCTGGGATCAAGTCCTGCATCTGGCTCCCTGCTCAGCAGAGAGTTTGCTTTTCCCCTCCCACTCCCCCTCTTCTCCTCCCTGCTCATACTCTCTTGCACTCTGTCTCTCTTGCTCTTGCAAATAAATAAATCAAATTTTAAAAAATTAAATGAAAAGACTAATTTTAAAGAAATCTGCTAAGATTGTTTTGGAAAACAAATCATCAAGAGATACAAGTAGAGGGGCGCCTGGGTGGCTCAGTGGGTTAAGCCTCTGCCTTCAGCTCAGGTCATGATCTCAGGGTCCTGGGATTGAGCCCCACATGGGGCTCTCTGCTCAGCGGGGAGCCTACTTCCTCCTGTCTCTCTGCCTGCCTCTCTGCCTACTTGTGATCTCTCTCTGTCAAATAAATAAAATCTTAAAAAAAAAAAAGAGAGATACAAGTAGAAAACAGCCTTGAAAGTAACTTATTGCTTGTTCTTTTCCTTCTGTGAACTCCATATACTCAGCTCCTGAGTACACAATGACTTGCACTACTCATAACTATCTTATGTTACATGAGATAATCTTGTCACTCAACTAGACTTATGCTAGTGCCCTGAAGGCAGTATTCCTAACCTAGCAGAGAGTTATACAGCACATTTACTAGCCAAACAAGATATTGCTATATATTAATTGTTCCTCTACAAGTAGGTAATGGTAGAAAGCATCTCACATCACTTAAGCACTGTTCTCAAAATAGCCCTAAAATGAACGGTTTCAAAATAAAGAAAAAAAAACCTTAACTATACACCTCACAAATTATAAAAAATTCTAAACAAATAAGAGTTCTAAAAGGTGTCACAAATAGAAAAGTAAATAAAAATATTCACTCAACCTATTTAAGCATTCCTTGTTTTCTGACAAATGAGCTATGATATTGTTAATTTTAAAGATTATTTTAAAAGGTTATTTCTAAACTTCTGTTAGTTAACTTACAGTTTATATTAAGTATTATATAATTTGTATATAAAAACTATAAGGAAAAAATGGGGCTACCTTAATATTTTTGGCTAAGTGAAAAGAATAAACAAGAAAAACTATTAAAACATGACAAAAGTAGTTTTTTATTCACATCCCCGAAAAACATACTATGGCATTACTAACTTGGCAAAGAATCAAAAATAAGGTTTTTTTTTTAATGGACTGAACTGAGTAGACACAGAGAGGCAAATTAAGCACAGTATTTACTGACAAACTGCATGATAAAAGTAGTGTATTATTCTATTCAGAAACTAGAGGGGCATCAGACAAAAGAAGAACTCCTCTGTTTCAAGAGTACAATAGTACTCTTTATGACTTTCCTTCCAGGGACACTCTATTTCATTATGTTAATAACCAATCTTAATTTGTAAACTGGTTTTGATTCAAAACATTAACACAGTGTTAAAAGGCTACATAACCAAACGTTCTGGTTAAGAGTTAACATTTTTTTCGACCTGCTTCTGATTTGTTGTTCCTGTTAAATTTCTGCACAAAGCAAATGAAAACGCAAATAAAGGCAACTCCACAAGACCGTTACACTCCTAGTTAACGTTTTAAAACAGTGGTACCAATTCTAAGTATGTTGAAACTGAGGTGCTTACATACATATATAGCATTACAATTGGTTCAATCCTTATGAAAATCAACACAATGCACAATCTATAATGATGACACTGTCCTCTGCTCCAGCAATATTCCAGTGAATGATTTAACTAAAAGAAATGTAAGCTGTTTCAACCTTGCCTAACACTTGAGAGTGAAGTTATTACACCTTGCAGTCAATTTAAAGGAGCTACATAGTCTGGTTTAAGTCTGTTATAAAGATCTGTATTTCTAGCACCCAAACTGCTTTTCCACAGGTGTTGCCTATGTAACAGAACCAATGGCAACTACACGAGAAACTTTACCAAAGATATGGATAAGTCAATCACATAAAAACAGAATTCTGTATTTTAAAATCTCATCACTGGAAGAGGAAGCCTCCAAAATAAGAGACCAACATCATGACTGGTACCTTTAAGGTGAAGGGCAACTGAAATACAAAAGAATTAGAAGAACTGGGAAACTCACTGACTATGACAATAGAGTTAGGAGTCATACAACAGCAAAGAGAAACTGCTTACGATTTTCTCAAGGATTAGCTAAAAAAATAAAGCATCAATCTTTTAACCAATTGGTAAAAAATATTAATAGCAGAGTTAATCAACAAAACTAAGCAGACTAAAACTGCACATGCTAAATATGTTTCTGCCTAAAACCTGGTAAATTAACTCTTCTTGACAAAATTTCAATGTACAATACGTAAGAAAACCCAATTTGGGGGGCACCTGGGTGGCTCAGTTGGTTAAGCCACCGCTTTCGGCTCAGGTCATGATCCTGGAGTCCCAGGATGGAGACCCACATCAGGCTCCCAGATCCCCAGGGAGTCTCCTTCTCCTCTAACCTTCTCCCCTCTCAAGCACGCACACGCACGCTCTTTCTCTTTCTCTGATAAATAAATAAAATCTTAAAAAAAAAAAAAAAGAAAGAAAGAAAACCCAATTTGGCAGAAGCAAGATGGAAAGGAAACTAGCAAACAACAACTATAATCTGCAAAATTATGTAAGGACAAAAATCTAATCGATAAATTGTTTGTTGTGAAATGTAAAAGGCAAAGGACTGACCCCAGTGAAAATAATTCCAGTTAAGAAAAAAAAAGTCTGAGGGGCGCCTGGGTGGCTCAGTCGTTAAGCTTCTGCCTTCAGCTCAGGTCATGATCCCAGGGTCCTGGGTTGGAGCCCCAAATCGGACTCCCTGCTCAGCGGGAAGACTGCTTCTTCCCTCCCACTGCCCCTGCTTGTGTTCCCTCTCCTGCTGTGTCTCTCTCTGTCAAATAAATCAATAAAATCTTTAAAAAAAAATCTGAAATGATAAGTGTAATGTCACTACAAAGAAATCCGACCAATAAATTTAAATGATCCAACACAATTTTCACAGAAGATAATCTGATTAAATTCACATATATGTAGCCATGAGGAAGGAAGAGGCCATCCACCCAAACCACAAGATCAGTCACCAACCATGCAGTCAATGGAGTAATATACAACCTATTATCTTCGTATCAGAATTCTAATGGTGTAATAAGCAACTGACAGGGATGCCTGGGTGGCTCAGCTGTTTAAGAGTCTGCCTTTGGCTCAGGTTGTAGTCGCAGGGTCCTGGGATCAAGTCCCACACTGAGCTCACTGCTCAGGGGGAGCCTGCTTCTCCCTCTGCCTGTTGTTGCCCCTGCTTGTGCACGTTCTCTCTCTCTGACAAATAAATAAATAAATAAAATCTTTAAGAAAAACAGAAGTGGTAAAAATGATAATTGAGTTTATTTTATGTCCCCATCTTATTTCAGGAAGTATGGTAAAGACTATATGTCATAAAACAGTAGTATCATGGTAAGTAAAACGCATACAAGAAAGTAAAACATAAAATAAAGATTGAAAGGAAACACAGAAAAACTTACAAAAAATAGTTTAACTTTGGGAGACTTTTGTTCTGCATGTCATTTTCAAGGGTTCTGCAATGAATCTATAAGTATTTTACTTTTACTACTTAGTAAAAATGATAAAAACCAAATTGCAACAAGTGTACCTATATTAACTCGTTTTCATCTTTTAGAACTCCAATGGCAACCACTATAAATAATTCCTGTGCATTCTTCAGATATATATAAACATAAATATCTTCTTTTTAAATTTTTAAATTCAATTAATTAACATATAATGTACCATTAATTTCAGAGGAAGAGTTCAGTTATTCTCAGTTGCATATAACAGCCAGTGTTCATTACATCATGTGCCCTTCTTAATGCCCTCACCCAGTTACCCCATTCTGCCCCCCAACTAAAAGTATCTTTTTTAACCAAAAATGAAAAGGTACACTGTTCTGAACTATCAAGGTACACTATTTTGAGCCTTCCCTTTATCATTCAACAAACACTAAGAGTGTTTCTATCTTAATACATACTCCACTCTTTTTCATGGCTGTAACATATTCCATCAAAGAAATGCACACATAATTTAACAAATACTACTGACTTTTAACAGTTCTCAGTCTTTTGGTATTACAATAATGCAATGCACACCCTTAAACATACGTTCCTGTGCATTAGTGTTTCAGAAACAAACCAATTCTCCAAACTTCAGTATGCTGAACAATAAACTCACCGAAATTACCAAATTTATAAATTCATCTTAAGGATCTGAACAAATGAGACATACAAACTCTATTATATTTTATATTACTAATATATATTACACTGATACATTAACACATCATTATATGCATTTATAACATAGTATATATATATTTATATTTAATAACAACATGTGTTGATGTTTATATATTTACATTTTTGTTACCATGGAAATAAATGTAGATATGTTATATTTATAAATATTCTTTTTTAAATATTTATTTATTTCAGAAAGAGAGAGAGAGGGCAGGGGGAGTGACTAAGGGAGAAGGCAAGGGACTCTCGAGCAGACTCTGTGCTGAGCATGGAGCCCGGTGCAGGCTCAATCTCAGGAGCCTGAGATAACAACCTGAGTGGAAACCAACAGTCGGATGGATGCTTAACTAACTGTGCCACCCAGGAACCCCTGTAAATATTATTTCTACAAATATTTTATATTTATTATTATGTTAATAAAACAGTTTTGTGTCTCTAGTCATTAAAATTTTTAATTTATCTTTTGTGATGAGATTTAGGCCCCTTTTTTCATTTGCTCACATTCTTGCTTGAATGAAATATTTCATCATTCCAGTCTTTAGTTAATTTCATTATTCTCAATGCCTTAGTATCATTCTTAAATTCTGTAGCAATTAACCAAAATATTAGCATTGCTTACTGGTATGGTCGCTCCAGATATTTTTCAGTACATATTTACAGTAAACACATGTTAGATTTATAGTGAAATGAAGATAACTGACTGTGAAATGCCTTTGGGGAAATAAAATACACTCACAAAAATCAACAAAGCTATGACCCTTAGCTTACAAGTTAAACATTCCTTAAATAATGTTATGAGGACAAAAGAAAAACTGTCAAGCAAATCTCATCAAAAATCTTCAAAAGCTGGGCACCTGGGTGGCTCAGTCATCAAGCATCTGCCTTTGGCTCAGGTCATGATCCCAGGATCCCGGGATCGAGTCCCACACACTGGGATCCTTGCTCAGCAGGAAGCCTACTTCTTCCTCTCCCACTCCCTCTACTTGTTTTCCCTCTCCCACTGTGTCTCTGTCAAATAAATAAATAAAATCTTAAAGGAAAAAAAAAGTCAAAAGCTGTTTAAATCATTCCATCCAATATAAACAGCTGTAAATTTTATCAAAAACAACAACAAAAAAAGCAAGATTGGTATATGTACTTTAAATTTAACAAAAGAAACCTAAAAATACCAAAATGGTAAAATAAATAAGTAAAATAACTTTTTAGAAGAGTTTAGAAAGCAGAAAATGCTGAGAAAAAAACTAAAATAACTTTTCAAAGGACTGGAAAGAAATCAGAGTATAGAAAAATCCTCCCACGAAATAATCTAATTTTGTCCACATTCACTAGGAAAATATTTTCCTGAAAACACTGATACAAGAAATCAGTAACTATGACAAAATTGACCTGTAGATTAAGTGACCTAGAGCCAGTATATCTGTAGAAAAAGTTCCTGGAAATGAAATTGCTGGATCAAGCAAGGTATACGCAATTTTCTGTTTTTACAAACATTGCCAAATTGCCTATTAAAAAGTTGCACAAATCTGCATTCTCACTAAAACCTATTAGAACCAAACATTTTAATCCTTACCAATCTAAAATGTAAATACTGCAATCACTGTTATTTTTAATTTGCATTTTTAAAAATGTAAGTGAGTGTATATACTTTATAATGGAAAAAACTCCTTTCAAAGCAATTAAATTATGAAAAAGCATGAAAAATATTTACATAATAAATTTTTAAGACACACAAAATGGCTCTACACTAAACACAAGAGCATAGAAACAAGTTCTCATATTAATAAGAAATCATGATAACGTGCAAAAAAAATGAAAATGCTGTTTATTTTCAGATTCTAGAATTATACGTTTTTTTCATTCCTTTTCCAAATTTTCTCCAGTGTTATTATTATGCTGATTTTCTGTTAACAAAAAGTTCTAGTGGCTTAGAAGTAAAGAATAAGCACAGCTTTTTATGTCACTCAGGGTTTTTTTATTTCCTGTCAATGGCCCACCCAGTTTTCAACTGCCTGGTGCCAAAACTGGATCATAATCTTCAATTTAGCACCTTCCTCCATCTTCTAAATCCCCCTCCTCTAGAATCCAATTTGAATACAGTTCTGTCTGAATAATTTCCCTTCAGACCAGTGCTTATGAAACTTCATAATACATACGAATCAGCTGGGTACCTTGTTGAAAATGCAGATTTTGATTCTATAGGTCTGAGGTGGAGTATTAAATTCTGCATTTCTAATAACCTCCCAGGTTATGCTAATGCTTTACATGTACAGCATTCTTCAAGTCACTCTTCAGATTAATAACTTTTAATTTGGCTTACAGATCCCTGTTCAAATTTAAATTCTCTCCTTGTGCTCAGGAATCCTCTCTACTACTGCATAACTCTACTGCCTCAAAGAATGTCCTCCTCACGCTCCTTCCCACAGGCCATGCTCATTTTCGGTGAGCAGTCCCCTATGTAGATGTTCATTTCAACTTCCTTTCCCACTCCACCTACCATTCGGTCAAGTATTACCTTTTCCAAAGACCACACAAATTAATCCTGTCCACATTCTTTAATTATTCCTTTTCTGAATTCATACAGTATTTCTCCATTAAGCATCTGGTGTCTAATGTCTTACATATTAGAACCCCTGCAGAGGCATTTGTCTTATGTTCCACAAAGTATCATGAGGACACAAATTTTCCTCTCATTTAATGCCTAGCAATACACTTAGCATATAATTCCTAATTCAGTCTAAATTTATCCAGAGAATCATACTTTGTGGGTGGCTTTTGAAAAAATAACAAAAAACATACTGCAATATTTCACCTTGGAACAATAATATTTTAAGGCTAACTTGCCTCTAGTATAAATGTAAATTACACTGCCAACATAAGAACTAGTGACAATTCAGAACAAAGAATATTACATATTGTTAAAAAATACAGAAAATGTTAAATGAGACATGGGACATAAAGGATTTATGGGAAATAAAGAATTCTTACTAAGGGGGAGGAAAAAAGAATAAAAAGAAAGTTACTGTCAATGATGCTATACAAACCAGTAATAAAGGACATGAACCAAAAAGAACGGATCAGGCAGAGAGTAAGAAGAGAGTTGCATAGGGAGAGAAGTAGGTGATACTCCAGGAAAACTAGGTAGAGTCAAAAATAAGTAGGAGAACATAGTTCTTTTCAAGTGCCTATGGAACATTCAGCCAACCACCACCCTGGGCCACAAAACATAACCAATTTCAAAATCATGCACAGTATGTTCTCTGATCATAACAAAATCCAACTAGAAATTAATAAATTTCCCACACTTGAAAATATACCAACATACTGCTAAATAATCCATGAGCCAAAGAGGAAATCTCAAAGGAAATAATAGAGCTATATCGTATGTCAACTCTACCTCAATTAAATAAATAAATAAATAGGTTGAGAAAAATATAAATAGAGCAAAGTGAAAATGAAAATGGAGCATATCAAAATTAAGAACTGCAGCTAAAGCAGTAAGCAGAGGAAATTTTATAGAACTGCTTACACTAGAAAAAAAGGTCAAGAAAGGTCTCAAATCAATGATGTGAGCTCCTACCTCAAAGTACAAAATGAAGGGGAAAGTAAACTCAAAGTAAACAGAAAGGAAATAATAATGGTCAGAGATCAAAATAATTGCAAACAAAAACAAGAGAGAAAAATTAATGAAACCAAAACTGGTTCTTTGGGGGGTAAGGGGAGAAGAAAACTGACAAACTTCTAGCAATATTGATAAATATAAAAAGAGAAAAAACAAGAATCATAAATACAATTAAATAGCAGATTATTACTGAGATCCAGCAGCTATAATACAGTAATACTAAGAACAACTCAATGCCCATAAATTCAACAACTTAGAAAAAATAAACCAATTCTTCAGAAACTACACATTATTAAAACTCAAGCAAGATAAAACAGATAATCTGAAAAGTTCTATGAACATTAAAGAAATCAAACTCATAGTTTAAAAGCTCAGGAAAAAGAAATCCTCTAAGTTGGATTCACTGGAGAATTTTACCAAAAAATTAAGGAACTAATTCGAATTTTACACTATTTTTCCTTTAAAGAGGAAGAAATATTTCCTAACTTTATGAAGTTTTAAGAAGCCAGTATTTGATGAAGCCAGTATTACTCTGAGACCAAAATAAGACCTACTACCAAAAACCAAAGACTTCAAACCAATATTTCTCATGAACTCAGATGTAAAAACCCTGCACAAGATATTAGCAAATAAAGTGCAGCAATGTATAAAAAGATTACTGGGATTTATTGCAGGTATGCAAAGCTGGTTTAACATTTGAAAATCAATGTAATCCACCATTCAAAAGGCTAAAGGAAAAAACAAAACATGTCATACCGACTGACAGAAAAAGCATTCCATCATAGTCATAATAAAAATTCTCAGTAAACTAGGAATAGAGGGGAACTTCTTCAACCTGGTAAAGAACATCTACAAAAAGTCCACAACTAGTATCACATTTAAATGGTGCAAACCATATGCTTTCCCTCTAAGCTCGAGTAAGGCAAGGATGGCAATCTTACTCCATACAATTATGGACGCTCCAGCCAGCCAATAAGGTAAGAAAAGGATACAAAAAGCAAATAGACTAGAACAAAGAAAAAAAATCTATTCCTATTTGCAGATGATAACGTATTTTAACTAGAAAATCCCAAGGAATATACCAAAAAATCCCCTAAAACTAAGATTGAGTTCTGCAAGATCACATGATACAAGATTAACCCATACAGATCAATCACATTTCTGTACACTAACAATAAACACGTGAAAATCTAAATTACAAATACAATGCCATTTGGAATCGTACCAAAAAAACCCTGAAATACTTAGGTATAAATCTAATAAAACTTGCAGGAGCTATATGTTGAAAATTATAAAATGCTGGTGAAAGAAATAAAGGAAGACTTAAATAACTGGAGAGAGGGGTGTCTGGGTGGATCAGCTGTTAAGCATCTACCTTAGGCTCAGGTCATGATCCCAGGATCCTCAGATCGGGCCCCACATTGGGCTCCCTGCTCAGTGGTGAGCCTGCATCTCCCTCTCCCTCTCTGCTGCTCCCCCTGCTCGTGCACATGCGCTCTCTCTCTCTTTCGCTCTCACTGTCTCTGTCAAATAAATAAAAAGATAAATTTAAAAAAAAAAATAAATAACCAGAGAGACTCACTACTGACTGGAAGTCACAACATAGTAAAGATTTCAACACTCCCCAAATTAATCTACAGGTGTAATGCAATTCCCACCAAAACCTCAGAAAGATTTTGAGAAATAGATGAGCTTATTCTAAAAATTACATGAAAAGGGAAAAGTCCTACAAGAGCTAGAACAATTCTGAAAAAAGAGTAAAGTGGAAGGAATCACTCTTCCTGATGTTAAAGCTTACTATATAGCTACAGTAATCAAAACAGTGTGGTATTCATGGAGAAAGACCTACAGATGGATGGAAAAGAACAGAAAACCCAGAAACAGATCCTTACAAATATGCCCAACTGATTTTTGACACACGTGCAAGGAATTCACTGGAATAAAGGTAGCCTTTCCAACAGATGGTGCAGGAGCAACTGTACTTAAAAGAAAAAGGAGATAAGAACCTCAACCTAACCTCATGTCTTATACAAAAATTAGTTCGAAATGCATCATACACTAAAATGTAAAATTACTAAAATTTTTACAGAAAACCTTAGAAACTTAGGATGAGGCAAAGAATTCTTAGACTTGACACAAAAAGCATAATACATAAAAGAAAGAACTGACATACTGTCCTCATCAAAATTAAAAACTTTTGCTCTGTGAGGGGCCCTATGAAGAGAATGAAAACACAAGATATTTGCAAACCATATTTTGGGCAAAGAATTTGTATCCAGAATATACAAAGAACTCTCAAACTCAACAGCAAAAAAAAATCCAGTCAGAAAATGGGCAAAAGACAAACAGACGTTTCACCGAAGACGACATATGAATGGCCAATAAGCAAATGAAGAAACATTCTACATCTTTAGCCATCAGGGAAGGCAAATTAAAACTATGAGATATCAGAATGAACTACAGAACAAGAAAAGGGATAATACCCAATCTCATTAGAATTTAGAAAAAAAATGAATCAGTCACATAATGCTTGTGGGAATGCAAAATCACAAAGCAATTCTAGAAAATAGTCTTGGAGTTCCTTTTAAAACTAATATGGGGGCGCCTGGGTGGCTCAGTGGGTTAGGGCCTCTGCCTTCGGCTCAGGTCATGATCCCGGGGTTCTGGGATCGAGCCCCGCATCGGGCTCTCTGCTCTGTGGACAGCCTGCTTCCTCCTCTCTCTCTCTGCCTGCCTCTCTGCCTACTTGTGATCTCTGTCTGTCAAATAAATAAATAAAATCTTAAAAAAAAAAAAAAAACTAATATGAACTTACCTAACAACCCAACATTTGTGCTCCTGGGCACTTATCCCAGAGAAATGAAAACTTAAGTTCGTGCTAATGTTAACAGCTCTATTAGCAACTGCCAAAAAACTGAAAACCAATACATCCATCAACAGATGCATGGTTAAACAAACTGCAGTGTATCCACACTGTGAAATACTACTCAGCAATTAAAAAGAACAGTTGATATGCACAACACAGATGGATTCAGAAAATTTTTTTAAGATTTTATTTATTTATTTGAGGGAGGGGAGGAGAGAGAGCATGTGCACATGCAAGTAGGGGGAAGGGCAGTGGGAGAACAGACCCCCCACTTAGGAGGGAGCCTGAAAAGGGACTCAATCCCAGGACCAGGGCACAAGGCAGACACTTAACGTCCTGAGACACCCAGGTGTCCCTCAAATTATTCTTATGGATCAATCTAAATTGAAGTCTGCATAGCCAAAAGAAATTGGGCCTGTGCTCAAAGCTTAGAGGAAACAAAAAGGTAAACAAGGTATTCTAAGATCCAGAAAACTGACAAGTAGCAAAATTTTTTCAGCCTATCAAAGTTATCCTTCCAATGCACATCTAAGAATGTGAACTTTAATGAGCTCACTTTCCTTCTTCCTTTCCACAATTCCTATTTTCTATATTATCTCTGTTCTTTTCTCGCCATACATCTCTTCCCCAACTGTCCTTGTTTATAAAATCTTTTTTTTTTAATCAATTCCAGTCTTTAAAAAAAAAAAAAAAAAAAAGATTCAAGGGGGCTGCCTGGCTGGCTCAGTAAGAAGAGCATGAGACTCTTGATCTAGGGGTCATGAGTTCAAGCCCCACATTGAGTGCAGAGATTACTAAAAATAAATAAACTTAAAAAAAAAGATTCAAGCTTGTTGGCCCAACTTTACTTCTTGCACCTTTTATATAATTTTCAATACTTAAGGAGGTAGTCTGCACTCTTTGGATGAGAATAAAAATAATAGTTCTGTAAATTTTCAAATGTTTATTTAACAGAGCCATTTTTGTTAATATGTTCAAGGGAACAACATATTGTGGATTACAGTGAAAGATATTTGGAAATCAGAAGTCAACATATCCATAGCTACCCAATTATCAGCTGTTCACTTAAACTACTCAGATCTAAGCTATAAGCCTCTTGGACTTAAAGACAGTTCAAAGCTTAACCTCTATAAAAAACATTCACTGAACCCAAGATAAATCTTTTTTTTCAACAGATGTATAACATAAATAAAACCATGAACTTAAATCTTTATAAAGTATTATAACATGGGGGTGGAGGGAGAAGAGCAGTAATGCTGACTAGAGTCAGCAGGGGCTGGGGGTGTTTATTCATCTGCTGGGTTTTGTGTGTAAGCAGACAAAATCTCTTCTCTCATATGTAAAATTTCCAGTCCTTTTTTTCTAAACCAGATACAAATTGCCTTTAAAGTTATACATTAATAATGGAAGAATTGTAACACGTACTAGTAAATAGTCTAATATTAAGAAGAAGAGTAAATAGGGCACCTGGGTGGCTCAGTGGGTTAAACCCTCTGCCTTCAGCTCGGGTCATGATCCCAGAGTCCTGGGATGGAGCCCCACATCTGCCTTTCTGCTCAGCAGGGAGCCTGTTTCCTCCTCTCTCTCTCTCTGCCTGCCTCTCTGCCTACTTGTGATTTCTATCTGTCAAATAAATAAATAATTTTTTTTTAAAAAGTAAATAAAAGATAAACTCTGATACTTTTTAAGTTCCTCCTTCAAAATTCTTCCAGGCAATGGAGATAAAGAATAACTTAAGTTTGGGGCGCCTAGGTGGCTCAGTGGGTTAAGCCGCTGCCTTCGGCTCAGGTCATGATCTCAGGGTCCTAGGATCGAGTCCCGCATCGGGCTCTCTGCTCAGCAGCGAGCCTGCTTCCCTCTCTCTCTCTCTGCCTGCCTCTCTGTCTACTTGTGATTTCTCTCTGTCAAATAAATAAATAAAATCTTAAAAAAAAAAAAAAAGAATAACTTAAGTTTATGTAGTGCTCTGAGCAGGGTATGGCAAGTCAAATGCTTAAAAGAAAACTTAGCTTGAGAACATTAATACTAAGAAGGATAACAACAGGAGCGCCTGGGTGGCTCAGCTGGTTAAGCATCTGCCCTAGGTTTAGGTCATGATCCTGGGGTCCTGAGATGGAGCCCACTTCTTCCTGGGCCTGCAGCTCCCCCTGCTTGTGTTTTCTCTCTCACTCCCTCTCTCTTCTCTGTCAAATAAAGAAATAAAATGTTTAAAAAAAGAAGAAGAAGAAGAGTAACAATACAGAAAGTTGCCACGTCTGGGCCTGCCCTCTCTCCCACTTTCAGAAAGTACTTTCACGTTGACCACTATTAAACCCTTGCTAGCTTGAAAAAAAAAAAGTCAAAAACACAACAATATAAAAGTATTTAACTTGGGAAAAAATGCTTTTAAAATACATCATACCAAATTCATTTTTAGTTGAATATAGAACAGAGCATTAACTGAGTTAAAAACAACTCAAAGTATTAGAGAAAAGAAAAAGGTAAGTTTAGGGGCACCAGCTGGCTCAGTCAGAAGAGCGTGCCAACTCTTGTTCTCAGGGTTGTGAGTCTGAGCCCCACACTGGGTGTAGAGATTACTTAAAAATAAAATCTTACCAAAAAAAAAAAAGAAAAGTAATCAGTGTCCAAGAGAAATATAATGCAAACTACTACTATGATTTTAAATTTTCTACTAGCCACATTAAGAAAAAGTAACAAAAGGTAATTAATTTTATTTAACCCAATGCATCCAAAATACATGTAATCATCATTTTTTAAATTACTAATGACATATTTTATAACCTTTTTTTACTAGGCATTCAAACTCCAGTATTTTACACTCAGCACACATCTCAATTCAGACTAGCCACATTTTTCTTTTTTAAGATTTTATTTATGTATTTAATTCATTTACCTAGAGACAGCACAAGCAGGAGGAGGGGCAGAGGGAAAGGAAGAGAGAATCTTAAGCAGACTCCATCTGCAGCCACCTGGGGCTCGATCTCATGAGCCTGAGATCATGACTTGAGATGAAATCAAGAGTCACATGCTTAACGGGTTGACTGAGCCACCCAGGTGTCCCAGACTAGTCAGATTTCAAGTGCTCAATAGCCACCGCAGCTCATGGGTACCATAAGGGACAACACAGGTCTAAGAAATAGTTTGAGAAAACAGGCATATGTCTACTTTCAGACCAAAAGTTTAAGTACAATAATCTGAATGGATATGAAATCAATAGCAATATATACATAACATCATAATTTTGATGATTGTTGATCCCACTACAAGAAAACTTTCAGAAAGGGAATCAGAAGAAAACGATTAGAGAACATGCGCCTTCACAGAAAAGAATGCAAAGAAATAAAAAAAACAATTAAGTTCTTTCCTGCCCACCAATCTCTAAGCTTCTTTACATGTAGTACAGTATAACTCCTCCAGAAATTATCAGCATTATGACAAGTCCATTCATTTTCCCCACAGTTGTACAGTCATTTCCTTTCCACCTATTTCTATCAATTCCCCTTTTACTATCATGTTCATTATCATTCTATTGGAAACTATTCACAGAAGTAAAACCAATTCATCTCCCAGCCCTAAGAATGGGTTTCAGGATATGTAAAAAGAGAGTTTAGAGTATAAAACACTAATTCAAATAGAGCCAAAAGTTAAGAAATGTAACACTTCCATCTGGGAGTAGGAAAAAACAAAAAGGGCAGGGGTAGAGAAGACATTAAATTTGGCAGGGGATAAGGGAAAGGAAATGTTGCTAAAGGACATTAGCAGCAGTAACAGCAGACCTCTATTAAAAAAAGGTGGTCCAGGGGCGCCTGGGTGGCTCAGGGGGTTAAAGCCTCTGCCTTCGGCTCAGGTCATGATCTCAGGGTCCTGGGATCGAGCCCCACATCGGGCTCTCTGCTCGGCAGGGAGCCTGCTTCCTCCTCTCCATCTGCCTGCCTCTCTGCCTACTTGTGATCTGTCTGTCAAATAAATAAATAAATAAAATCTTTAAAAAAAAAAGGGGTGGTCCACTCTTCCTTTCAAAGCAACTTTCTGAAATAATCAACTCAGACCTTCTCTTTCCAATTTCTTCAGGGATATAGTCTTTCTGTGTGTAGGGCTGAAAAGATGATGGTTAGTGGGGCACCTGGGTGGCTCTGTTGGTTAAGCATCTGACTTAGGCTCAGGTCATGATCTTGAGGTCCTGGGATCAAGCCCTGCTCTGAGCACAGAGCCTACTTATCTCTCCCCCTCTCCCTCTGCCTCTCCCCGCAACTGGTGCAGGGGCACTCTCTCTCAAATAAGTAAATAAAATCTTAAAAAAAAAAAAAAAAAAAAAAAAAGGAGGATGGTTAGTGAGGAGAAATGAGGAAGACCATGAACCATCCCTGACAGCTCTTTGTCTACCTATAAAAATGGTTATAATCAAAGCCTACATTAAATATGCCATTTGAACCAATGAGATATAATAAAATAAAACCAGCAGAACCATCTTTAATCTTATCAACTCAAATGAAATTTCTCAGACGTGGTGCAAGATCTCTTGCCATCAGTGGGTTAGGCCGCTGCCTTCGGCTCGGGTCATGATCTCAGGGTCCTGGGATCGAGTCCCGCATCGGGCTCTCTGCTCCGCGGGGAGCCTGCTTCCCTCTCTCTCTCTCTCTGCCTGCCTCTCTGCCTACTTGTGATCTCTCTCTCTCTCTCTCTCTCTCGCTATCAAATAAATAAATAAAATCTTTAAAAAAAAAAAAAAGATCATTCTAACAGCTACATTATTAACAAACTATAGAGGAAAGGGTAGAAGTAGAGAAATCCCTTAGAAGCCTGCTGCAATTACCCAGCAAGAAATGATGGTAGCTGTGGAGATGGTGAAAACTAGTTGAATTCCATACATGTTTCAAAGGTAGAGCCAAAATTTCCTGATGGAATAAAATGTGTGAGAGCAAGAGAGTCAAGAATGAGGCCAAGATTTCTGGCCTGAGCAAGTGAAAGCTGCCAACCTCTGAGATGAGGAAGGCTATGTGGGTGAAGCAGTTAGGGGAGGGCGGGCAAATTTGGGAGGAAAGAGCATGAATTCTATTTTGGACATGTTGAGTTTGAGACAGTTAACTGCCATTCCAGTGAAGACATTAAGTAGGCAACTAGATATACAAATCTGGAGTTGAGGAGAGTAGTCGAGGCTGGAGAAATAAATTTGAGACCCATCAACATTTATAAGATATTCAAAGCCTACCCCCAACCTGCCCCCAAAAAGAAGATATTCAAAGCCGCAAAACTAGCAGAGATCACCAAGGGAGTGAGGGTAAAAAGTGAGCCCTGGGGTATTCCACTATTTAGAAGCCGGCAAAGAGGAGGATCTACCAAGAAAGACTAAGGAAGAGCAGCCAGTAAGTTTTAAGGAAAACCAAGGGGATGTGGTATCCTAAAAGGCAAAGGAAACGAGTATATCAAAAAGGAAGAAAAAAATGACTTGTCAAAGTTAGACTGATCACATAATACAAAGAAATGACTCCTAGATTTACCACTGTCATTGTTAGTACTAAAACAATCTTAGTACAGTGAGTGATAGGGGCCAAAGCCTAACTAAAACAGGCTTCAGAGAACACATGAGAAAATAACCAGAACAAGTACATTTAGACAATGCTTTAGGGGATTCTGCTGCAATGGAAATAGAGAAGAGCAAAAGAAGATATTTCATGAGGATAAAAATTATAAAATTCCAGCATGTTTGCACATTAATGGGAATGACCCAGAAAAGGAAAAATTAATGATCTGTAAAGAGGGAGGAGAACTGCTTAGAGCAATGTTCAGAGTACATGAAAGGGGATGGGATTGAATGCATTGATCTGAGGAACTGGATTAGAAAGAAGCAAAGACAGTTCATCTATAGTAACAGAAGGAAGGCGAAGGTCTGTGAGTCAGACCATCAGGTACAGAGATGTGGTGGTGGAGTCTGTAAATGTTCTGACGGCTTCTACTTTCTCGGTGGAAGAGAAAGTAGTTCCATCAACTGAGAGTGAATATGAGGAAGAAGGTTGGAAGTCTGAGAAGAAAGGCAAGGGTATAACTAAGTCATCTGGGAGAGGGAAAAATGAATGGACTAAGGAAATAGATAATGACTACCAGACAACATTAAAGGCCACCTGAGGTTTCTTACATGAATTTAAAGTTGAGAGTGCTCACCATGGTTGTGTTCTTCATTCACTTGTAGCCACACAGGTACAGATGTGAAGTACTCAAGAGAATCTGACTTAGCTAGAGTTGATGGTTTGTTTGCCAAGTAAGTATAAAGAAGTAAAAAAGAGTAGAGGGCATATGAAAGGGAATGAATATAATGATCAATCACTAGGTAATAAGTGTTTAATAGGTAAGAAGAAAGAAAAGCAAAGGGGCAAAGGACAGTCTGTAGACTGGAGATCCTAATGACAGTAAAAGTTTGTTGTGTTAGGATATTAGGTAAAATGAGCTGAAAAGATAAATGGCAGAAGGCAATAAGAAGGTGTAAGATACAACCACAAGTGAGTGACTGAAATGAGATGGTGAACAAAATCTTCAGGGAAGAATTCAGAGAAGGCCACAGTAGGATCAGAGATGGTACAAGTTGAAATTATGAAGAATTAAAAGAGTCAGAGTATCACCAAGAATAGCAGTGAGCAAGGAGCTGTAATGGTTAAGAAAAGAGAAGACGTAACCCAGACTGCAGTAGATGACAGCAAGCAAGGGTTTATGGACAACATAACCTGTTAACAGACAAATTTCACAGAGGGAAGTAAATGGAAGGTATCCGCCCCATTTTTCAGACTCAGTGGAACAAGGCTCCTTCTTCAACTCCTACATGGAAGAAGGTAAGAATGGGAAATATAGCTTTCAATCATAGTGCATGGGACGCCCCACTGACCTTTGATGATGGCATACAAGAAAAAAATGAAAAATTTAATAGCCAACATGTTAGAGGACTGCAGGGGGAGCAGTGTTTTCAGAAAAGTGGAAAGTAGAGGAAAATGTTCAGGAAAAAAACAAGGATAGAAGAAATTTTGCTGATGCTGGAGAGGAGTGAAAAGCCTAGAAATGTTCAGAATCCTGTGGGGATTAAAGTACAAGACTAGTGGTGACTGACATAAAAAGGGATAAAGGACATAATGAGATTAGTCCAGATACATTTCAGGCAAGTAATAGTGTCAAGGCTGTGAATGCTGGAGGGAGGAATGACATGTAAGAAGTTCCCTGTCAAAAGAAGACAACAGTCTTGGGAAACATGCTTAGTCTCAGGGCAAATGGCTTCCCCTTCATCCCTAATAATGGCTTGCAAGAAAACTATGATGTACTTGTAAGGTGGTAGAATTTTTAAAAACTCATAAAGAGGTTAGAACATTACCTAGTATCTAATAAGCACTCAAAGGTAAGCTTTCATTACCTAATCAAATGTAAAATATAGTTATTGTAGCCAAAAAGAAATTCATCTTAGACTTTCCTTTCCTCAGCTAAATGGATTTCTCAAATGACTGCCAGGAAAACCACTACCAAAATGGACTTATTTCAGAAAGGAGAGGAAATCTTTGACGTCAACTTCCACATAGTGTTCACAATCTCAGAAAACCCTCGTCAATGGCAGAGTAATTTATTAATTTGGCAAGCATATACTGAGCACCTACTACTAATATACCAACTACTATTCCCAGAATCTGGGATACATCAGGGAACAAACGCCACTACCCTAATAAATGGAAATCAGCAACAAATAGTATATACAAAGAATAAATGGATTACATGATATGTATGAAGATAAATATTATACAAAAAATAAAACAATGCAAATATTAAGGGTGAGGGGCCTGGGTTCTAACCATAAAGAAATAGGGTAGGCCTTATTGAAAAGGAGATCATTTGAGCAAAGGTCTGAAGGAGTTGAGGAAGCTATGTGGATATTTGGAAAAGTGTTCTTCAGGCAGAGAGAATAGCCAGAGCAAAGGTTCTAAGGCCTTTCCATTTAGTACTTGACATTACTTCACAATAATTTCCTTAATTTCTTTTTTCTTTTTCGATGCAAACCTCCAATCCTACTCTCTACCTCAACAATGGATGATGATAACAGCTAACTTTTATTTTATTTGTTCTAAGTGTTTTAAAAAGAGTCAATAACTTAATCCTTATCACAGATCTATGAAATACATGCTATCATGGCCTCCATGTGACAAGGGAGAGTTAGAAAGTTAGGAAGTGGCAGAGTCCTGAAGCAGGGTGTGGGGTAAGTCTTCTCTATTACGAAACAAGAACATTCAGCACAAACTGCCTCAAGTTTTCTCTTAATATACAGAATCCCTCATAGTACACATTCAAGAACTATGAAAGCTGCTATTATAATTTGTCTTCCTGCCATTTTTACCGTTATTTTCTCAACTGAATGGTTTTTACCTAGACTCTGCACTTAAACCTTCCTCAAGCTTCCCCCCAATCTGATTTACATTCCCATGCAAGTAAAACTGCTTTAAGATGGCTCTTGATCATCACACCACAAGCCAAAGGGCTTTCACTATTCTCACTGCCTTGAATGTTGAATTAGACTACATCACTTTCTTTTCCTCTTAAAACAGAAGTGATACTATATTGGATTTTCCTATTCCTCATCTTTGTGACTTCTCTCTACTGGAAAATCTCTTGGTTTTCTGAAACTTAAACATTTCCATTTTCTTTCTTCCGTCTTCTTTCCACCTCTCCAATTGTTCCTTTAGTAACACTTTTTTCACTTAGACTTCTTAAAGGCAGAGTTTCCAAAAGTTTGAGTCCTCTGTGTTTCTCTCTCTGTTAACTCACAGTCTCCCTTAAGATTCATTCATCGGGTAAGTATTTATTGAGCTCTTACTATCTATGAGGCACTGTCCGGGCCATTTAAGGAAGATCCCTGAACAAAACAGACCAAAAAAAATTAAAAACCCTCTGTCCACATAAAATCAAATAATTCTATGCTACCAAGGACACTCAAAACCACCTTCCCCTAAATACTATTTTAAACACATCACTCTCCCTACTTTAAAAAAAAAACCTTACCATGATTGCAATGATTGCCCACTTAACAACCACATCTAAATTTCTCTGCCTCAGTTCAAAACACTCCATAGTCATTTTCTATCATACCTATCCAGTTTCATTTTCTAATACCACCTGATTCAAAAGAACTCCAGACATGCCAGTCTTTTGACTAACCCTTCAAACACATTACTTGTGTTTCCAGCTTGTCAAATAATTACTGAAAACATATGTCTAGTACCTAAACATTAAAAACTATATTGAATTAAAAACTAAGTTTTCAAAAATGAATGTTTTCTGATTTTTTCAAATGTATAATAATGTGTAATAATAGCAAACACTTATATACAGGGTTTACTACATGCCAAATACTATTCCAAGCACTTTACCTATATTAACTCATTTACTCCACAGATAATCCTCACATCTCGATGCTACAAATGAGGAAGTTGAGGGCCACACAGGGTAAAGTAACTTGCCTTAGGTCTGGCAAGTAGTAAATGGTAGAACCAAGATTTACATTGAGGCAGTCTGGCTCCATACTACACTGCATACTCCCAATAGTAAACAATAAATAAAAATAGGGGAGAATTCGAAGGGCTTGCACAGAAAATGAGAAGCTATTAAAACTACGTTCAACTATGAAAAATCATTTAAGTTAGTCCTTTGTTCCAAATACGGAAAAAATTATACCCTTTAATATCATGCTAAGTTTTTAAAATTGTGAATTTAGTTGTACATAAAATAAAAAAACACAATCTGTAAACACAAACACATCATGTATTATTCAGAGTTCACCAAAGCTGCACAAAGTATTAGCTAGGCATGACAAAAGAATACACGGTGACACATGACTAACAAATGTCCTTTTGTTAGCATGACTTTATTCAAAGTATTTTACTGTCATACTTGCTTTCATCAGGATCAAACAGATTTGAATACAATGCAGGGAAGGCAGCTACCTTAAAAAGAGATTCCTAGCTTTACTTTTTGGAAGAAAAATTCACATCTAGGATGTGTCCAGTATGACAGGAAAGATTTTAGTAGAAGTAAGAAATCTCAAAAAAGTACCACCAAGCATCAACTTACATAGGTGTTCTTCAATCTATCATTAACTCCATGGTATGGACCTTTTTTAAAGGTTCCTAAGGACTCATTTGGTAAATTCATGAAGCTATTTTATAACTGAATACATAAAATTAAAAATAAACGGCAGAGGACTTTCCACAAAATAGTCTTAGTACACCACTAACATATAAACAGATGAGGAGTATCATACCAATGTTATTCTTCTCTTTACTTCTAGCAGAGAAAAGACACAATTTGTCACATTTTGAGCTGTAGAAGTTAAAATGCACAAAGCTGGACAAGGACACTAGTTTGATTTGGAAAAGACTAAAATCTGTAGCCTCCCCAATTCGTACTAACAGTCTAACTTAGAAAAAAAAGACGCTGAAGCACTCTGGGGGCACAGTCGGTTAAGCATCCCAACTCTTGGTTTCAGCTCAGGTCATAATCTCAAGGTCCCAATGTTTTTTTAAGCCCCATGTCAGGCTCTGTGCTGGCCGTGGAGCCTGCTTGGGATTCTCTCTCTCCCTCTGCCCCTTGCCACCATACTCATTCTATTTCTCTAAAGTAAATAAACCTTAAAACAAAAACAAACACAAACAAAACAAAACAACAAAACAAAAAACTTGAGGTATGTAACCAAAGGCAGCAAAGGAGCTGGACAATGCTTTAGTCAAAAATGCAGAGTCGCCACTGCTAGAATCTGAAGTCTTCTCACTTTATTTTCTGCCTCCCTTCCCCTTACCTGAGTTTACAACACACCTATCCTGCTGGACACCCAAGGCCACCCCAAAGTACTCAACACAAAGTCAGCTCTTTCCCAAGAACTGCATGAATGAAAAAAAGCAAACTATTAATAATTTGAAATTTATTTAAGTTATTAAAATTGAGAGAGTTTTTTTGGAGTAGGGAACCATTTTCTCCCCACTACCACCCACTGTGGCCTTTATAAATGGCTCCACACTCCAAGGGACTAAATTAAAATTTCTTGGGAAAAGAATGGATTGGCAGCTATCACTGAAGATATTCTCAAATACTAAGGTTCTCCCATACTGTGTACTTGATACTTACTTCCCTCCCCCATACACTGGTGGCAATTAAGATATACAATCCTTCTCAAGATTATCCTGCATGAAGGGATCTCAACTCAATCCAAAATTAACATATTAAAGCCCCTGTTAAACTCCCAAGAAAGCAACAGCTTTCCATTCTATTGACCATATTAGAAAGCACAACAGACCAGCTAAATAAAGAAGTAAAAAATGTCAACAATAGCTCTGTCATGCTACCAGGAGTAAGGAGATCATAGGACGGAGGGAATGTTAGGGAAAAACATACATGTCCCAATAATGTACTGTGTTGCATCATCATCTGTATCCTTATCAATATTTCCTAAGTACCTAAAGGGTCCATGGCATTATGGTAGTATACCTTTTAGAATAACAGGACCAAAAAAGATTGATGAATAAAGATAAATTTAATTTTGAAGTTGTTGCAAGCACCCTCAGCTTAAGGTATTTTCAGATTCTGTGAGAATCCTTAAGATCCACAATCATATATACCGTTGAGAAGGACTACATATGATACTGAAGGAAGCAGGGAGAATAAATGGCAACACAGTATTATTCATCGATTATTTACAAAGCCAGAAGCAAGAAATCTACCCCCCCACCTTTAACCCTGCTTTAAAGATAAAATGTAAAATTTTCCTTCACAAAACAAATGCAAAAATTTTCCGGAAATACAGAACAGATTTAGAAAGCTGGCCTATTGAATAGTCAACAAAACAAGAAAAGAACTTCTGGGGTCTCATAACTCAAGAAAAATTCCAAATAAGAATATGGCTGTTAAACCGGATCTATTTTTATTAATACCTTTGCAAAGCAGAGTATAACAAATTAAATGAAGGAACATGTTTCCATTTAGTATTGTCCCTACATTCTTCTCTATCCTGCTGACCTAAACTTAACCATCCTTAAGGGAGCCTGGAACTGACAATAGTTAGTGCCCTACTTCATCAGAATTTTCTGCCATTTTTTCAGCTCTCATCAGGACATTATTAAACTTTGCAGATATTTAGTAATATATACTGGTTATAAGCTGTTCAGGTAAGTTTCCTAATACTCCTTCTGAACTCATTCACACGTAAGAAACAGATGAGGTATAAATTTCTCTTTTGCAAGTGAGATATGTTCCATCTCTTACTATCATGTGATTTTTTTTTCTTTCTTTCTTTTTTTTTTTTTTTTTTTTTGAGAGAGAGTGCCCTAAAGCACAGGGGGAGGGTGCAGAGGGAGGAAAGAATCTCAAGTAGACTCTGCACTGAGTCTGAGTCTGGAGCCCAACACGGGGCTCAATCCCAGGACCCTCAGATCATGACCTGAGCTAAGATTGGATGCTTAACCTACCAAGCGATCCAGGTACCCCATTACAGTCATGTAATTAAGACTGTCTTTTATTTTCCAAACTCTCATTCCCCAATGAAAGAATATCTAAAATTATTTTAAAATACTGGTAGCTATTTTCTACAGGAATTTTGTAAGGTTGTTATATATCGAGTATCATGCATCATTTCCCTTCCAAAAGCTAGGCCTGGATAATAAATTGAAGTTTACTATCAAAGATAAATTGACCACATTTCTTCAGTTTTCAATTCTCTGAAAGTTCTGAAAGAACTTTTTTTCCAAATTGCTTTTAATCTTGTTATTATGTGGTCTTTATTAGAAAAGAGTGTGTGGTAAATGTTAACTTTTTTAAGCATTTAACTTTTTTAAGCATCAGTGGATTTGGTCACATTTCTTTTTCATGGTATTTTTTTTTACTTTTTAGTCAGAAATTAGTTTATGGAAGAGAAAATTTCAACACAATTTTGGCCTTTGGGTTAGCATTTTAGCAGGTTTTTTTTTCCCCCATGAGAAGGGAGAACTTAGATGCTACCAAAAAAATGATAATTACTTTAACTTGCTAGAAAAAGTTAATTTTCTGAATGTAAAGACTGAAGAGAAGATGAAATCAATTAGCTGAAATCAATCTAGAATCCTCTAGAACTTCAACACTAACTTCTCTCTATGGCTCCTTACTTCAGTGGCCTAGTCATTAAATTTTCAAATTCAACTTAACTGTCAATCCCAAAATATGATGCACCTTACTGAAAAGCAATTTTTCTTTTAAAAAAAAAAACAAAAGCACCTTTAATACGTTATCTCCTGCCTCCTGACCAACTCTAATGGTTCCTTACAGTTTCACCAATCAAATTCAACCTGCCACTGAATCTACCTTTCATAACCCAGCTCTATCCTAGTATACTAACTTATCTGACACCATTCCCAAAAATTAAGACTTCATTCCACCTTCCACTGAGGTCGGACTAGTTACGTCCCTCTCACATCATGCTGGTCACAGCCAGTGTTTGCTCATGTATGGAATGTTCTCCTTCTGGAGATGCTCACCCTATGCAGATGGTATGTATTTTTTATTCAAGTCCCACTTTCTCTAAGAAGCCTCACTCCTAGAACTTCGGTCTGAAGATAACCCTACACTGACATACTGGACCCAGACTATGTATACCGCACGTTATTTGGATACTATTTTGGATAGTGCTAGTTATATTATGATGAACCTTTACCCAACAAAATAATAAACTCTTAAAAGCCTGGGTCATAGCACAGAAAGTGGATTTATAAGTACTCAAAGACCATTTGACAAGCAGATTAAATATTCTTGATAAAATACCAAGATATTTTATTTTATTATGTCAAAAGAGTTCCAAGACAAATGCAATAATGGGATGACTAGGACTTGCTTCAAAATAATCTAGGTCAAAGAGCAGATGGATGAGAGGTAAAGTAAGTGGGGGTGTAGGTGAAACCAGACTAGTTATGAGGTGATAATCTTTGAAGCTGAGTGACAACTACAAAGAAGTTGATGTCTACCTTTAGACTTATTTAAAATTTTTCACAATATGCTTATTATTTTAAAAGTACCAATAATGTCTTTACTTCATTTTAAATGACAAAACCAAGATACTTTATAACATTTTCTTTACTCAATAAATACCTAAGTCCCAATTCAAAGTAAAAAAAAAAAAATTCTGGAAAGATTTAACTGGCCGTAGGTGTCTGCCTACAGCTCAGGACCTCAGGGTCCTGGGATCCAGCCCTGCATGGGGCTCCCTGTTCTGCGGGAAGCCTGTTCTCCCTCTCCCGGTTCCCCTGCTTGTGTTCCCTGTCTCACTGTGTCTCTCTGTCAAAAAAATAAATAAAACCATTAAAAAAAAATTTTTTTTCTAAAAAGATCTAATTGAATAGGGATCTTGCAGCATCCTAATTCTAAGCATTAATAAAATTAGTTTAAGAAAATGATGTTATCAAAATGGGAGAGTCTCTATCAAAAGAATAATTAATCTTACTACCAAAAGCGATACTGTTTATATTTCAAATTTTCATTCTGTTACAACAATCACAAAAAGATCCATCCAAACCTCAGGAAAAAAATCAAGAAAAAAATCATAAGCATACAAAAGGTAGGGGAAAAAAAGTTGCTACAATGTTCAATAACACAAATCAGACAGTATTATTTCAGGAAATTCACAATCTGAAGATACCTACTGCCCTCAACAGGGAATGAATTAGTAGGTTCTTAAATAATCAGAAAAATTAGCACTTCCTCTTTATTCCAAAGACTGAAAAACATGCTTAAGAAATTTCAGATATTTGGCTTAATGACAATGTATCTGTTTGTTGCTAAGGAATGCTCCACCCCTGATATTTCAGTCTATAGCTACTTTTCAAATTTCAATCAGTATTTTCCCTACAACATCATTCATTAACTTCTTCCAAAAGCAGAAATGCAACACCAGCTACTTTTAAATGTTGGCATTTTATTCTAATTACACTGCTCATTTTGCCTTGACTTATTGTTTTTCCAGACTGGTTTTAGGAATAAAACAATATGATTATTTTGGTTTTCCCGCTCTACACTATCTCTAAACACTCAAGAGGTAATTAGCTGCCATAACCAAGAAAAGTGTTTGCTTTTGAAATGGTGTCTCACAGACACATATACAAATAGCAAGGTTTATCTTCATAGCAATATATCATCTCATCACCCAATGCAATTAAAAGTTTAAAACAGGACAACACTTGTATAAACAGAGTTTAGTAAGAATGAAACCTTCCTCACAAATATAGTTCTTAGGAGAAAAACTCATCCTCAAACTCCCTTGTACTTACTATCTTGAAAATTAACTTTTTCTAGCAAGTTAAAGTAATTATCATTTTTTTGGTAGCATCTAAGTTTTCCCTTCTCACAGGGGAAAAAAAACCCTGCTAAAATGCTAACCCAAAGGCCAAAATTGTGTTGAAATTTCCTCTTCCATAAACTAGTTTCTGACTAAAAAGTAAAAAAAAAAAAACCATGAAAAAGAAATGTGACAAAATCCACTGAATTATATTACTATGCTTAAGAAAGTTAACATTTACCACACACTCTTTTCTAATAAAGACCACATAATAACAAGATTAAAAGCAATTTGGAAAAAAGTTCTTTCAGAAAACCACTAAATATGTGATGAAAAAGTCCCACTTACCTTCTTTTCTCGCAGCACTACATGATTAAATAAATTATGCCATCTTTATAATTTGTCTAATCTCAACTTCTAAGAAAAAAAAATTTATAACTATCTTTAGAATACCAGGGATACTGACATATTGACACATTTTATATATAAGGATGGGCATCTGCAGATTTTTCCTAGTATCTCTGAAGTACATAAAATTTTTTAAATCTCAGAATGTGTTAAGTTCTATCCAATACATGCTATTCCAGTGGGATAAAAACCATTTACAAGTTCCACTTAGATTAAGAAATCCTTTGAGAAAATTATGTGGTACATTCTAGTTATACTATTTCTAGAACATAAAAAGTCTCTATAACCTATTTCCCTACTGTTTTTCTTTGGAACCAAATGGGCTAAATGTATCTTCCTTCACAAAAAGTCAAGACAGTATTACACTTAATGTCAGAAAGCTAAATTTTCATCAGGGGCTGAAGTTTTCACAAATTAAAACTTTCAATTTCACTTGAATGGTCTATAAAAATAGTAACACGAGTTGAAATAGATTCAACTGAGTATTATTTGCAGGTACAAGACACACGTGCACAAACACAATAAAATGAAGAGCATAGTTTCACCTTAAAACCAGGAGTAGGGAAGGAAAGGGAAGCCTACTAAAATCATACTGCTTACAGTGAGAAAATGTTATCTTCATTTTCTTAAGCCATTTAAAATCATTTTAAAAATAAAATTCCCCTAATGAAAGAAGTTAATCCTTAAGCAACACTCTCCTTTACAAAGCAATGAGTTGAAAAGTTATTGCTAGTAAAGTTGACAGTACAAAATTTAATCTTTTCCTGCATTCTGGCATTTGATTATAATTGTCTCATCCTAATAAAATTAAAGACTCGTCTATGCAATTTTACGGAAACCAATTTTATATAATAAGTTAAAGTAATTCATGTTCAAAAACCTTGCAATAGAATTCATGTATTCATCTAAAGAATTCAACTACTGAACCTGACAGAAAGTATTCCAAACTATCAAAAAAAGAAACAAAATCCACAGAAGTACGAAGTTGCAATGTTCCTGAAGCTACATCTAAAAACTTAAACCATACAAAAATATTCTGAAATTACAGCTTCCGATTTCCTATCAAAACGTCAAAAAATTTTAAATACCTCCTTCAAATGTACTAAAGATCCCAAATGAATTCATTTTGACTTCCAAGTGCAGAAACTAAGAATCTGATGACTGCAGGAGGAAAGTATGGTGTGAAGAAAATCACTTGAGAATATATTTAGCTAGCTAAAGTGTCTTTACAAAACAAAAGATGTATTAAAATCATTTTCACTCTTCTGCCAGACAAACAGTCCTCTCCTAGAACACCCTGCTTACAAATCAGCCAAATATGACCGCCAAGGGTTTCTTAAACCTGTGTGTTGGTATTACTTACAGGTACAAAGTGGAAATCTTCTCCAATAGTGATGAAAAAAGAAAATGATATATACCGTTACTTAGAATTGAAGATCAATTGTATTAAACATGTTTCTACTAATAAACTAAATATAAGTAATTTAAAAAAAAAAACCTCAAGGGCAAGGCTTGCTATATAAATTGCTTACAATTCTGAGTAGGGATTTATTTAGTTTCCCCAAATTGGGGTGTAAGTGGCTAAAAGAAGAAGGAAGTTTTATAAACAGCTTTTCTAACCTTGGTTTATATTTGATAAAGCAGACCATTTATCACAATCAAGTAAACAGAATGTCAAATGAGGATTCCTCAAGTATTATAAGCAAAATTTATAAAAATCTCAATACAGCAATGTGCAAAAGTGATTAAAAGGATAATTGTATGTATTTGTATTTACATTTGAGGTTTTACTTTTGCAAATAAGAGGTATACTGATTGCTACTGTGACTTTTAACATTTTTACATATAACAGTGTCTTATTATGTTTAAACTTAAAATGTTGAAATGTATGTATCTGATCTATGGAATCCTGTTTGCTTTTCTGATAATTCTTTATTTCACAGTGGTGTGATTACAGGCTCATTATAGCATTAGTCAGGCATTTCAATTTTGCTTTCATCAAAAAATGGACATCATCAGCCACCCCTTGCTCCTAGTTCTCTGCTTTTTAATGTAGATAATGACAGTAAGTGCCAACAAATGCATATAAGAGCACAGCTTTGTCATTTCTTTTCCCAGCCCCCTTCTTTTCTGTGGAAAAAAATGGGGATTTACTTTGGGGGGAAAAATTCATTTTTCTTTTGCATACATACCTAATGAGTTTTCGAGAAAAACAACTTATTCAGATACCTACCATTCTAGAAATGTTAAAAGAGAACTTCCCAAATCCAAAAATACTAAGTCTGATATTGGCTGGAAAGGAAATTTCCACTCAAACCATAAATTATTTCATCAATTAAGCCAACCCTCAATAATCAATTTTCAATACGGAAAAGATCTGAAACCCACATATAACCAGCAGATAACCAAAATCTCTTTATTTTCTTGTGGAGTTCACAGATTAATTAGGTTGTATGCCAGATTTATCTTATTTTGAAATGCCTAGGCTAATATTTGTTGTTATAATCAGAGTTCACATTAAGTGTCCCGGGGAAAGGTAATTCAGTGGAATGCTTAGTAGCAGGGAGAAGCGGGTCAAAAATAGAAGGGAAGGAAAACACACACACACATACACACACACACACACACAACCCACGTCCCAACAGAGCGAATAATCCACAAATAGATCAAATGAAAGCCAAAAGAAAACGTTCCTCTCCCGAGTAGCCCGAATAAATGATCTTCACTCATTACATTTAACAGTATCCTACCTCACTCAATTCACTTCCCAACTTGACTTTTCAGGGGCCACCACGGGGCATCCCTTTTTTTTCTGGAAGTGTATGTTGAAAGAATCTGTATGGAAAAGAGGGAAGGAACGCAATATTCCCAAGGAAGCTGTGAAACAGGTGGGTAAGAACGAGCAGCAGCATGATCTAGGTACTTAAGGGGCAGCTTTAAAATGACAGATGTGGTTAAAGGAACGGCTGCAAATCGGAAGCGCTAGTGTGGCAGATAGAGTAGGGGCTGATTGCAAGCAAGCACAAGAGGGGGGCAAAGGCTAACTCCAGAGTGGTAGCAGTGGAGCAAAAAACAAACAGCAGGACGAGTGGGCAATGAGTAGTGGGACTGATGAGCAGCAGCAACTCGGGTCAGAGTGGAAGTGATGGCTTTGGTCCTGGGAGACGGGGGCTGCTGGGACAAGGACGTCAGGGAGGGGAGAGAGGGCTGGGAAAACAAGGGAGTACTGAGACCCAAGATTTCTGCCCCTACAGAATCGTAGGGGAGAGAGCTGGAGACGAGAATCCGCTTCGGCTCCCCAATTGAGGAAATTTTCGAAGGAGTCGGTGCTCGCCGCCGCGCCGCCTTCTGCCCCGCTCCCTTTTCCTGGTGGTAACTGCTGTGGCGTAGAGGGGAGAGGGAGGAAGAGGAGGAGGAGGAAGACCAAGAAGGAGGAGGGTGAAGATGAGGCGGGGGGTGGGGAGAAAGGGGGGTGCGGCCTGCACAGTCCCAGCGAAGCCTCCGCTCTCTCGTAGCCGGTCAGCCCCGGGTTTCCCCTAAGCCCAGCCCCGCATAGACTCACCCGCCTGCCTTGCCTCGCTTTTCCCTTAGCCGACTCCACGCGCTGCCGCGTCCTCACAAGAGACCACTGAACGAGTGTCGGGGAAAAAACTCTTCAGAACCGGGCCTGATTGCTTCAGCGAGTCCGACCTTTACGGCTGAGAGACAGACTCTCAGCTTTCGGTGGGTTCCACAGCCAGACGGGCCACCATCTTACATTAGGGTAAGACTCCTCCGGCCTCCGGTGCGCAGGCGCACGCCGATCCGGCTGGGAGGGGCGGGGGAGGGGCGGGAGGAGAGGCGGGCGGTCGCTCCCGCAGCACCCTGGGAGTTATAGTCCGCGGAGGATAACCGCCCAGCTGCAAGCCGGGAGTTGAAGTTCTTGCTCGGAGGGCGGACCGGGTCGCCCGCCTCACGTGGCCGCTAGATTACTGCCTTTCTTCGTGTTTTGCTTCGTTCTGTGGCCGCGTGTGAAGCTCCGCTGTCATTTCGTCGGCGGTCTCCGTTGGCTGCTCCGTCTCCTTGGTGTTTGCTCGGGAATGGGTTACCAGAACTCGGGCGAGCTTAACCAATTTAGGGGGAGCCGGGAATGGCTCCTCTGTGCTCCGCCCACCGTAGGTAGCAAAAGGGGCGGGGTAGAGGCAGGTTGCCGGTAGGAGGAGCGCGGGATTTGAGCGAGGGTGAGAATTTGATTCTGAATTGGCGTCTGGGACAAGTCAGCCTTAAGTCGTTTCTCGTGCTTGCACATTTCGGAGCCACCACCCTGGAGCCCCTCCTCGTCGTTAATCTCCAGTGAAGAAGTATCCCGCATTATCCTGTACAGATGCACAAGAGAACGAAAGACCCGTGCACTTACAAAAACCGGTTTCTGACGGAACAAATTTGAGATTACGTGGACTTCGCTGCAAATTAGTTCGGCGTTGTACCTGTACAGCTCTGTGCATGAAGTTCACAAACCATCACACATCAGATCAGTACATCCTAAAGAACGTAAGAAGGTACTCGCAATCTGTACGAGCGCCGAGGCATCCTCGACCACAAAAATCAAGTTCCTGGTGACTCCCGCTTGTCTCCTAGAACTCTGGTGAAAGGGGCGCTCCAAGCACTCAGTTTTGATTATTGCGTGTATTCTGCACCCATTCATACAGTAAATATTCACTGAGCTCCTCCTGTGTGCCTGGCATGTTCTATACACGGGAAGAGGACGGTGTAAAACACAAAATTCCCTGTTTGTATTCTAAGAATGCTTATATCTATTCTACCTGTCTTAGAGTGAAGGAAAAGGGTTAGGAGGCAATTAATTTTTAAAATATATGATTAAAATGCGTAGTATATCATAACAGATGAAAATTTAAAACAGAATGGGAATAAGAGAAGTTGCAATTTTAAAATCTGTGAACCTAATCTCATAGTGAGAAACCTTTGTTTCTTTTGTTGTTGTTGTTGTTTTTTAATACATTGGTTCTTTGTGTTTCAGTTTCTTCACTATCAAGCCTAGAGGCAACACTTATTTGGTGAAATTTTAAAACATATGATAAACTCACAGCTATAAATTTGAAATTTTAGAATCACGAAATTATTATCTAGCAGGGAAACCTGAGAAATCATTTGGACTCACCTTTATGTAACCCTCTGAAAGCATTCAGTGTAGGGACGCCTGGATGACTCAGTTGGTTAAGTGTCTGACTTCCAGGGACGCCTGGGTGGCTCAGTCTTTAAGCGTCTGCCTTTGGCTCAGGTCATGATCCCAGGGTCCTGGGATCCAGAACCACATTGGGCTCTCTGCTCTGCAGAATCCTGCTTCTCCCTCTCCCACGTCCCCTGCTTGTGTTCCCTCTCTCACTTTCTGTTAAATAAATAAATAAAATCTTTTTAAAAAAAAAGTATCTGACTTCCGACTCAGGTCATGATCACAGGGTCCTGGGATCAAGTCCCACATTGGGCTTCTTGGCTCTGCTGGGAGCCTGCTTCTCCCTCTGCCTACCACTCCCCCTGCGTGTGTGTGTGTGTGTGTGTGTGTGTGTGTGCGCGCGCGCACATGCGCGCGCTCCCTCTCTGATAAATAAATAAAAGCTTTAAAAAATAAATAAAAACATTCAGTGCAGAAGACCTTTTTTAAGTGTGTATTTTTTATATTACTAGTTTTATGGTGGGACATATGCAAAGTAATGAAAAGAACAAAATAAAAGGAATCCTTTCCATTATTAAAGATGAAAACCCATTGCATTAAAAACTAAAAGGGATCTTAGTCCTCATCTATTTAATCCAATGTTTCACAACCTTGTTTTAACCCAACACACCTTTTTTAAATGACAAATACTTTCATAATGTCTCCTTTATTAGCCTAAAATGAAATTCATAGATAATATAACCTGCATACATGCATGGTTTTGGTTTAAATCAAATATAAAATATAAAAAGCACAAAGAAAGTAATTTATAATGCAGTGATTTCTGTTCCAATATAAATGCTCAGGCATAACCATTCTAGAAAATATAATCAAGTCATAAATCAAGTGGCTACACTTATGTGTAAAATCCCTATGAATGTGAAAGCTACAACCAACGCAGGTATGGCGTTTCAACCACTTCTGGTGGACAACACTAATCTATCCTCAGTGTCCTCTGTAGATATATCTCTAAAATGTTCACTTTTAGAATTATGTAAAAATAAAAAACCAGCTCTGTGTTCATATGTAAAAATAGGTCAGATTTTAGGTACAGATAGCTATACACAGGTTTTCATCTACACTGGGGCCTTTCAAAGTTATGAGGGACACAAAATAATTTTTCATTGAGGAACGTTTTGCAAGAAGTCTTGGTTCCCAGGCTCTGCTCTCTAAAGGCCAATAATACCTCCTAGAGTATCTAACACTAGGGGGCAATACCACACCTGCTGAGGGTCGTTCACTCCTGGAGACCTAACAGCAAAGAAATGCCATTTCCTAGGTCACTAACTAATTAGTGCCCTCTCATGCCAGTGCTCCTTTTACTGTTTTGTATTACCAAGTTTTCATATATATATGTATATATACATACGTATCATTTCACTTAGATTAATCCATATAACATGTAATTCTCATACCATTTTAAAAGTTAATTTACATTAAATTCTATTACCTGACTTTCAGGGTGCCTGAGTGGCTCAGTCAGTTGAGTGTCTGCCTTTGTCTTGGGTGATTATCCCAGGGTCCTGGGATGGAGCCCCACATTGGGCTCCCTGCTCAATGGGGAGCCTGTTTCTCCCTCTCCTTCTGCCTTTCCCCGTCCCACTCATGCTCTGTCTCTCACTTTCCTCTCTCTCAAATAAATCAATAAAATCTTTCAAAAAATTAAATAAAAAAGAGAAAAGGAAAGAACTCTATATTGGCCTGAAAGAATATCCATGATATATTGTTTGATAAAGAATAAGTAAGCTGGGGGCGCCTGGGTGGTTCAGTGGGTTAAGCCGCTGCCTTCAGCTCAGGTCATGATCTCCGGGTCCTGGGATCGAGTCCCGCATCAGGCTCTCTGCTCAGCAGGGGCCTGCTTCTCTCTCTCTCTCTCTCTCTCTCTCTCTCTCTGCCTGCCTCTCTATCTACTTATGATCTCTCTCTGTCAAATAAATAAATTAAATCTTTAAAAAAAAAAAAGAATAAGCTGGGACACCTGGTTGGCTCAGTAAGTTAAACCTCCAACTCGATCTCAGCTCAGGTCATGATCTCAGGGTCTTGGAATCAAAGCCCTGTGTTCAGGGCTCTGGCTGGGCCTGGAAACTGCCTAGGATTCTCTCTTTCCCTTTCCCTCTATCCCTCTCCCCCGCCACTGCTCCTGTGCATGCATGCACTCTGGCTCTCTCTCTCTCTCTCAAATAAGTCTTTAAAAAATTAAGTAAATTACAATTTATATAATGTATATATAATGTTATATAATGTAATTCATTTTTTAGAAATAAAAAAGTATCCAAAAATATGTGAATACATTTTAATCCAGGACAGAAAAAGAATAGGAAGATATGTACACATCAAATATTTGCTGTGTGGGTGGTTACCTTGGGGAAATGCAACTGGAAAGAGGTGGGGGGGTAGAATACAATGTTTTCTTTATAAATTGCTATATTGCTTGATTGTTATATATATATATATGAATTACTTTTAAGCATTTTTTTAAAAATAGAAGAACACTCCACAGTGTGGAGAATGGATAGGAGAAAAGCAGGAATGAAAATAGAGCAGGTAATTTATTTTTTTAAAGATTTTATTTATTTATTTGACAAAGGGAGAGAGAGATCACAAGTAGGCAGAGAGGCAGGCAGAGAGAGAGGAGGAAGCAGGCTCCCTGCTGAGCAGAGAGCCCGATGCAGGGCTCCATCCCAGGACCCTGAGATCATGACCTGAACTGAAGGCAGGGGCTTAACCCACTGAGCCACCCAGGTGCCCTTAGAGCAGGTAATTTAAAGAACATTTTCGTTATCAAGGTGGCGGTTCTGGCTGGGGTGACAATGAAGTTAGCAAAGAGGTAATAAATTCAAGACATCCTTTGGGGGCGCTTGGGTGGTGCAGTTCGACTCTTGGTTTCAACTCGGGTCTGATCTTGGGGTTGTGTGATTGAGCCCCACTGGGCTCTGTGCTCTCACTCAGCTGAGAGTCTGCTTGGGTTTCTCTCTCCTTTTTCCTCTTCTCCTCCCCCCTGCTTGTGCGCACGTATGCGTGAGTGCTCTCTCTCTCTCTCTCTCTCGCATAAATAAATAAATGCATCTTTGGCGAGGGGAGATATCTTTGGCCTTGGTGATGAACTGGGTAAGGGAAGTGTGCTTATAAATGGCTCTTGGATTTTCTGACTTAAATGGCCCTGCAGATGGTGACTCCTTTGATAAGAACGGTGAACATTCAAACAGCATCTGGAGAGAATGAAAACAACTTCATTGGAGGAACTACAGGATTGCAGGAAAGTAAGGATTGCATGTTTGAAATTAGAGAACGTGAACATGATGGCAACTGTATTTTGTCCAACTTGTACTTGGGTTTTACCACAGCAGCAATGGATAGATGGGCTTATCTAGGCTGAAGAGAATGCAAACAGGGAGGGGTTAATGGGCAACCAGCACTATAGGTTGTTTCCAATTTTGTCAACCTTCATAAATTATTAATATATGGATATTTTAAATAAATAAAATTTCCAAGTTACTCTTGGGGTATTGTCTCAAATGTAAACCTACTGGGGCCAAAGGAAATTATCAGTTTTATGACCCTTGTCATGGTCAGGTTGCTTTAATATTAATGGATATCAATACCACTTTGTTTGGGGGACCTTTTTTTCCAAAAATCCATTTACTCTGAGGTTTATCTTTCCTCCTTCATTTTAATTATTTAGTGAATAGTGGATTGCTAAATATTGAGTGTTGGTAGGGAGGAAAGCACTAAACACCTCAAAGATGTTGGGCTTAAAAGGGGAAGACAGAAAACAATAAACAAAGTTAATAGCAAAAAAACAAAACAAAACTCTACTTCTGTGTTGGCAAAGTATTAGGAAAGACAAAGAACAGAGTAATGGAACTATCAGGAGGAGATTTACTTTAGATTGGAAAGCCTCTCTAAAGAGAGAACTTAATCTAAAATTTAAAGGTTTAGAAAGGATCACCCATTTTAAAAAATGGCCCTTGCCAGGACAGGAGGCAAGAATGAGTTAGCAAATTCCAGAAATGAAAAGTTAGCCTGTGAGGCTAGGGCATTCAAAGACAGAGTGGTAGAAGATGAGGTTATGGAAGAAAGCAAAAATCCAGATTATCTGGGGTTCTACATGGAATTTGGACTCCATTCTGAGTAGAGTAAGAGACAATTGAACAGTTTGGAGCAGAGGAGTAATGTAAATCAATTTATCTTTTCAAAAGATCAGAGTGGCTACCCTATAGAGAATGGATCGAAGATAAGTTGCAAATGTGTAAGTGGAGAGACCAGTTAGGATGTTAATACAGAAGTACAGCCTGGAGATGATAAATGGCTTAGACTAGGGCAGGGCTGGGTCTAGGGTCAGGTGAGGGAAGTCTTCACCTTGGGCACAACATTCAAGCAAGCACCAAAAGATGTAGGAACCAAGGTAAATAATATTTTGAGATAACATTTTTTTTAAAGATTTTTATTTATTTATTTGTCAGAGAGAGAGAGAGAGAGCAAGAGCGAGCACAGGCAGACAGAGAGGCAGGCAGAGACAGAGAGAGAAGCAGGCTCTCTGCGGAGCACGGAGCCCGATGTGGGACTTGATCCCAGGATGCTGGGATCATGACCTGAGCCGAAGGCAGCCGCTTAACCCAGTGAGCCACCCAGGCGTCCTGAGATAACATCTTTAAAAATCAAAATCATCGGGCTCTCTGCTCAGCGGGGAGCCTGCTTCCCTCTCTCCCTCTGCCTGCCTCTCTATCTACTTGTGATCTCTCTCTCTGTCAAATAAATAAATAAATAAAATCTTTTAAAAAAATAAAAATAAAAATAAAAATTAATGCAAAAAATCCCACGACAAGCAAAATGTTAAAATCAAAAATAGAAGATCCAACCCTAAATTTAGAAAACGCTGCCTCACTTCTTTCCCTCTAACCCTGACCCTGGTTCCAATGAAATTTTATTTACAAAGATTAGGTAGCTGGTCCACAGGCTATAGTTTGCTGACTTAATTTTTTTTTAAATCATTCATTTAAGACGAAATACAAATGGCTCATTGATATATTACCCTACAACCAAACAGTTCCACTTCTGGGCAGGAGCGGTATATGTACAAATGAGTGTGTATAAATCTGACACCTGTATGCCAGGAGACTCAAAGGCAGCATTAGTTGCAGTAGCAAAAGACCTGGAAACAACCCAAGCGTCAATCAAAGTGGAATGCATAAGAGTAGTTTAATATGGTATAATTCTATACAGCAAAAGGAAGAAAGAAAGAAAGAGAGAAAGAAAGAAAAAGAAAAGAAAAAAAAAAGAACTATGCTACACATTTCAATTTCAGAGAATGATTTTCTCCCTTTTTTTTTTTAAAAAGATTTTATTTATTTATTGGACAGAGAGAGATCACAAGTAGGAAGAGAGGAAGGCAGAGAAAGAGGTGGGGGAGGGAAGCAGGCTCCCTGTGGAGCAGAAAGCCCGATGTGGGGCTCGATCCTAGGACCCTGGGATCATGACCTGAGCCAATGGCAGAGGCTTTAACCCACTGAGCCACCCAGTGCCCCTATTTCTCTCTCTCTCTCGTTTTTTTTTTTTTTTTTTTTTTGAGATTTTATTGATTTATTTGACAGAGAATGAGAGAGAGAGCACAAGCAGGGGGAAGCAGCAGGCTTCTTGAAGGAGAAGCAGGCTTCCCAATGAGCAGGGAATCTGATTCAGGGCCCTATCCCAGGACCCTGGGACCTGAGTGGATGGCAGATGCCCAAACAACTGAGCCACCCAGGCGCCCCTGATTTTCTTTTTAAATGGGCTCCATGCCCACTGTGGGGCTTGAACTCATAACCCTGAGATTAACAGTCACATACTTTCCTGACTGAGCCAGCCAGGTGCCCCTCAAAGAATGATTTTCAAAACAAAATATAAGGCAAAGGAAGAAAGTCACAGATGAATACATGTAACGGTTAACAATGTGATACATTTTATACAGAGTTCAAAAATAGGCAGAACTAAGTAATATTGCCCAGAGATGCATAGAGTTAAAATTACAAAGAAAAACAAGGAAACGTTTTACACAAAATTCAGCACTCAGTTATCTCTAGGGGACGAAAAGGACCATCATCTGAGAAGGTTATGCAGAGAACTTGATGTGGTGTGTTTCTTGATGGATCCTGTAGGCACACTGGTGTTCATGTTAAGTGTTATTTTTAAAAGATGTAAATACATTTTGTACTTCTTTGTGTGATATGTTTCACAATGAAAACAGTTATATTATTCAAGGACATACTTATCAAAGAATTGAATTAGTATTCAGGTTTCCCGTCCTAAAAGAAACTAATATTTTGTAGACATGAATATTTTGCACTCGTTCGAGATATAGATAATATCTCTCTTATTCAACTTTCCTTACTCAACTTTTAAACTTATGGAGATAAATACAGTATAATTTACCAAATCCATGGATTAAAATAGAAAGTACATATGATCATTCTAATAGATGCAGAAAAAGCTTTCAGTAAAAGTCAATGCTCAATGATTAAAATTTACATTTTTGCAAACTAGGAATAAAAGGGAACTTCCTTAATCCACTAGAAACCTAGAGCAAAAATTACACTTAATGGGGGAATTTCAAAAGCATTTTCTTTAAAACATGACAAGAACGTTCACTATTACCATAGTAATGGAGGGTGTAGCTGATGTAAAAAGACATAAAAAGGAAACAAGAACAACAACTAGGAAGAAAGAGAAAAAAACTCTCATTATATATAGATATTATTATTGTCAATGGAGAAATTCCAGAGAACATATGAACAAACAATGAAAACTAAAGAGGTTTCAGCAAGGTTGTTGGTTTCATCATCACCCTACAAAAATCAATAGCATTTATATACATATCAGCAATTACAATCAGAAACAATTTATAAATGCACATGACAAAAAATAGTAAAATTTGTTAAGTTTGGGGAATGGGTTTTTAACCCCATGGGATTTCTGGCTTTCCGTAATAGCATGAAAGATGATTCTGACCATCTTTGCCTTGCACACATATCACTAAGTATTGGATAGTGTACATGCAAAATAAATTGGGTGGGGAGAACATACTAGAGATGCAACAAGGCATCATTCCTCATTATCCCACATAGACATATGCTGAATTTAAGCCTGGCATAGACTGGTATACCTTTACAAAAAAGGGAGGGGGGAAGGGGTGGCCCCAGGACCACACTCCTGTGATGTGGTAAGTATATACGGAGAATGGGATCAGGCGACATCTAGGCAATTATGTATAACAAGAACATCCTGGTTGGGAAATGACTGTCAGCAAAGAAAAGCTTCTGGAGCTCAGGTTCTGATAATGGCCTTTTTTGTGTTGCGATAATGCCGATCTGGTGAGCCAGCTTCTTGCTAGGCTGCTTGCATGGTCAACTATTGCCACAAAAGTGCTGTGTAACAAATGACCCCAGAAACGCAGTGTCTTAAAAGAATTAACGTTTGTTTTCTCTCAGGCAGTTGCAGGTCAGCTGAAGCTCAGCCTATCTAAACTGGGCTTATCTGAGGGGCTCTGCTTCCAGCTGCAGATCCAGCTGGGCTTGTCTCCTCTGTGTGTTCAGCTCAGGATTTCTTTCATTCGTATTCATTCTGGGGCCCAGGCAGAAGGGCGGCAGCTTCCTGAGCAAAGTTCTTCTTAGGATAGTGCAGAGATGCCAGAGGGCCGGCCCAAATATGCAAGCACATGGAAAGGCCCTCCTTGTACCACTTTGTCAACATCTCAGTAGTCAAAGCAAATTACGTGACCAAGTTCCAATCAAAAGAACCAGGAGGTAGACGCCTCTCATGGAGGTTGAGTGGAGTGAATATTTGCTGAACCATCATCCAATTTACCGCGATACTGAAAGAGGGGCCATCTAGAACTGTCTGTCTTCACTCTACACTCTGCTTTCTGGTTCTTGGGGGCTCTTTAATAGAAATCATTTTTTTCCTCTCACTAAAGACCATGAAAAAGAATCTGGATAGGAGCGCCTGGGTGGCTCACTTGGCTAAGCATCTGCCTTCAGCTCAGGTCATGATCCCTGGGTATATCATGTCATGATCAAACCCCACACTGACCTCATGCTCTCTCTCGCTATTTCTCTCTCTCAAATAAATAAATAAAATCTTTATTAATTTTTTAAAAGATTATTTATTTATTTGTCAGAGGGAGAAAACAGGAGTGACAGGCAGAGGGAGAAGCAGGCTCCCTGCCGATCAAGGAGCCTGATGCTGGCTTTGATCCCTAGACTCCAGGATCATGACCTGAGTGAAAGGCAGATGTTTAACCAACTGAGCCACCCAAGCATCCCTAAATAAAAATCTTAAAACAAAATTTTTGTATAAATGCCAGAGTGTTTACTAAAAAGCACTGAAGTCATGATAATATGTGGGCTTTGACCTGGGAAGGAGTTGGAGCTTAAACTCCTTTGAGTTGAGACTATTTCTGCCCAAGGGGCCTTTGCTTATGCAAAAGAAAAAGAATTTAAGAAACAAACCTGCCTTTGGTCAATGGTCAAAGGTAAGTCTTTTGGGTGCCAAAGATAAAGATCCCCTTCTTATTAAATATGCTGAAGGAATATTGCTTTTACCCTGGGGCCATTAGTTTACTAAAGGGGAACATATGAAAAGTGGGGTGACTTCATGGAACCTGGAACTAAAGGAATAGGGGTTAGAATTTAACCTTCTGCACTTAACTGGGACACTGGAATGCCATACTTCAGAAGGTAAGGGCAGATGCTCTCTGGCAGATCATGGAGATCACTTGATCCTGCCCTTGGCTGCTAGTCCCATCAGGTTCTTGGTAGAAGGAAACAGAAGTTCTCTGGAGAAACCCTACATTATCCTAGCTTTTAAATTATTCTTAAAAGTAATGTTTAAGATAAAATGTCGAAGAGCTGCGCCTGGCTGGCTCGGTTGGTCGAGCATGTGACTCTTGAGTTGTGAGTTCGAGCCTCAGGTTGGGGGTGGAGCCTACTTAAATTATAAATAAATAAATAATTAATAATGTAAAATAAAACATCTAAGAAACAATAAGAAATTATGGAATACATTTCAGGTCAAGATAATGCAGGATTGAAACCCAGGTGCTCACCACAATGAGCTGATCATTAATGAGCCCTTTTTTTCTCTCTACTACACATGGGTCTCACTACCCATGCTCCCTTACATCCTGTTACTTCTTTGAATCTCCCATATAACTACCCCAAGTCGGCTTCTGAAAACCAGTACAACAGCGGGGCCCCTGGATGGTTCAGTAGGTTACTGAACTCCTGATTTTGTAGGTTTTGATTTCAGTAGGTCCAACTCTTGATTTTGGCTCAGGTCATGAACTCAGGATCGTGAGAGCAAGCCCTGTGTTGGACTTAAGATTTTCTATCTCCCTCTTCTCCCCCATTTTGCATGCACATTCTCTCATTCTCTCTATAAAATAAGTAAATCTTAAAAAACAGACAAACAAACAAACAAACAAAACCTTGGGGCACCTAGGTGGCTCAGTCGGTTAAACGTCTGCCTTCAGCTTGGGTCTTCACCCTGCGATCATGCTGCCTTCATCCTGCGATCCTGGGGTCCAGCCCTACGTCAGGATCCCTGTTCAATGGGGAGCCTGCTTCTCCCTCTCCCCCCTCTTCTTGCTCTCTCTTTCTTTCTCTCACTGCTTCTCTCCCTCTCTCAAATAAATAAAATCTTAAAAAAAAAAAAACTAGTACAATTATACAATCACATAACCCCCACCACAATCAAGATATAAAACTGCCCTCACCCTAATAAGTTTCCTTGTGCCTCTTTGAAGTCAATTCTCTCTCCCTACCCTTAACCTCATGCCACCACTGACCTGCTTCTATTACTACCATTTTGCTTTTTACATATTTTCATATAAAATGGAAATTAATTGATTTTTTTCCATCTTGTTAATTTTATCGCATGGAAGTTAAAAGAAATTTATTATATCTGCTTGAAACTGTTGACTTCATCCAAGAAGTATCCTGAGGGACTCCCATTTGTATCTACTTCCGGGATTCACGGAAGTCTGGCACCTCTGGGAGACAGGGACAGCCACCAGAATTCTACTGTAGAAGATCTCAAGAAATTTCCTGAGAAATGAGTCTTCAGGGAAGAACCTGGCATATAAGATTGTAACAAAACCTTAGTCACTGGAGGGCCAGAGGATATTACTGAGTCAGTCATGTTTGTTACTCAAATCTGTGTCCCAGTTCGGCCCTCTCTATAAACTCATATCTGAGTAATGCGGGAACCCAAGTGCAGGTGTGTGTGCTGGGAAGAAGAGGAAATGTGAGCTATGAGTCAAATATTAAAGAGCAATTTCCCTAAAATCTCTGTGTGACATTGGTATACAAGCATCATGTTTACCACTCATTCATAAAGTAGGATATCCAAAGCACACTCACCCAGAATTCAGAGGACCTTTGGCACCTTGACAAATCCAGCAACGATGATCTTTATTGAGGAAGGAGGTGGCAACAAGGGCAAATGACAGCTTGGTGAGCACCAGCAGCGTGATGGGCACCTCCACGTGGTTTGGCAGGAAGCCGAATCCTCAGCTCTTACTGCTGCGGGGGGGCGGGGGGGGGGGCTGTTCTTGGAAGTGGACCAGATAGCCCAATGATTCAGAATTTGGACTGGGTGGCTCAGTTGGTTAAGCATCGGACTCTTTATCTCAGCTCAGGTCCCTCATTGGGCACCTCGCTGGGCGTAGAACCTACTTGATTTAAAAAAAAAAAAAATTGGACTTCAGAGACTGGTCTGGACTGAAACCCCGGTGACATTCTATCCTACCAACATGGGGTGCCCTGATATGTCAACTATTGGTAGATGTCTGAGCTTTAACAATTCTTTTATTCCCTCAAGAAATTCTTATTGAGGATCTGCCATGTATCAGGCATCCATGAGGATGTGGGCATGAGCAAAGCAAACCACTAATGGAGAGAAGTGCCAAGGCTCAAGTCATTCTGTGCTGGGAGCACAGAGACTCATTCAGCCTGCTCGTGGTGTCTTACTATTTTCAAGTTACAGACTCCTTGCCACCTGCCACCAAGCTCTCCCTTTGAACAACTGAGTTTGGAATCTGCAGCTCTGACCTGGATAGTTTCATCAGTTTCCTCTTGAGTCTCCAGCCTTCCCGTCTCCTGCTCCCCTTCTCTGAGAGAAGGGTGTTCAGACATTTATCCTCCTACAGCCCAGATAACTTCATCAGAAGGGACGGGAGAGAGAGAGAGAGAATCCCGAGAAAGATCCGTGTAACCCTAAGTACCTTTGCTCTGCTTTTGTCTTTTCTGATCTTACAGGAAGAGACCAAGGCTGTAGTTCAGTGTTAGAGGTTATCCCATGTAGGACCCCGGTTCCGGGGCTCTCTGTCTCTGTTCTTGTTTCTGTAAGAGGCTGGGTCCAGCTCAGGTTGTTTTTGTCATTTTCACTGTATAGGGTTCCTGAATGCCAAGAACACCCCTAGACCCTGGCTAACATAAGTGGGAAATAAATTTATTAGAAGGATATTGGATGACTCAGAACTGGCTGGGAAATGAAGAACCAGGCTTAGAAAACAGACAGGAGGAACCAGGGGGCAGGCAGCTGGAGCAGTCTGGTTAAAAGGACAAACATGGCAGGCGATGATATGATGATCATATCATCACCATTGTTCTGCATGGCTCCAATGGTACCGTTGTATCTGATGCATACTGCCACAGGTAGAATCTGACTAACTCCTCCTCCTTGCATCATTCATTGAGTCCCAGAAAGAGCATCTCCTTGCAGGGCCTAGGTCACATGCCTGAGCTTTAGCAGTCTGGAAACTTGGACAAAACCGATGGCGTATTTATTGGTTGCCCTCAGCTTCCCCTGGCTGATGCTCCCCCAAGTGGGAGGAGAATGATTGATCATAGGTCAAGATGCAAAATCATATTTGGCAAGAGGCTTCCATGGGTTTCGTGCTGACCCTGTCTGAGCCCATCATTATATAGCCATCCTTCAGATGTTCTTTTTAATTCAATAACTGTTTTTAGTTCCATGTGACTCCCTTGCCCTCATTCCCACCTCTCACTTTGCCCCATTTCTCTGCAACCTTATTTGAACCTATTTATTCTGCTGTTTTCTTGACTAAGACCCTTCCCGTAGCCTTCATAATTTCAAATTTGTAGTCTTGTATTCTGTACTTTTTCCAGCTTTAAGGCCTTTGTACACTGAAAAAATCTGTGCACTTGGAGCTCAGGTTATCTCTTTTCAACCACCCTGTTCTGCTATTGAAACACTTCGCTTAATTTGTAAACCGTCCTACTGATAGAGTAACTCATTCCAAAAAATCCAGTTTTCCTTTGCATGTTACAAACCTCTAATTTGTGTTATAGTTCATTATTCTCAACTACTAGAAATTTATTTTTTTTCCTTTAAAAAAAAAACTTTGGAAATAACTACTCTAAAAAAGGTTTCAAAGAATCTTCTTGGAGTACCTGGGTGGCTCAGTCAGTTAAGCATTTCCCTTCAGCTCAAATCATGATCCCACGGTCCTGGGATCAAGACCCGCACAAGGTTCCCTGCTCAGCGGGAAGTCTGCTACTCCCTCTCTCTCTCCCCCTGCTTATGCTGTCTCTGTCTCTCTCAAATAAATAAGATCTTTAAAAATAAATAAATAAAAGAGCTTTATTGCCCCCCCAAAAGGAACCTTCATTTTCAGTGTTTACCTAATGTTATTTTCCCTGTAAAAAGAAACACCTGTGGTCTATATGTTTAAGTATATTCTTTTCAGTATTGTTCGTAACAGCAAAATAGAAGTTCTAACTCTCCAATGATAGTGGACAGGCTAAAGGTATTATGACATATTAATATTGGAAGTCTACAGTCACATAAATGAATGATTCAGATCTGTATATATAATGGTATGGAGCCCTGCCCATCATGTCCTGGTATGAAAAAAAGCAGGGAACAGAAGTTTATGTATGGTATGTTATCATTTGTGGAAAAAAAATATGTATGTAAAGAATATCTCCAGATGGATATACAAGAAACTAGTAATAGTGATTCCCTCTGGAGAAGGAATCTGTTGGCTCAGGAGGTAAGATGAGAGGGAGAGATTCTTTGTTCAGTACACTCAATGTGATACCAAAATAAAATAAATTCCTTCTACTGGGAGAAGATCCAGACACAGAGACAAAGACTATAATAATTTATAATTCATCTGGAAGACTTTGAAAAACTACTCCATTTAAAGACTTTTGGTTTGTGGTTTAAATATTTTCTGATTTCTCCTCCGGGTTTGATTGCCACAAAAACTTTGGGAAAACAGGATTTTTGGTTTCACTTTATTTCTTTGGAGGAGGCTGATCTGCATTTTTGAAGAGCCATTCTAGAACAGAGGGGATGGATATTGGAACTGCATCTTCCCTTCTCTGTTACTCTCTCAACAAGTATTTACTGAGCACCAGCAGGCCCGTGAGGCCCCGTGCACGCATTCGGGTGGTCTGCATGTTTCATACCCTGATGAGAATAAAGTGGGAGAAAATATACACTTGATTGATCATGATTAATTCTTGTTCCATTGTTCAGGGTACAGTTCTGTGTGATTTTTCTCATTCCAAGTCCTTGAAATACCAATAAAGAGACGTAAGAGTAAAAAGAAAAATCCTTATATGTTCAGACACATTTGCTTCCCAACTGTGAATTATTTTTTTTTCTCCTGGTATTCCAGTAGGTAGCAAACAGTATTTAAAAAATGAGGATCCTGGGATGCTTGGGTGGCTCAGTGGGTAAAACCTCTGCCCTTGGCTCAGGTCATGATCTCAGAGTCCTGGATCCAGCACTGCATCGGGCTCTCTGACCAGGGAGCCTGCTTCCCCCCTCTCTCTGCCTGTCTCTCTGCCTACTTGTGTTCTCTGACTGTCAAATAAATAAATAATCTTTTTCAAAAATGAGGATCCTATTTTCTTCCTTTTTAAAAAAAAATATTTTATTTAGGGGCGCCTGGGTGGCTCAGTGGATTGAGCCGCTGCCTTCGGCTCGGGTCATGATCCCAGAGTCCTGGGATCGAGCCCCACATCGGGCTCTCTGCTCCGCGGGGAGCCTGCTTCCTCCTCTCTCTCTGCCTGCCTCTCTGCCTACTTGTGATCTCTCTCTCTGTCAAATAAATAAATAAAATCTTAAAAAAAAAGTATTTTATTTATTTGACAGAGAGAAATCACAACTAGGCAGAGAGGCAGGCAGAGAGAGAGGAGGAAGCAGGCTCCCCGCGGAGCAGAGAGCCCGATGTGGGGCTCGATCCCAGGACTCTGGGATCATGACCCGAGCCGAAGGCAGAGGCTTTAACCCACTGAGCCACCCAGGTGCCCCGAGGATCCTATTTTCATGGCATAAGCTTTATAGAACAAACCAAGTATATAATAAGCTATAAAAATGTCATAGTAGGAGTTTCCATTTAAATATTTAAATACATATGTTTAATTGTATTTCAATAGTTTTCACAATTTGCTTGGAATCTGAAGAGATCAGCAAAATAATGCTGCATGATTGGAAATAAAATAAATCTTTTAACCTTTTTCCCTACCACATGGCATCTACTGACATCTTGCAATGCTGTGAGAATTGAGTTCTCTAATTCTTTTCCAAAGATTTAGACAGCTATTTCCACCTTGAGACATTTGTAGAGACTAAATAAAAAGCAGAGCATCTGAGACAGAAATATCTGGTACTTCACACACCCGTGTTGCAATTGTAATGCAAAGGCCAATGAAAAGTAACAAATCCAAGCCATGAAGAAACCACTAGGAAAACTACTTGACCACAAAAGTCTAAGGAACAGCAACCCCCGATTCCATAGTACATACAGATAGATAGTTCATGCATTCATTCATACGTTCAAGGACATAGGCTCCAAAGTCAGACAGCCTCAGTTATAATCTTGACTTTGTTACTTATTGCTAATGTGACCTTGTTCAAATTACTCAACTTCTGTGTCTCAGTCTCCTTTTGTATTAAATCATGCATACCTCCTAGGACTTTTAAATATCGGCTCTTTGCACAGTACTTGGCACAAGGTCAACATTATAGAAGATCTTGTGAGATTAATAATTATTTGAACAAGTCTGCTTGAGCAACTACTATGGTCCAGGCCCTGACCCAGGTGCATTGGTTACAGTGGTAAATGAGTGAGTCACAGCTTCTGCCTCCATACCTGTGAGGCTACGGAGAAAAACAACTAAATACGTGATTAGAAAAATGTGAGGAGTGTTTGGACAAGGAATGTATAAAGTGTTACACTTTACATCCCTAGCTTAGGTCAAAGCAAAGTCTGGCTGGAAGAGGCAGTACAGTATAGGGGTTAAATGGCTCTGGGAAGTCCAGCTCTCTGACTTTGTATCATGGTTCCTGCACTTTCTGCTTGTGTGACTTTGAACAATTTACTTAACCTCTCTGTACCTCAGATTTCTCACCTATAAAATGGAAATCATAATTGTACCTGCCTCTTAGAGGCAGGATTAAATGAGTTTTATTTAAAATACTTAAACAGGGGCGCCTGGGTGGCTCAGTGGTTTAAGCCGCTGCCTTCGGCTCAGGTCATGATCTCAGGGTCCTGGGATAGAGTCCCACATCGGGCTCTCTGCTTGGCAGGGAGCCTGCTTCCCTCTCACTCTCTCTGCCTGCCTCTCTGCCTACCTGTGATCTCTCTCTGTCAAATAAATAAATAAAATCTTTAAAAAAAATAAAAAAATAAAAAAATAAAATACTTAAACAGTACCTAGAACATGGTAAGCACTCTAAGTGCTTATAGAAGTGTCTTAATAATAAATAGTACTTGAGTATTACGTGTTATTACTTAATAATTATCACATCATGAAAATAGGATAATAGTATGATACTCTTATAGTTCATCTTGTCTAGCTTTCTTCTTTAGTTTTACCTCCCTTTTTATGAGACATGCAAAGATTTTAGAGCATTATGTTTTACCTGCATCTTTTGCCTAAATCAACGGTATAACTAAAAGCTTCCTCCGTGCTTCCTCTCCTTTTAGGTCTGGCTTTTAGTACAGGTTGAAAAGGGACATTTAAAATTCTAGAAGCTGGAGAGGTGCTTGGCTGACTCGGTCAGTAGAGCATGTGACTCTTGACCTTGGGGTCATGAGTTCAAGCCCCACATTGGATGTAGAGTTTACTTAAAACTCTAGAATCTGAAGCCATTGCATGTACAGATAATACCAGCGTGCCTTATAATGTTATTTGGGCATTCCTCTTCTGGAAAGAGCACTGAACTTGTAGTCAGAAGACTTGGGTTTTATGCCGAGCTGTGTCACTCTCTGAATGCTCTTGGGCAAGTCACTTAACTTGTCTGAGCTTCAGTTTTCTTATCTGTTAAAATTGGAGAATAATAATTCTTCATTTACCTAGGTGGTTTAAAGACAGATGAGATAGTGTATGAAGGAAAGAGGACTTCATAACCTGCAAAGGTCCATGCAATTAGATACGCGGTTAATCTCACTTATATGTGAAATGTCAAACAGTCAAACTCATAGAAGCAGAGAGTAGAAGTGGTTGCTGGGGGTTGAGGTGTACAAAGTTTTAATTATGCAAGATAAATCAGTTCTGAAGATCTGCTCTACAGTATAGTGCCTCTAGCTAATGATTTGCTAAGAGGGTAGTTCTTAAGTGTTCTTACACAAAAATAACAATATAATAATGATAATGGAGGAAGGAGGAAACTTTGGGAGGAGATGAATATATTTATGGCCTTGATGGTTTCACAGGTACATAACTAACCCCGACCTCATCAAGTCGTATACACTAAACATGTACAGCTTCTTGCATGTGAGGCATACCTCAATAAAGCGGTAAAAAAAAAAATTAGAAATACAGCACATGCATTTGCTTCTTATAATATCTGATGTAGTTTGTTGTTGTTGTTTTTTTTTAAGATTATTTATCTACTTATCTGAGAGAGCGAAATAGGGAAAGAGAGAGAGCAAGCAGTGGGGAGAAGGAGAAACAGGCTCCCCACTGAGCCAGGGACCCGATGCAGGGCTTAATCCTAGGATCCCGGGGATAATGACCTAAGCAGAAAGCAGAGGCTTAACCGCTGAGCTACCCCGGGCCCCCCTGATCTAGTTTTCGACACATCTGGCCACTCTCATGGCCCATTCCTGTTGCCCAATAAATCTGCAGACATGCCCCAAAACTTGGGCTACTTACCTCAATTCCAGATCAATCTAGGAGCCTATCTAGGGCTTAAACTGCAAGAGGGGTAGGTTTGTAGGTATGAGAAAGAAACTAAACTTGCTTTCTTCTTTTTTCTCCTCTATATCCTGAAAAATCCTTGATCTACCCATTCAACAAAAAGAGTGGAAGTAAGAGGAGTTTTTCTTCCCGTCCCTTCTCTGTATTTTTAGGGTCCTTTACATCCATCTGTATCAGATGGAGAGTCACGGAGTATTACAGTTATGTGTTGATCTCCCTGTTACTCCTACAGACCTCTTTTTAAAAAATTATTTTGTTTTTCATGGTGGGTTCTCGATAAATGTTGGATTGAACTTACCTGAATGGAGTGTAACACAATCGAAGCTATTCAGAGCTCAGAACATATTTCACACACACAGATCAAGTGATTAATTCAAAAAGAGTTTCAAGGGGGTTAAAAATAGAAAGCTGGATCCAGGCAGTTTTGTTCAGAGACTGTTGGAGGGGGTAAAACAGCTCTGGCTGCAGGCTAGGGTCTTTGTTATGAGAAAAATGCAAATACGAAGAATTGCAAAACACCGCTAGGGAAATGTCTGGGTATTTTTGAACCTTTGGCAAAGATGAATTTCTGTCTGGAATATGCGTCCTTCCAGTCCCTCCTCTCTCTAATCTTAGTCATGGCTTAACCCAGGAGCACATAATAAATAATCAAAATTTATAGAAATCTTTTTCTAAGCCCTGTTTGCCTTGAAATTATGACCTAGCAGTTTCTTCCTCCACCAATAATTCTGAAATTAACATGGTATATCAATATGTAAGCGGCACGTCTTGGCTTTGCTACTACAGTTTTGCTTTACAATATTGCCTCTCAGTATCAGACGTGATTCATTTTGGTTCATATTCACGGAGGTCCTATAGTAAATAGTTTGTGTGAGAAAACTACTATATAACATTACTTTAAAGGCATTATGCTTTGTTTAATTTTGTTTCTAAAATAGGATAGGGAGACTATATGGATTTTTTGTTTTTTAAGATTTTATTTATTTATTTGACAGAGAGAGATCACAAGTAGGCAGAGAGGCAGGCAGAGAGAGGGGGAGAAGCAGGCTCCCCACTGAGCAGAGAGCCTGATGCCCGGCTTGATCCCAGGACCTTGAGATCATGACCTCAGCCGAAAGCAGAGGCTTAACCCACTGAGCCACCCAGGCACCCCGAGACTATATGGATTCTTAAAGAAATTTTTTTTGAACCATTTCCTGAACTTTACCAGCAATAAAAAAAAAAGTAAGTAAAAATTTGATACCATTTAAAAAGAAAATCTTACTAATTATATATATTTTAAAATACTAATAGTTGGGTTTGAGGGCCAGGTACATTCTGTGGCAGAAATGTAAAGTCTTTAAAACAATTTTACTCTATCTATTGAGAGTATTTAAAAAATTCATGCAGGGGTACCTGGATGGCTCAGTCTGTTAAGCATCTGCCTTCAACTCAGGTCATGATCCCAGGGTCCTGGCATTGAGCCCCGCATCAGTGTATGTCCTATATTGTTTATATACATTTAATATATTAAACATATATTTATATATTTAAATATATAAATATAATATATAATATAATATAATATAAATATAAAATAAATTTATATTGATATATATAAATATATATTTAAATATATTTGTACAAATATTTTATGTTTTATTATATGTAAAACATAATATATGTTTTACATATATTTTATATGTTTTGTATTTTATATATTTTTACATACAAATAATATATTTTTCTATAGTATATATTATATGAAAATACATTTTAATATATAAATATTTTTGTATATTTTAAATCTATATTAATAGCTATGTGTCCAAATTAAATTTGTCCAAATAAATTTGTCCGAATAAAATTTATCCAAATAAAATTAAATCAAGGTGTTGGCTGTAGGATTGTGGCAAATCTCAGTTTTTATTGTTTGCACCATTCTGTGTTTTCTAAATGCCCTTTTATGAGCATGGGTTATTGTTATCATCAGAAAAAGATCACTGAAAATTATGGAAAATCAGTGAAACTCAGCATAGGGATGAAATATTACACATGGTTAGATGGGGTGAGTGACAGAGTCAGAAGTTTGCCCAAGAAATTCTTGCTTGGAAAGAGCATCTCAGAGGATCCAGGGATCAGAGTTCACCTTTGCCAGTCATAATCTAGAAAATATTTAAGTACTGTAAGCCAAACTCGTGGAAGAATCAGGTTTGAGCATGTTTATAAGAATTGGGAACTTGGCTGCCTGGCAGGAGAGATGGTCATAGATGAGATCACTGAACATTGAAGGAGGGTGTTAATAACAGCTAATAGCTCTGAAGTCACACAGAGAGACAGAACACCATCTTCTACAAAGATTAGCCAGGCACCCAGACAAGTCCTATACCTCTGTGCAGGAAGGTCGAAATTAAGTAATTAATTATTCTTTTTAAAAAATTAACATATAGTGTATTATTTGTTTCAGGGGTACAGGTCTGTGCTTCATCAGTCTTACACAAGTCACAGCACTCACCATAGCACATACCCTCCCCAGTGGACCATCACCCAGCCACCCCATCCCTCCTGCCCCACTCACCTCCAGCAACCCTGTTTGTTTCCTGAGATTAAGAGTCTCTTATGGGACTATGTACTCTGAAAAACAACCTGAGGGTTTTGAAGGGTCAGGGGTGGGAGGTTGGGGCAACCTGAGGGTTTTGAAGGGTCAGGGGTGGGAGGTTGGGGGAACAGGTGGTGGGTAATGGGGAGGGCACGTTTTGCATGGAGCACTGGGTGTTGTGCAAAAAGAATGAATACTGTTACACTGAAAAAATAAATAAAATGAAAAAAATGAAAAAAAAAGAGTCTCTTATGGTTTATCTAGTAATTAATTATTCTTATTCTCATTCATCTATTTGTTTATCCAAGATATTAAGCACTTCTCAAGTGGTGGGCACTGTGCAAGTCCCAGGGGATATACTGGTGAATAGTATATTGAGAACCATACTTGAGGCTGAACAATTTGGGTTTATTAATTCGTTGCTGTGCAGGAGAATACACACCATGGGGAGCCGTGGGGCATTTTGGAAAGAGGGTATTAGAGGACTTGGGGTTAGGTTAGGTAATTTTGGAAAAGGTCCCAGGAAACAGAGGTTTAGTCTGCTTACAGGAAGTGGAGGTGATTCTATGACTGGACATATCAGTGTATCTTATTTACAGGGAGGCTACAGCTGTAATTAGGAAAGAAGTAGCAGTCACTTATATTAGCCGAAGGGATAATATTTGGTATTTTGTGCCTTGGAGACTTAATACTTTCTCTGTTCAGATATGATTATGAGTGGTTTGGCTTTGATCTTGATTCATCACGGTCACAAAATGCCCTTGTCTCATGTTGATGTTGTGTAATATTGTGCTATTGTTTATGCTCATTGGGAATATACCAAGACCTGGTGGTGAGGGCCGGGTCAGCTCGTAGCAACACCAAGTCCTAAGTGATAACATCAGGTCAGTTCCTGGATATCAGGGGCCTGCTTTTTTCTTTCTCACAAATAAATAAGTAAATAAATGTAGAACTTCAGATTATGCTTAGCACCATTAAAAAATGAATAGGATGCAATGGTAGAGAATCAAGGTTGGGATAGGATCCATCCACACAGGTTGGTTGAAGAAAGCTTCTCTTAGGAAGTCATACATCAGTCAAGACCTGAAGCATGTTATGTTTGCTTATGTATATGTAGACCCTGGATCACAGTGTAAAATGTATTTCTTTTTTTTTTTTTTTTTAAGTGGATACCACACCCAATGTGGAGCCCAACACGGGGCTTGAATTCATGATCCTGAGATCAAGACCTGAGCTGAAATCAAGAGTTGGATGCTTAACCGGCTGAACCATCCAGCCTCCCCTAAAATATATTTCTTGTATTTTTTCTTATGGATTGCCATGAAAAAAAAATTGGAAGATATTGCGTGATGAAGATAACATGGGTGAAAGAGGGGGAAGAGATTAGGTCCTGTTCATACACATCCTTATACACAAGGAGCTCCTGTTTTAAGTATTAAGTTGATCAATGTAAAATCACTGATTTTCATTTTGACCAATAACTTCACTTGGTTCAACTTAATACAATGATACACTGTTAAAGGTTTTAGGCAGGGGAGTGCCAAGACTGGATTTATGCTATAAAAAGACCACCTCGGGGGCGCCTGGGTGGCTCAGTGGGTTAAGCCTCTGCCTTCAGCTCAGGTCATGATCTCAGGGACCTGGGATTGAGCCCCATATTGGGCTCTCTGCTCGGCGGGGAGCCTGCTTCCCACCTCTCTTTCTCCCTGCCTTTCTGCCTACTGTAATCTCTGCCTGTCAAATAAATAAATAAAATCTTAAAAAAAAAAAAAAAAAAGACCACCTCGGCTGCTGCGTGGAGGGTAGCTGGGAAGCAGGTGCGAACAGTAAGGAAAAGGTTGGTAAAGATGTCATTGTTTTGAAATAATCCTGTTCTGATACTCAGTCTTCAGACTGGCTGGCTTGGAAATATGTTTTGTTAATTGCCCATTAGAGTGTGGGCAGTAGGGAATTAACTCATGCTTAAAAAGAATTAATAAAGGGGCACCTGGGTAGCTCAGTCAGCATCTGACTCTTGGTTTCAGCTCATGTCATGATCTCAGGGTTGGGAAATCAAGCCCCACAGCGGGCTCTGTACTTGGTCTGGAGTCAGTAGGAGATTCTCTACCTCTGCCCCTCCCCCTGCTTATATACTCCCCCTCTGTCTCTAATAAATAAATAAATAAAACTTTAAAAAAAGAATTCATAAGAGATTGATAAGAGTAAAATCGAAATGCCAAATTATTAATCCATGGTGAGAAATGAACTATCAAGCAACTGAATACTTATAATCGTTGATTAATGCCATCTCCTTTATGTGAAGAACTAAATTCAAATCAGTAGATTGTTTGATAAGATTGCAAGGAATCAGAGCAAGGGGAATTAGAGCCACTGGTAATGAACTTTGTTTACATGACCTCTAGTTGGAAATACATTTTGCCTGAAGACCTAGTTTACGCTACACAAAACAGAGCTGAAACAAGATTTTTGCAAATCAGAACATACCCTTTTTACTTGTAAGACACTGAAAAAAAAATTGGAAGCCATTGCGTGATGAAGATTTTCTGTTATATATATATTTTTAAGTTAAAAAAGTTGAGGAGTAGGCCCAATGCATTTATTTTAGGATCTACTAATGGGTCACAAGTTGCAAGTTCAAAATCACTTTTTTTTAAGATCTTATTTATTACACAGAGAGAGAAAACACAAGTGTGGTGAAGGACAGAGGGAGAAGGAGAGACAGGCTCCCCACCGAGCAGGGAACCTACTTGGGGCTCCGTCCCAGGACCCCGGGATCATGACCTCAGCCGAAGGCAGAGGCTTTAACCCACTGAGCCACCCAGGTGCCCCGAGTCAGTTCATCTTAATGTTAGCTGGCATCAAACTGTGATCATCTAGGTTGGGGTGGTGCCTTAACAGTAGTACCCCTAGACTCAGGGTGAGCCTGTAGGCTGCCCTCCACATCAACCTGGCTTTCATGTCTCACAGCCTCAGGCCATCTCCCAAGGCTCCATTCCCTATTGTCCTCTATCTCAGCCCCCTTGTCAGCTCAAAGTCGATTTCCAGGTCTCTGTCCAGCTCCTAGGTAATGAGCAGTATCTGCGTGAACTGCCTCCATTCTTTTTTTTTTTTTAATTTTATTTATTTATTTGACAGAGAGAGAGAGAGAGAGAGAGATCACAAGTAGGCAGAGAGGCAGACAGAGAGAGAGAGAGGGAAGCAGGCCCCCCCGCTGAGCAGAGAGCCCGATGTGGGGCTCGATCCCAGGACCCCAGGATCATGACCTGAGCCGAAGGCAGAGGCTTAACCCACTGAGCCACCCAGGCACCCCGAACTGCCTCCATTCTTAACCTTGTCTTCTCTTTACCATTCTGAGTCAAGCCGGAGAAAAGGGCATTGAGGGATTGGAATCTCCTCCAGGTTCCAGGAAAGTACAGCTTCAGTGGAAAGGATTGGGCCTGGCCACCCGTGCCGGTGCCTCAGCAACGGGTACCTCAGACCAACCAGGCTACCTTTGCGACAGGAAGTTTTGCTGGTGAATGGCTGCTGTAAGGTCAATGTCCCTCGGCCCAAAGCTGCCCAGCTTCAAGGGCTGAGTGTTCTCCCAGAGCGCTCCCTGGGCCCAGTGAGCCGCAGCATTCTAGAACCTCTCCATGGCGTCCAAGATCACTTTGAATTGTGTTTGGTCCAATTCAGGAACTCATCCCGGAGATTGTAGGACGAGGACACCTATAGGGTGTTCTCCACCGCCAGGTCTTGCTATAGAGAGAGCCCTCCCGAGCTCGCTTTTCCCCGCATGACGGGCATGGAGGACTTGGCAGGGGAGCCAGGTGCCACCGAAGAACCTGTGGACTGAAGCCACGCCCCAGCATTCTCCAGTTTGCTTGGAAGAAGACAGATACGGCAGGGAAGCCTTGGCTTTGGCCAGTTCTTGTGTTGCACTCTTTGACCTCAGGCTCTGCTGGGATTTCCCAGGTACAACTGTTCTGTAAAGTGGCTTAGAAAGATTCAAGAACAAGTTTAACAGGCGAGCTTGTGGTGTTGGCACTCCCCGGCGCCTCTATCATTGAGGATTCATCGAGCCCAATAAGTAAAGTATTGACTGGATTTCGTTGGAGCAGTGTGAAAGTAATATTTTATATAGGAAGATGCTGTGCCTTGATAGTCAAATATATTCAAAGACACTTATCTTCCCAAAGCAGTTTGTCTCCCTAAATAAGCTTTCTCAGAGGGTGAACTGTCTGGCAATTGTTTTTTAATATTTGATCAAAAAATCTATTTAGTTTGCACTGGACTTTTTGGATTCTGTGTGCATTTGCGATGCTAAATCGAACTTTGTAAGTTAAAGAAATGTGCATGTCAGGATGTTTTATCATCTCATTCTTTTGGGGACTCAGTCTGGTGGATGAGTCTGTCTTATGTGGGTTGTCACTGGCATCAGCCTTTCTTTGGAGCTTATTTGAACTCTTGAGCAATGTAACAGAGATTTAATGTGAAAACAGCTTGTAAAAAAAGTTTTCCTTGCAAATTCACAATTCATTCATTCAGCTGTCCTTCGAACCAGGTAGTTCAGCTAGTTGCTGAAAGTTAGCTGGAGAGGAAGTTGGTCTCCTCTCTCATACTCCTTAGCGAGTTTCATTAAACAGTTAATTTGCCAAGTAATTAATCTGAGAGCAAAATTAATCATGACTATAAACTAAAACAGTGATTGCATGGAATGGTCATTTGCAAGAAATCCTGTCTCAGTCCGTTCAGGTTGTTACAGTGAAATACGATAGACTGAGTGACACACAAATGGCCAAAATTTATTTCTCTGTTCTGGAGGCTCGAAGTTCAAGGTCAGCATCCAGCATGGTCAGGTGAGGGCCCTCTTCCAGGTTGCACATTTTTCATTGCATCCTCATCTCCCAGAAAGGGTGAGCTAGCTCTCTGGAGCCTCTTTTATAAGGCTATTAATCCTGTTCACCTCCTAATACATCACATTGGGAATTAGGACTTAAATACATGAATTTGAGGGAAAACAAACATTAAGACCACAAGAAATCCTAAGACGCAGTGTACAAATGTGTTCTAGAAATTGGAAGACCAGCCTCTGCCTTCGGCTCAGGTCATGATTCCAGGGTTCTGGGATCGAGCCCCACATCGGGCTCTCTGCTCTACAGGGAGCCTGCTTCCTCCTCTCTCTCTGCCTGCCTTTCTGCCTAGTTGTGATTTCTTTCTGTCAAATAAATAAAATATTAAAAAAAAAAATTGGAAGACCGAGTCCAATCCAGAGACAAGAGTGTGTCCCAATCTCATCAAGAGGTTGCTGCTTGAATTAATTCTGGGGAAAATAATGAACAATAAAACAAAGCAAAAATTTGTTAACAGAAACAGAGTGGTCTATCTTCTTGGGAAAAGAAGAGCAAAAGACTTAGATTTGTGACTGTCTGTGTCCTATGAAGAGAGCACCTGGGCTAGCTTATCCAAAGATTTGGCTCATCATTACAAGCTCAATTTCATTAACAGATAGAAAGTTATGCGGGTTTTCCATTTTGGAAATTTGTCTGTTAGGGAAAACTGACCATTTCATTTATGCTGTCAAATGTATTGGCATGAAGTAATTCATAGCATTTCCTCACTGTCACTATCTTTTGTTTTTAAAATTTATATAATTAATTTCTTTTTTCTTTTTTTTTAAGATTTTATTTATTTTTTTGACAGACAGAGATCACAAGTAGGCAGAGAGGCAGGCAGAGAGAGGAGGAAGCAGACTCCCTGCTGAGCAGAGAGCCTGATGCGGGGCTCAATCCCAGGACCCTGAGACCATGACCTGAGCTGAAGGCAGAGGCTTAACCCACTGAGCCACCCAGGTGTCCCTTAATTTATTTTTTCAGGGAGAGTGTGTGAGTGTGTGCGTGAGCATACAAGTAAGGGGGAAGGGACAGAGGAAGTAGGAGAGAATCTTTTCTCTTTTTTTTTTGTAATTTTATTTTTTTCAGTGTTCCAAGATTCGTTGTTTATGCACCACACCCAGTGATCCGTGCAAGACGTGCACTCCTTAATACCCACCATCAGGCTCACCCAACCCCCCACGTTCCTCCCCTCCAGAGCCCTCAGTTTGTTTCTCAGAGTCCGCAGTCTCTCATGGTTCGTCTCCCCCTCCGATTTCTCCCAACTCACTTCTCCTCTCCAACTCCCAATGTCCTCTGTGTTATTCCTTATGCTCCACATGTGAAACCATGTGGAGAGAGAGAATCTTTTTTTTTTTTTAAAGATTTTATTTATCTATTTGACAGAGAGAGATCACAAGTAGGCAGAGAGGCAGGCAGAGAGAGAGGAGGAAGCAGGCTCCCTGCTGAGCAGAGAGCCCGATGTGGGGCTCGATCCCAGGACCCTGGGACCATGACCTGAGCCGAAGGCAGAGGCTTTAACCCACTGAACCACCCAGGCGCCCCGGAGAGAAAGAATCTTAAACAGGCTCTATGCCCAGTGCAGAGTCCAGCCTGGGGCTTGGTCTCAGAAGCCTGAGATCAAGACCTAAACAAAATCAAGAATTGGATGTTTAATGGACTGAGCCACCCAGGCACCCCGACATTGCTGTCTTTTAAAGGCTTGTGGCATCTGAAGGGACACTTCCTCCTTCTTGATATTGGTTTGATTTGTGTTTTTCTCCCTTTCTTCTTGATCCACCAAGCTAAAGATTTATCAGTTTTATTTTTTTTCTCCAAAGTACAAACGGTTGATTTCATTGGCTTTCTCTTTCTTTTTCTATTTGATTGATTTCCATTTGTTTATTGTTTTCTCCTTCCCCATATGTTTAATTAGCTTTGCTTTTCCAAGAGACAACATTTTTATTCAATTTGACATACTTTTTATATTGCTTGTGATTTTTTTTTTCCTAGCTACTTCTCGATATTCTTTCTCTCTCAGTCTAACTCTGCCTTGTATGCTGACTTTTTTCTCCTATAGAATGAGTCATTAAACAAACATTTGTTGATCACCTGCCATGGGGTATTACACACGGTGCTAGGTACTTAATGATATAGAACTGTCTATTTAAAATGGTTAATTTTAAGTTATGTATATTTTATCACAATAAAAAATAATGAGGGACGCCTGGGTGGCTCAGACGGTTAGGTGTCTGCCTTCGGCTCCAGTTGTAATTCTGGAGTCCTGGGATCAAGTTCCACATCAGGCTCCTCGGGAACCTGCTTCTTCCTCTGCCTACTGCTCCCCCTGTTTGTGTGCTCTCTTTCTCTCTAGCAAATAAATAAAAATCTCTAAAAAAAATGAGTACCCGGCCTTGTTCTAGGTACTATAAAGATGTAACTTTAGAGAAACCGAGATGCAAAAATATTTCAATGCTGGACAGTAATTTTTTTTCCATAAATTACATTTAAAAACATGATTACCTTGCTTTGCGGTTGTCACACTTGTGGCTGGGGATTGAAATCTTAGAATTACAGTAAATTCAACTCTGATTTCCTGCAGTCACATCAATTTTCTATCTAATTTTGAAAGCGTTTAGTCTTATTACTACTTATGTGCTTATTAAATGTGCAATTTAATGTGTATAGAGTTGTGTAACATGGTTGAGTGAATACTACTGTGGGAGCCTCATTAATAGAATTCATTGATGCTTAACTATTATTAGTACGACATTCATACATCTTTATCAGACACTCTTATTCCATGGTTCCTTTTTCTTTTCTTTAGTCCCCATACCTTACCCTCATTACTCTTTAGTCTGATCATCCTTATTCCAGCAGAATGTCTTTTAAGTGTTTTATGTTAAATTTCCACATTATTTCACTGAATCTTCACGGCATTCTTTTTTTGTTTTTAAAGATTTTATTTATTTATTTGACAGAGCAAGAGAGAACACAGTCAGAGCGGCAGGCAGAGGCAGAAGGAGAAGAAGGCTCTCCACCAAGCAGGGAGCCCGATGTGGGCTCGATCCCAGGACCCTGGGACCATGACCTGAGCCGAAGGCAGACGCCCAACAACTGAGCCACCCAGGTGCCCTTCTTCACAGGATTCTAAGGAAAGTATTTCTATTTTATTAGATGGGGAATCTCAGACAGAAGGGGTTGAATAACTTGGTCACTTTCCCACAGGAAGTCACAGGCAGAGCAGAAATCCAGATTCCAGGCAAGCTGTCTTAAAAAAGTCTCTCCTCCACTCCGCCAACACACTGTACATACATAGTGTGTCAGTCCCTTCATGCATCTCAAGGGTTCCTGGGAGTGGGAAGAAAGTCCCTAAGCCAAAGGCAAGGAGAGCAATGACCCCAAATGACCCCACACAACAGCTTCATGTTCATCTGGAATTTTTCTTCAAGTCTCTTTTCTCTCATTTATCTAGTTTGCATTTGTCTGCACTAGGGAATGTTTCCTATTGTCCTTTGTTTCTGAGTTTACATCACGTCTTGAATAGTGCAGTAATTTATTTCGATTAATAGTTTCTTGTTCCGTGTACATAGTTTCTCTTGGAGCGTTCTTCTGATGGGATCAATGCTGTGTTCTGTCATTAGTCTCAGACTGAATTCTGCCTTCCTCATTAACTCCCCACTATCCTTCACTCACTCGTGTCCTGCGAATTCTCAGAGTACAACCCAGACTCCCGATCAGGTTAAAATCAAAAACAAAAACAAAAACAAACAAACAGACAAACAAAAAACAAAACTTCGCCACCAGTGTTTATCCACTACTCCTCGTTTTCCTGTTCTGTGTCAGGCACCTTCTGTCATGACCAAGTTCCCACACATACCGGTATGCAAACCTCTCAAGGGGATTAGCTGGAGCTAATTAGCTCCTTGGCTGGAGCCCTGGTGTTCTTCATAAGAGGAAATGTGGAGTACCCCAGGCCTTCAGGTCCGTGGTGGTAGTCCAGACATCAGAGAAAGATGGTTCTGGCTTTCTTATCCAGGAGTAATCAGGGGGTTGTGAGAGAGGTGGTGATTTATGAATCCATCTTCAAGGAGTCCACAGTACAGTCTGGCAGTGAGTAAAAGACAGTGGTGTGACCTTTCTTCAGCCTTAGTCATTCAGCAAACATTTATTGTGTACCTATTGATACCTCTACTCCTCTGTGTGAAACTTTTCGCGGAGGGGCAGACAGAAAGAGAGAGAGTGGGTGCACACAAGTAGGGGGAGGGGCGGAGGGAGAGAGACAAGCAGACTCCCTGCTGCTGGTCTTGATCCCAGGACCCCAAGATCATGACTTGAGCAGAAATCAGATGCGTCAGCTTAACCGACTGAACCCCCCAGGTGCTCCTGCAGGAGGGTATTTAATCTAGTCTCAGGTAAGGGTGCTGTGGGGAAAGGTGATTTCCCCAGAGGACCAACCAGATGAAGGAGCTAAAGAAGACAGTGCCAACAAAGATGGGGAAGGGGGAGGAAGATGTGGTACAGTAGCTGGAGGGAATATCTTGTAAAGAAAGAGGCTGCTCTGATGAAGGGTCTTGGGGAGCAGGAGGGGCTGAGAATGTGTGTCTTCGTAGCTGCGGTAGTCACTGACGCCCAAGTGAGCAGATGTGAGATTCAACTGAAGAGGCCTAGAGGAGCCAGATCACGAACAGCCTTGTAGGCCATTCTAAGAACTGCATTTCGCCTCAGGCCGGTGACAAGGGTGTGAAGGGTGTTGTGGAGAGGACGAAGTGATCCCTCTGGTTATGGTGTGGAGTGTGAGTTGGAAAGAAGAGACCAGAGGCAGGAAGACCAGTTAAGAGGCTATTGGGATGAGGCAGCCTGTGAAGGGGAAGCTGTTCTATAGAACCCACTCGATACACTGTGGTTGTGGATCTCTAGGGAAAAATCTAGGGCCAATTTGTTTCCTGTTCCACCAGAGACCACTTGTACTCCAAGGCCAGTGGTTTTGCAACTACAAACTTAACTGGCCACTGGCTGGGGTCAACACACACAGGTAGTGACGAATCTGTCATGCCTGGGGTCCTCCACTGAGCGGGATATGGGAAATCATAGAACTGGAAACACCACACCTGAATTTCATTTCCTCTTTCTTTCTTTCTTTCCTTTCTTTTCCTTTCCTTTCCTTTCTTTTATTTTCTATTTTAAGATTTTACTTATTTATTTGACAGAAAGAGAGTGCGCACAAGCAGGGGGAATGGCAGGCAGAGGTAGAGGGAGAAGCAGACTCCCCACCGAGCAGGGAGCCCAATGTGGGGCTCAATCCCAGGACCCTGGAATTCTGACCCAAGCCGAATGCAGACACTTAACCTACTGAACCACCCAGGTGCCCTTACCTGAATTTCTAAGCCTTGTCCAGAGAAGGTGTTGTAGCTCTATAAACACTAAAACTTGGACTTCTCATCACTTCTTTTTCACTGGTCTCTTCCCCTATTTCCTGTTCCCATACACTTTCAGGGCCCAGTAAAATCCTACCATCTGACCATCCAAGTGCTACCTCCATTGTGTACCTTTACCTAATTTTCACTTCCTACACTCCAAATTCTTATTTTAAGACCTTATTTTAAGATCTCAAAGCACTTTGTGTATACATTTAAAACTCACCTAATGGGGCAGAGAGGGAAATTACAATTAATGGATCAGTTTGATTGGGGCAGAATCCTACCCCAACCCCAGAGAAACCACACATTGTTTAATTGCTACATGTTTCCACATTTGCGGTACAATTAAAAAAAAAAAAAGATTTTATTTATTTATTTATTTATTTGAGAGACTTGGGAGGTGCAGATAAAGAGGGAGGAGCAGACTCCCTGCTGAGCAGGGAGCCTGAAACAGGACTCAATCCCAGGACCTGGGGATCATGACCTGAGCTGAAAGCAGATGCTTAAGCAACTGAGCCATCCAGGAGCCCCTGCAGTACACTTTTCTTTTTTTAAAGATTTTTTTTTTTTAAAGTAATCTCTACACCCAACATGGGGGTCAAACTCACAACCCTGAGATCAAGAGTTGCATATTCTCCCAACCAAGCCAGCCAGGTGCCCCTGCAGTGCACTTTTGGCTAAACTGGTTTTAAAATTTACTATTCTTCCATTTAACACTTATTTTTCCTTAGAAATAATTGATTTTTATTTAACACACACTCATATAGCACATTCTAAACACTTTACAAAAGCTTCTTAAAAATTCTTCCATGAGGGTACTAATATTATCATCCCTATTTAGAGATGTGGAAATTGATTCACCAAGGAATGTTTCATAGCTAAAAGAATTTGAGCCCAGGAAGCTGGGTTCTAGGTCTGAACTGTCAGCGTAATGACATGTTCCATCTCTCTTTCTTTCAGTGGATCAAGCACCAAGCTCAGCAAACGATACTTTCTGAATTGTACCTGCAAGCCAGGGATGTGGCAGGAGTAGGAAACAGGCTCCATGCCCAGTGTGGAGCCCAACGTGGGTTTTGATCTCACAACCTTGAGATCATGACCTGAGCTGCAATCAAGAGTCAGATGCTTAACCGACTGAGCCACCCCGGTGCCCCAAAGCAGTTGTTTATTGAACATAACAGACCACAAAACTGTAGCTTAAAACAATAGCTGTTCACTTGATCACAATTTTGGAATCTGGGCTGGGCTCACATACCCCACTGCCGTCAACCCGTGGCTCAGTGAGGACTGGAGAATCCAAGATGGCCTTGTTCATATCTGACATCTCATCGAAGAGAATAGGAACAGCTAGAGGCTGGCTAGGCTCCTCTCTGCATGGTGCTTCATCCTCAAGGAGGCAAGCTTAGGTGTCCTCCTGTGATGTTCAGGGCACCAAAAGAGGAAAAGTGGCAGCAGCAATGTCTCTTCAGTCCTTGGAATTTGTGCGTCGTCACTTACACTGCATTTTTTTGGGCCAAGCGAGTCATAAGGCCCTCCCAGATTCGGCGTGGCAGATGATGACACTAGCTTGAATTCAGGGGTGTGTGATTCATTGGGGGCCTTTTAATAACAGTCTACCATAAGAAGCTAACAGTTTCAGTGGAGAGAGGGTCATCATAGCACACAGGGACGTAATGGAGTGGCTTATAGTACAATAAGGATGCGGGGAAAGTAACCCTTGAATTTGTCTCCCAAATTGGAGTAATCATCAGGAAGGCAGCATTAACACAGGCCCTCAGACTTGGAAGATGGGTTATATATTTGGGTGGTTAATTTAGTGGGGGGTCAACAGGATAGAGAAGGGATGGAAGGGCATTCCAGATGTATAGAACAACAGGTGCAAAGACATTCATTCATATACGGTACAAGAAAGCATGTTGTAGTTGGGGAATACAAACTAGTTGAGAAGGATCACCAAAAAGAGAACTTGAGAAGAGTGAGGGTGAGGAGGTTGAAGAAGGAGGCTGAACCAGATCAGGAAGTGGCATGAGTTCCTTGCTAAGAAGTTTTCAAATATTATTTTGGGTAAGAGCTCGTTGATGAATTTTGATCAGGGCAAGTATAGGATCTGATTTGTGTATTTGAAAATCACTTTGGTGGGGGTAGGGGAGTGCCTACGTGACTCAGTCTGTTAAACCTCCTACTTTTGTGATTTTGGCTCCATTCATGATTTCATGGGATGGAGCCCTGCATGGGGAGTCTGCTTGAGAGTCTCTCCCTCTGCTTCTCCCCCGACATCTGTGCTCTCTTGCTCTCTCTCAAATAAATGAATCTTAAAAAAAAAAAAAAAGAAAAAAAAGAAAATCACTTTGGAGTCCAGGAGAGGAGGATGAAATGGAAACCAGGACGACCTGTGAGAGGTTATTGCAAAATACAAGTTAAAAGAAGTTTGTCCTGAAGAAAACAAAGGCATAGGGCACAGAACAAAGAAAAAGGGTTCCAGAAACATCTATGAGATAGAATGAGTAAGATTTGGCCATTGAAGGAAGCACGTAGAATGACTCCCAGATTTCTGACTTTGGCAATTGAGTGGATTCTGAGTCACAGAATTTTAGGAGGAAAATGCTAATTTAAGTTTGGGTTTAATTGGTTAAGTGATTCTGAGATGACAATGTGAGACAATCAATAGGTATGTGGATATGCAAATCTGAAGCCCAGGAACGAAGACTGAACTAGAGATTTAAATATAGAATTCATCAGCAAACAGGGGGAAGTATGAAGTAGTAAGATTTCCCAGATAAAGCTTGTAGAATGAGGAAATAGAAACCCAAAGGAAAGACCTACATTTAATGGGTGAGAGGAGGATGAGAAGTCCATACAGAAAACTTCAGAACTAGAAAACTAACAGGGGTGGTGTGTCACATGCCAAGGGGGAAATCATTTCTAAGAAATTCAGAAAAGTGGGGTGCCTGGGTAGCTCAATCATTAAGCATCTGCCTTCGGCTCAGGTCATGATCCGGGGGTCCTGGGATCGAGCCCCGCATCATGCTCCCTGCTCAGCAGGAAGCTTCCTTCTCCCTCTCTCACTCCCCCTACTTGTGTTCCCTCTCTTGCTGTCTCTCTCTGTCAAATAAATAAAAATCTTTAAAAAAAAATTCAGAAAAGTGCCAATGGGGTTGACCGTTTGTCATTAGTGACCATACTGAAAGTTTTAGAGGAATTTTGATGGCAATATCTCAATTGCTATGGATTGAGGAACCTGTGAAAGAATCCTTGTAAATGTGATGGTGGGTAAGGGAGAGTGGCAGGAAGTTGAAGTGTTCCTTCACAGAAAGCAAAGTGATCTGTTGAGAGGCAAGTGTGTGGGCCTGTGGGGGTGGAGGGAAGGAGGGCTTGTAAGAATTGTCCTGAGAAAGAATATCTTTAAATGCCCCTCTCTGCCAAGTTTCTAATGAATATTTTTTTCCCTTTCATGCTAAACTTCAGGAAATATGCTTTGCCTTTTCATTTTCTCTTCCCCTTCACTCCTTAAAACCACTTTCATGGTAGTCTGGCATTTTTAAAGTCATAGCAATGACTTTAAAAAAAAATCGCCAGTGACTTTTGTGTTCCACTGAATGTACATTGTGTCACTCAATACTATTTGTTCAAAAGAATGAACATGCCGGGGCACCTGGGTGGCTCAGTGGGTTAAAGCCTCTGCCTTCGGCTCAGGTCATGATCCCAGGGTCCTGGGATCAAGCCCCACATGGGGCTTTCTGCTCTGCAGGGAGCCTGCTTCCTCCTCTCGCTCTGCCTGCCTCTCTGCCTAGTTGTGATTTCTCTCTGTCAAATAAATAAAATATTAAAAAAAAAAAAAGAATCAACCTAGAAAGCAGGAGAACGGAGTTTGTTTAGAAAAAAAAAAAAAGAAGAAAAAAAAATGAACATGCCTGCTCTGATTGTGTCTAAATTATGTAATTCTGATTTCCAACAATGAAGTAGAAATATAAACTCTTATCTCCTCCCAACCTCAGTGGGATGTTGGAATTGATAAATTGAGATTGTAAGGCACAGGTAACATCTCTGAGATAGTTATAATTAACATCATTTTGCAAATGGAGTTGTTTCATGGATTAAATGAGATAACATAATATTAATTATTACATTGTCCGATAATGTCAAATTTGTAATCAACGTCTGTCATAGATAGTAAATGGTAATGATTCTTTATATTTTAATTCGAAAATTAGTAAACTAAAATTTAGTAACTAAAAGAAAAGATCCAGCTATCTGGAGGCCCTGGGTGGCTCAGTCAGTTCAGCATGAGCCTTTAGCTCTGCTCATGATCTCCAGGTCTTGGGATGAAGCCCCATGTCAGTTTGCTGCTCAGCCAGAGTCCCCTTCCCTTTCTCCCTCTGCTCCTCTCCCCTGCTCCTGCTTTCTCTCTCTCTTTCAATTCAAAAAAAAAATTTTTTTTAAAAGATTTTATTTATTTAGGGGCGCCTGGGTGGCTCAGTGGGTTAAATCTTCTGCCTTCGGCTCAGGTCATGATCCCAGAGTCCTGGGATAGAGCCCCACATAGGGCTCTCTGCTCAGCGGGGAGCCTGCTTCCCCCCTCTGTCTCCCTGCCTCTCTGCCTACTTGTGATCTCTGTCAAATAAATAAAAAGTAGGCAGAGAGGCAGGCAGACAGAGGGGGGAAGCAGGCTCCCCGCTGAGCAGGGAGCCCGATGTGGGGCTCTATCCCAGGACTCTGGGATCATGACCTGAGCCGAAGGCAGAGGCCCAACTCTCTGAGCCAACCAGGTGCCCAGTAAATGAAAAATCTTAAAAAAAAAAAAAAAAAAAAAAGCAGCTATTTGGGGGTGCTTAGGTAGGAGAAATATTTGATATTTATGAGAGGATATGTCTGGAAATTTCTTCAAAATAATCTCCCCTGTTAGGGGTGGAGGCCATGTGATTGAAACTGAGCATTCATTATTTTACTTTTGTATACATTTGAAAATGTCACAATAAAAAGTTATGATTTGTTTCACTGTGATTTGTTTCAGTCTATGCAACTATGTTGACACAATACACTTGGTATTGTAATTGGAATATAACAAAAACTTAGTTTATAACTGATAAATAAATGGTTTTTGAGATTTATACACCTTACACTCCACTCCACTCCTCAAAGAGAGAAATGCAAGGAAGTTTTAATTTGACATGGAGATAATGACTTGAGTTTACGGCTTTTATAATATCATAAATAGTCGTAATTTCAATAATTAGTCTCGTCTTATTGTTACACTTAAAACTTCAATCATCATTAAAAAGAAACTACAAGGCCCAGAATGCACCGCACGATTAACGTCATATCGAGGACCTCGCATTTCCGAGCTGGTTGCCCTCGCCTAATTTGAATAAGAATATCGCGGCCAAAATTTACGTCTGGGACCTACAGCACATTTCCAAGTCGTTGTCCTCCCGAGTCCGTCGAGACTGCCATTCCGAGACAGGGTGATCCCTTCCTGTTCAGGCATGGTTTCGGGCAGCCTCACCCTTTTCTGGGGCTTCCGTGCGGCAGGAGGGCTCCGTTAGTGCGCCTCCAAGATGGCGACGCTGTTGGCGGTAAATTCGGGTAAGGGCGGCCGGGGCAGAAAGGAATCAGTCGGGCAGAGCGACGGTTGGTTCTTTAGGGAAAGACCCGGACTGTGAGGTTCCTCGCAGTCCAGGCCTTCACTTGAGTATTGTGCTTGCTTTTCCATAGCTCTGGGCCTAGAGTCCCACCCCTCCCCAGTTTGAATGGCGCGCGTCCGCGCTGCAGCTCCAGCCTTCGAGTTGGGGTTTAGTGTGGAGGCACCGAGGCTTGGTCCACTGGAACCCCGCGTGCAGTCTCTTGCAGCCAGGGGCTGAGCTTGGTCCCTTCAACTCCCCACCCCATTATGTGTCTATGGCCCGGATTTCGCCAAGATACACAAGTCTCTGGCAGTAAGGCCAGAGAACCAGAGATAATTTTTAGCCACGAGCGCAGGCCGAAAGCTCCCACCTCAGAGTAGGTAGCCTTATGGATGGATGTTGTGCGGTCGGTCTTGTAGGAAGCGAGGATCTTTGATTATGAAGCCTGCAACCTAGAAGGTGGCTGGGAAGGGGGTGCCACTGGCTTAGCAGAGGACTCTTGAGCTGTGCGTTTCTGGCGCGTCCCTCTTTGCCTTTGGAGCGGTAGCAAGGTAGAACCAAGAAGGTAGTAGACGGACTCTGGAGGATTTGGGGTGGGTTCTCTTTGGCTGATTCTCACCTTTGGGCGGTACCGTTCCCAGAGGCTTTAGAAAGAATGGGTGCATTTTGATTGTCACAATTCCTGGCGCCTAATGGGCAGGGCAAGGATGCCAAAAGTCTGCACAGGGTAGAATGGTCTTGAAAACGGAGAATTTCTTGCTCCGAATGAGGTGCAGTTAGCTTCTTAGATTCAATTATAAGAGCATGTCTCTGTGATAAATGCTGGTAGAGAATCTCACTCAAGAGTAATATTTACTGGGCGTTTCCCACCCCACCCCCGCCCCATGTGGTCTTTTTTTGGGAGGTGGGGTGAAAGTGCTGGTTCTACTTTCCACGGGACCGATATTCTTGTAAAGTTGTCTAAATCTGAACTTTGCAAATCAAGCCATTTCAGAAACACTGTAATAAATTATTTTATAATGATGAAGGATTATGTTATTGAGCATCTGGTATGTCCCAGGCATTGGACTAAGTGTTGTACTTGCATCATCTCATTTAATCCCCTTTGTACATCGATGGAGTAGCTGCTGTTAAGTACCCCAGTCTACAGATTGGGGAATAAAAGCTTAAGTAACGTCCCCAAGGTTATATACCTAATGGCTGTAAGCCACTCTTAGGTGTTTAAACTACTTAAGCGCAACTTAATTCATTTTATTACATCAGCTTTTCATATATATGAATGCTGGTTATGAAGTTAGGTTCTAAATATTTCTGTCCTAGTCTCCTACCCAGATGTAATCTTAAAAACAAGACTTGGATCTTATATGTGTCATTATGTACTGTTCTTTAGTACATATTCCAAGGTACTATCATTAAACATAAATCACTGAAGGAAGGAGAAAAGGGAGTTACCAACAACTGTAAGGAGTATACATTGTATAATAAGGCCTTGTGACAGGAGTGTTTAATTGATAACATAGAAATGAAACTTTTTTTTGCAGCTGAGTCAGGAGAATATATGTGTATTTAATTAAACATCCTAGGGTAGCAGCCTGAATGTCCATAGATGGATGGGTGGCTAAACAAAATGTAGTATATACATACAGTGGGATATTATTTGGTCTTAAAAGGGAAATCCTGTCACATGCTACAACTTAGATAAGTCTTGAGGACATTGTGTTAAGTGAAGTAAGCCAGTGACAAAAAGATAAATGCTGAATGATTCCACTTATTTTTTTTTAATTTTTAAAAAGATTTTATTTATTTATTTGACACACAGAGAGAGATCACAAGTAGGCAGAGAGAGAGAGGGGGAAGCAGGCTCCCTGCTGAGCAAAGAGCCTGATGCGGGGCTCCATCCCAGGACCCTGAGATCATGACCTGAGCCGAAGGCAGAGACCCACTGAGCCATCTAGGCACCCCATTCCACTTATATTTGATACCTAAAGTAGTCATATTCATAGAAACAAAGAATGTTGATTGCCCGAGGGAAGGGAGAAATGGGCAGTGTTCCCTCTTACCATGGGAACCCACATGCTGTCCTCTCTTCCTAGATGTATGTTCTTTCTTCCTCCTTTCATTTAACTCTATTCTTGATCCTTCAGATTTCAACTAATGAGCACTTCCTCAAGGAATCCTTCCCTTTTCTGACCTCCTTGACTTGATCATATTCCCTGATTCTGTAATCTCTTGCCCTGAGTATCTCTCCCTTCATAGCACTTGTCAAACTAGATATTACCCTCCTGTCTGGCTATATGATTACAGCTTACCAATATCTAGTAAATGGTAAATGAGTGAATGAATGTGATTTGTTGGAGGTATTCCTAAACATTAAAGATTTATTTCTTAAATGAACAAATCACTTACGTTAAAAATATATCAATACATATTTAGTAATTTGGAAGAATTTATAGCCTCTTTACATTTGTAATCACAGAAAGACGTTCATGAAAATTAGCCAGCCAAAGACAAACCAATGAAAACTCTCTGTTGCAATTACCTTCTGTGATGTGTTGATGTTAGTGATAGACTAAGGATACCAGGATACATGGGGTTTTTGGTAGTTTTTGACCAGTTACTGGATGCTTCTCGGTTTCATAAAAAATGTGGGGGGGGGGATAGAATTTTTTTCTGTAACTCAGCTTATAATGCTAAGTATGTTTAATGCAAAGAAGTTGATCGGTTCTTCAGAGGTTCTGTTGTATATTGTTACTTTAATTTATTATTTTAAATATTTATTTACTTATTTTTAAATATTTATTTAATTTTATTTGAGAGAGAGAGAGAGTGCGTAGGTGCCCTGTGCATGCCCTGGTTGGGGGGAGGTGGGGAGGAGGGGCAGAGAGAGAAGGGGAATCCCAAGCAGACTCCCTGGTGAGTGCAGAGCTGCACTCGGGGCTCAGTCCCTCCACTCTGAGATCATGACCTGAGCTGAAATCAAGAGTCAATTGAATGAATAACCATCCGAGCCACCCAGGTGTCTCAATATATTGTTACTGTTAAAGAAGAGAATTTACTTTTATCAGCTCAGAATTTTTAAATACCTGTGGAAAGACGAGTTTCAAATTTGCCTAGAAGTTTTTTGTGTTTTTTTTTTAATTTTAAGATTTTATCTATTTATTTGACAGAGATCACAAGTAGGCAGAGAGGCAGGCAGAGAGAGGGAGGAAGGGAAGCAGGCTCCCCGCTGAGCAGAGAGCCCGATGCGGGGCTCGATCGCAAGACCTTGGGATCCTGACCTGAGCCGAAGGCAGAGGTTCAACCCACTGAGCCACCCAGGTGCCCCTAGAAGTTGTTTTTGATGCCTTTCTCTCTTTCTTTCTTTCTTTTTTTTTAAAGATTTTATTTTAAAATAATCTCTACACCCAGTATCTGGCTTGAACTGACAACCCTGAGATCAGGAGTCACATGCTTTACCAGCTAAGCCAGCCAGACTCCCCTTGATACTTTGTTTTGTACCCTGTGCCAATCAGTTGCTAATTCTGGCTCTTTTCTACTAATAGGCCTTTTCTTGTGATTTTATTGCCCTCATCCTACTTTAGGTTCTGTCACCTTATTAGCAGCTTACTTACCTGTCATCCTTGGTTCCTGACACTTCTGTGGTTCTATTTAGTCCAGCAGCCACACCATTGCCCTATAGTACCCATTTCATTTTGTCATCTACTACTACTACTACTACTTTCCTATTTACTAATAGGAAAAACTGCATCTTGGACTCAAACCTACTCTATTTTTGCCATTAGAGAGGGCCAAGAAAATGATCTCTAGGGAAGTTAACTGGTTACCATCCAACTAGTTAGTACGTCACTGGCTGTCAGTAGGATCCAGGGGTTAGGTTCTCATTTTGGTAGGCCTGAGCTCTTAGTGTATCCAGAGTTGACTGGATCCTAACAATTGATTTTCTTTAATCAGATTCGGAAAAGACAGATATTTAAAGTAGTATTTCAATTTATTGAGCTTTAATGGGAAGTATATCTGCATGGTACTCTTGTTGGTTCATTAGCACATTTTTTACTCTAGAAATTTGTATGACAAGTTATATTTTTTAATCAGAAGATTGGCAAGAATGGAAGCAAAGCAGGGAGTAGACTGCTGTTGATGTGAGGTTGGGACCTGCTGATTCCCATCCCCCAGGTCCCCACACCAAAGACCTATGGCTTCCTGCCCTGATCTTCAGATTAGGTTAGGCTAGGTTCTCCCTTTTATATGTTCTCCTAGCACTCTGTACTTCATCATCGTTTATAATACTGGTAATTGTTTTCTGAATTCTATGTTTAACGTCTTTCTCTGTGTCAATCTCAAAGTTCCATGAGGATTAGGATCCTGTTTGTCTTGCTTGGTTGATAGTCCCTGGCACTTGGAAAGCCCTCAGTAAATACTTGTTGAGTGAATGAATGATCTGTTTTGACTAGTCTGTCCTCTCCCAGCACATTCTCCCTGAAAAAAAATTTTCCCCAATGCATTGCCTTTTCCTGACAACACTGTTCATAGGACAATGAACATTTAACATTTAACATATTTAATTAGGTTACATTATGCCGTCTTACTGCCCTGGTAGGTTTTTTTAATTTATTCTTTTCTTTTTTTCTTTTTTTTTTTTTTGAGAGCGAGAGAGAGAGAGAGAGAGAGAGAGAGAGAGTGTGAGGCAGGGGCAGGGAGAGGGAGAGAGATAATCTCAAGTAGACTCTGTGCTCAGCAGAGTCTGCCCTGCCTGCCCTGATAGGTTTATTTGGATTTGTGTTTTTCTCAGACAGCAGTTAAGCATGTTTACAGACGACCCATAACAGTCTGGGCTACAGATAAGTTCCACGTTTTTGGAGTGACTGATTGGTTTTGACTAGTTTCCCTTTCAGAGTCTTTAAAAACACATATAGGTACCATATTTGATTATTTGCAAACAGAAACTCAGGCAGAGGCTTTAACCCACTGAGCCACCCAGGCGCCCCAAATATAGTGATTTTATATAGTGAATAAAATAGTGAACAGGATAAAAAATTTTGGAATGCACTGATAAAGTGAATGAATATTAGTATTTTATATACAACTTTTCGTTTTGCACATAGGTGTGTACTGGATTGAGATATAGAATATTTCTTACCATGGGTTATAGTGGAAATAGTTTGAAAGTCACCAGTCTGTAATGTAACTATGGCTCTGTGAATTCTCTTTTATACTTTCACATCTGTCTTTGAGCCTTAGCTCCTACTTTCCCTTGGCTACTCTTTGTCACCCAGATTTTCCCCAAATTGCTGCACCAGTGTAGCCATCCCTTAAAAATTTTTGACCATCAGTTTGATCTTTTGATCTTTTGTGGCAACAATCATATTCCCTTTTTTGTATTGTTACTGAAATTTTTCACTTAAGTATGCTTTGTCTGTGAAACTTAATTGTGAGTTTTTAAAGACCAAATTGTTTCTCTTTTCCTCTGTAATATTTTATTATTTAAGGGCTTAAAACATTTTTAGATAAGTGAATTTGGCTGAGTTTAGTTGAATTCACCTAGGTATGTCTAGATGTTGTGATCTTAATTTCTTTGCTTACTGGATGTGTCAGAAATACCTGTATTATCCCAAATCTTTTCGTTTTCCAAGTGTTATGTATAGAGACAGTATAGTTCAGCAGTTAAGGCACATTTTGATGATAAGCTGCCTGGGTTCATGACCCACCTATCCATGTGGCCTTGGGTGAGTTTCTTGACCTCTCTGCTTCAATTTCTGTATCTATAAAATGGAGGAAAACGTAGTGCTGTCCTCACAGTGTTCTGAAATAAAATAATATATGTGACAAGCTTAGAACCATGCTCAGTGGCACCTAGCAGAAGCTCAGTATTGCTTCCTATTATTACCTTTACAAATCAAAATGTGATCCTTTTTATATAAATTTATAGAAGTGTTCCATATTTCTATGTTGATTTTTAATAGCTAGTATCCCCGCCAAAATAAAGTGCTTTTTTTCAGCTGCTAAGTTTTACAAAATCTAATCTTTTTTGCCTCTACTCCTGTTTTTAGTTGGATGATAGGGAGGCTAGAAAACACTTATATTTATTGAGTGCCTGCAGTATGCCAGGCACTGTGTTGTGTGTTTCATCTAGTTTATATCATGTAATCTGTTCAACCCTATGATGTAGGTGATAGCTGTATTATTTATGTACAGAAACTGAAGTTCAAAGAGGTTGTTTCCTTGCTCCCTGTCACACAACTAATAAAGTGGCAAAACCATAGCAGATACTCCAGTTTAAAGTCAGGATTTACTTTATGCTCTATTAAGTTAAGTAGAATGATGTTTTTATTGTCTCTTGAGAAGGCTGATATGTATGCTTTTATATTAATGTTTGATTTGTATGTATAACTGTATATTTTAAAGTAGGTATGGTGATCATGATTGAAATGTATGGACAGTAACTTTGTTATTTTCCACCTTTATGTTTTATTTGATGCTTGTTTCATTTATTTTTTCCTGAAGCTGCCAGTCTCTGGGGTCCTTACAAAGACATTTGGCAAACAGTGGGAAATGCTCTTTGGAGAAGACAACCTGAAGCTGTCCACCTTCTTGACATGATTTTGAAGAAACACAAACCTGACTTCATCTCACTGTTCAGAAACCCAGTAGGAAATTTTCTTTTTTACTTCTTGGATATGATTTTTTTTTTTTTTTTAATGTTGACAAGGAAGTAAATTCTTAATGCATGTGAATGAAATACATAACTTGTATAGTCCTTGGCTCAAGTTTTCTCTATGAATGTAATTTTTCCTAGAAGCAGCTGTCATCTTCTTTTTGTTCTTCACAGATGTTATACTGTACTTATCTCTAGCAGGGAGATAGCTTAGCAATATTTGAATGCAATTTAGAAGGTTTAGTATATTCCAGAAATATGAGCCTCCTTGGAATTTCTGACCTATAGTTAATATACCTAAGCTCAGTAAGATTGATTATTTTGTTTATTTCCAGGTACACTTTCAACATTTTAACTCTTCATAGTGTTATGTAAGTTGTATTAGCTGAACTAATTAATTCTCGCGTGTCATAATCACCGCATCTTGAAATGCTTTTCAACCAGGAATAGAGTACTTCAGTGGAGGGAATTTATATTTGGAAATTCTTTTCCTTACTGTTTGATAATTTTCTTTTATAGACTAACAAGACTATCTAAGAACTGTTTGTGTTACCAGAAATGGCCTTTTGCTTTTTAGCTTTTTTTTTTTCCCCCCCTTTCTTGATGTCTTTAGTAGAAAGAGCCCTAGCCTGGGGGCCATGTGAGCTGAGTTCTAGTCTTGGCTCCACCACTGGAGTTGTATGTGCACCGGATGTCACCTGACTTTTCCTGGCATCAGCTTTTCCATCCGTCTGTTTTTTTTTTCTTTGAAAGATTTATTTCATTTTTTGAGAGAAGGAGAGTGAGAGTGAGAGAGAGAGAGAGAGAGAGCGAGCGAGTGAGCACGAGCAGGAGGGGCAAAAAGAGGGGGAGAGAGAATCTGAAGTAGACTCCGCACTGAGGGTGCATGGAGGCTGGAGCACAGTGCAGGGCTTGATCTCATGACCCTGAGATTGCGACCTGAGCCAGAACTAAAGAGTTGGACACTTAACTGACTCCATCACCCAGGTGCCCGCTTTTCCATCTGTTAGTAGAGGAGTTGGATTAAATGATTAATGTGGCGTTTTATAAGATGTACATTTCTAAAATTTTATGATCCATCAAGTAATTCTATACCATATGTCATTTGTTAAATATTTGAACCTAATTAGACCTTTGGGACTAAGACTACATTTTACATCATATATTAATAAACTATCCTTAGCCTTCCTAATTGATTCAACAATTCATGTATCTATTTGTTATTTCTCACTTGAAGATCATATTGTTTTTATTTATGAAATATATAATTGGAAATGTTCTTTACGAATTTGAAACATAGTGTATTATTTGGTTTGCTTTCTCAACATTTTGTATTTCAGAGTTTAGCAGAACCAGTTATTAAGAAGATAGTAACAGCGTAAGTGTTGAAGGTAATAGGAAGTGTCATGTCTTAAAGGTCTGATGGTAGATTGTCTGATAAGCAGTACTTCTTTCATCATGTTACCTGTCATCAATTACCTTCTTTAGGTAATAATTTAAGACCTTGTCTCCAGTATACTATTTTCATTCCATGATTTTTTTTATTTTTACCATTGTAGCCAAAAAATGTCCAACAGCACGAAAAGGTTCAGAAGGCCAGTACAGAGGGAGTCGCCATCCAGGGTCAACAGGGAACCCGACTTCTTCCTGAACAGCTCATTAAAGAGGCCTTTATCCTTAGTGACCTTTTTGATATTGGAGAATTGGCAGCTGTTGAGCTTCTCCTTGCCGGTAGGTTGACATTTAACTGAATCTGTCGCAAGGTAGTACAAAATTATAAAGTCATCAACTCAGGGTTTTAAGTGTTGTATCATTTAGATTCCAAAGTAGTTTAGTTGAAAGCCATATTTATAATGCCTCCTTCTGTTTATCTTTGACTAATTGGGAGGGCTTTAGTGATTGGAATTGTTAAAGGTAATTTAACTGTTTTAAAATAGGCTTTTCCATGGTAATTTATTAGCAAAGAATTGTTGGCTGCATCTCACAAATTTTATAGCACAAAGAATTTATTGTCATGTAATGAGTAAGAAAGTAAGTTCACTGCTTTTTGGAGTTCTTTTTGAGAAGGTGATTCAGATAATGAATAGGTTAGAAATAAGATAATTTTAGTAATACTGTGTGCTAGGCACTGCGTTAAGACTCCAGGGATATAGAAACACAAATGAAACTTCAACTAGTGTAAAGGAGCTCATAGTCTAGTAATTGAGAAAAACATTGAGACAAGTAATTATACATGAAAGTGCATTGATGCCAGTTTATGCAAGATTTAGCATGGTCCAGAGGCAAAGGGATTAAGTTGACCTCAGGGTGTACAGAGAAGTCTTCACAAAGTTCATGAGGCCTGAACTAGGCGTTGAAATCCGAGTAGGCACATGTCACATGGAATACGTATGCGCCCAGGAGGACGAAAAGCATCCAGGCACAAAGAATGGCTTGTACAGATACAGAGGTGTGAGCCATGAGATGAATTTGGGGACAGGAGAGAGTGGAGTGATTGGGTTTGGGGAGAAGACAACCAGCCTCAGGAAATGAAACCAAAACTAAAAAAGACAAAAGTGAAACTTACTCAAAGGCGAACAGTTAAAAGGGGGAGTGAACTAGAAACGTAGGAATAGATTATTTACTTTTCAGGGAAAACTTGAGGGGAAAAACCTTCCAAACATTTGAAAGATCTCGTGTGAAAGAGGGGAAATGAGCATTAAATATCATGAGATTCAGTGGCCCAAGTGAGACCAGCATGTGGAAATCGTAGATGAAGGTGAGACTGAGAGTTTGGGCAACGGTGAGTTCCGTGTCAGTGCTGGTGTTCCAGCACAGATTGGCTGGCTTCTTGAAGATGTGGGAGGAGGAAAACTGTTTGAAGTCTAGAGTCCTCCGGTCCTCTAGAACCCTGAAATTCTGTGATTTCTCTGAGCCGGACATTCGTATGGTCATTTTTGTCTCCTCCTAAACACTTACTTACCAAATTATTTCTCAACTCCCTTTTCTAGGAGAGCACCAACAGCCACATTTTCCTGGTCTCACCAGAGGATTAGTAGCTGTTCTTTTATACTGGGATGGAAAACGGTGCATTGCAAACTCCCTGAAAGCCTTGGTACAGTCTAGACGAGGAAAAACATGGACCCTCGAACTCAGGTCTGTTTGCTTCTTAGGTTTTCAGAGCTTTTTTGGAAATTACTTGACAGATAATTATTTTAATTATTAGAAATAACAAAAATTAAATAAAATCAGTAATATAACTGAGTATTATATAAAGAGTGACAGATTAAAGCTGCTTTATTTTGTTTACGAATAAAAAATAATTTATGGTTAGAAGTTTATTGACACCTAATTATATAGCAAGGATGAAAAGAGCTGAGTTATAATTCATTCTGGTTCTTTTCCAGTAATGAAACATTATTGTCAAGAACAATTGCTGTATCTGTATGATAAAGCATAAACGTGACTGTTCCTTGTAACTTTCTCCATTGCTTTCTTTTCATTACAGTCCAGAGCTGGTTTCCATGACAACACGCTTTACAGAGGAGCTGATGGAGCAAGGATTGACTTACAAAGTCCTTACTCTGGTGTCACAGATTGATGTGAACAATGAGTTTGAGAAACTTCAGCGAGAGAGAGGTTTGGGCAGTGAAAAACACCGAAAAGAGGCAAGGGTTCAATGTCATCAGTTCATGGTCATCTGTGTCAGATCTCAGGCAGAAAAGTCATAGCATTCACAGCATTCTAACACAGGCGTAGGAAAATTGCTAATGCCTATTGAAATGTATGGGTATCTGTAAATTGACTTACAACTGTTTCCACTTCTTTCTAGTCTCTTATGTGCTATTGTAGCTCTTTCTGGAATGAAATCTTGAAGGAACTGGTCATTGCATAAAGGAGGTTGGAATGTAAAATAAGGAAGTAATAATAGGGTTTGTTTAGAATTCTAGATGTGAGATTTTCGAGTTACTTGTGGATTCAGATAGATTTATTTAGTTAGTTAGCTTTGTAAAAGGTAGTTTACTTTTTGAAATAAGACCAGGCTTCACTGTGATTTATGTATACTGATAATCATACATTTTTATCTCTAGGTTTCTGATCTCATCAAGGAGTGCAGGCAGTCTCTGGCAGAAAGCCTTTTTGCCTGGGCTTGTCAGTCACCTTTAGGCAAAGATGACACTCTACTTCTTATTGGACATTTGGAAAAAGTGACAGTTGAGGCTAATGGCTCGTTGGATGCAGTGAATCTGGCTCTTCTTATGGCGCTTCTGTACTGCTTTGATATCAGTTTTATAGAACAAAGCACAGAGGAACGAGACGGTATTGAATTCTGTACTACTAATGTCTTTGTTTTTAAAAAAATCAGATTAAATTGTGGAGGTAACGTTTAAGTAGGGCATTATTTTAACTACTAAAATAAAAATTTATGTATTTTATTCCTGTATTCCTGTGTGTGTAATTCATCAGTATTTGAATATTTAGATATAAGATCACATTTTATAAATTTGCACCCTGTTAGATATCTCTATTGTCCTTTTCAGTTTTGGAATAGGGGAGTGGTAAAAGTTAGGTAATACATGTCATGAGTTCTGCATTCCTAATTAATTGCTTGTTCCTTTCTATATTATTCACATTTCAAATCTTTCATGAAAACATTCTAAGGGAGGAAAATTATCATTTTTAGTAATATATCCTCTTTAATTTATATTGTCACTTGGTAACGTTATAGTTACTGCTTAGAAATGAGGATCTTAAAAATGATTCCCCAAGATTATTGGAAGATTATTGCCTTTTAACATCATAGATACTCGGACTTATTTGAACAGTTATCCCCCGTTCACTTTTGATTGTATCATCAGCATGTTCTCTCAGTAGGTATATAAGGAGAACAGACATTTTCCACTCATGTTTGGTGACCATCCTTAGGCATTGGGAAAGGCTTATGTAAAACTTAAGTAACCCTTTCCTCCAGTCACATTGTCACACAATGCTTTGCCTGTCACAGACTAGTACCTGTGCTCATCTAGGAATGCTGCCAGTTATTGCATTTGTCAGATATCCTGTCTTGAATGAAATGAAGCACAGAATTAAGTAGGGGTAGACTGTGTTAATGGAAGCCAGTAAGTGGGACTTTCATAAGCAAAATGAAATGCCTAGAAGGTTTCATAGGCTAAAATGGAAGGTTTTGAATTAGATTGCAATTTTAATCAATTTAGAATGCTAATATTAACTCATTTTAGTTGTAATTTCTTGCCTTTTTTATGTATATGTTTGATTAATAAATGGGAGAAGTGAATTATTAATACATGTATAGTTGTAGATGAAGACTTAAAATACAGGAAATTAAATAATGAATGTGTTCTTGGTTAAATGTTGGGAACACTGACAACAGAAGGAAATACAAAAAAATAATGAAGTAAAATAAATGAATTCTTAGGTGTTAGTGGTGTTTCCCATTCTAGTGTTTATTCAGAATCCTGTTCTTGTTTGAAGTACCCCGGTATAATTGAACTGTAAATTGAAAAATATTATTATTTAGCAATTTCATTTGTTATAATCAGAATAGATACTTTTTTGCAATTTGGATCCTTTGCTTTGGCCAGTTTTTGCTTGATATTTTAAATTGAGGCATTTATTTATCTAGTAAAATTCTTTTTTCTTTTTTTTTTAAGATCTTATTTTTAAGTAACCCCTACACCCAACATGGGACTCAGGCTCACAACCCTGAGAACAAGAGTCATACACTCCACCAACTGAGCCAGCCAGGCGCCCCAAATTTTATCTTTCTTAATCTTTAAATGACATTGATTTGTATTTTCTTATTTATTGATTTAAAGATTTTATGTTTAATTTTTTTATAGAGAATGCATAAGCCATTGGGTGGGGGCAGAGGGAGAGGAAGAGAAGGGACTCTTTTTTTTTTAAGATTTTATTTATTTATTTGACAGAGAGAGACACAGTGAGAGAGGAAACACAAGCAGGGGGAGTGGGAGAGGATGAAGCAGGCTTCCACCAAGGAGGGAGCCCGATGTGGGGCTTGATCCCAGAACCCTGGGATCATGACCTGAACTGAAGGCAGACACTTAGCGACTGAGCCACCCAGGCACCCCAAGAGAAGGGACTCTTAAGCAGGCTCCATGCTCAGCACAGAGCGGCTTGATCTCATGACTCTGAGATTGTGACCTGAACCAAAATGAAGAGTTGGGCGCTTAACACACTGAACGACCCAGGGGGCTCTGGAGGCTGGAGAGTCAAAGATCAAGATGCCAACATGGAGGGTCAAAGATGAAGATACCAACATGGAGGGTCAGGTCCTGATGAAGGCTGTCTTCCTGGCTTGCAGGTGGCCACGCTGTGTCCTCACATGGCAGAGAGAGAGAGAGAGAGAGAGAGAGCGAGAGCTAAAGTCTTTATTTTTAAGTAATCTCTACACCCAATGTGGAGCTCAAACTTAGAAGCCCAAGATCAAGAGACTGAGCCAGCCAGGTGCCCCAATATGTTTTAGAATTTAAATACGGAAGAAATGAGTGACTCTTTAACTGTTTTTTAAAAGTTTTATAGTACACTTATTAAAAAAATGGAAAAAATAGAACTAAAATTTAGAATTATTGTCAATTGCCTCTTTGAGTTTGCATATGATTGTTGTGGTGGAATATCTTTTTTTTTTTTGGTTTTTTTTTTTATTTGTTTATTTTCACTGTTACAGTGTTCATTGTTTTTGCACCACACCCAGTGCTCCATGCAGTACATGCCCTCCCTATTACCCACCACCTGGTTCCTCAACCTCCCCCCACGCCCCCCCCCGCCCCTTCAAAACCCTCAGGTTGTTTTTCAGAGTCCATAGTCTCTCATGGTTCATCTCCCCTTCCAGTTTCCCTCAACTCCCTCTCCTCTCCATCTCCCCATGTCCTCTGTGTTCTTTGTTATGCTGGTGGAATATCTTTTTTGGTTTGTCAAACATTAATGTTAATTAGTCACAGTTATTTGATAAGAGTACTCTAATTTTCTGATTTTTAGACATTACTCCTGTCTATCAAAAGTGAGAATTTCTCCACTTTTCAGTATAGTGGTCGATTTTTGTGTTTTCAGATATGATTCATCAGCTTCCTTTGCTGACAGAAAGACAGTACATCGCAACAATTCACTCCCGCCTTCAAGACTCACAGCTTTGGAAACTGCCTGGGCTGCAAGCCACTGTTAGACTTGCCTGGGCACTGGCATTGAGAGGAATATCTCAGCTACCTGATGTGACAGGTAAATTGATTGTGGGTAATTTAGTTACGAGAAAGAACTTATCAACATTAATGGTGTTTCGAAAGAGGTATTATCTTTGATATATATAAGCATGAGCACAGGAAGGTATCTAGAGTTGCGTTAAATGAAGCTTTGGAATGTGGTGAAATACACAGTTTTCCCCTGTCTCCCGAAAGAACTTTTATGAAATATTTCCCTTTGAGCCAGTGATTCTTTTGGCTTCTTTTTTTTTTCCTTGAGTGTAAAGTTTGAAATAGTGGTATCGCAAAAAAATAATTTTGAAGATTTTATTTATTTATTTGACACAGAAAGAGGAAGAGGGAACACAAGCAAGGGGATGGGGAGAGGGAGAAGCAGGCTCTCCGCTGAACAAGGAGCAGGACCGGTGAAGGATCCATCCCATGATCCTGGGATCATGAACTGAGCCGAAGGCAGACGCTTAACCCACCGAGCCACCCAGGCACCCCAGACAAATTTTAATAAAATAGGAATTTTGAAGAATTAGTTACTACTGTCTTCATAGACTTCTGAAGAATTTAGCAAACATGTTCACTAATTTATAGTGTTTGAAACTTCAAAATTTCAAAAAACTTTTTAGGCATTAACACTCAATTTACATTAATATATTAATGCTGCTTTCTTACCTAAATAAATAGTCTTCAAGAAATCGTTCTTGAATTGATCATCAGGTGATTTCAATTCCAGTATTTCTGAGTTCAAGTGAAGGTTTGTAATGAGTCATTGTTATTAGTATTTAATTAGTAATTTTAATAATAAGTATTAGTCATAAAGAATTAAACTATTTCGTTCTCAAGGGGTAGGTATGTTATCCGTAGATAAGCAGCCTTTATTTCAAAATGCAAAATAAAACATAAAAACCCATCTGTTTTCCTCTGGTTGAAACTCTTGGCTTGTATCCTTCCCTGACCCTTTTCAAGGCAATGAAAGTGTACTTTGAGTAGCACACTCTGTATTTGGTCTTAATAACGCTCAAGTAGAAAAAACTACATAGTAATTCTTTTCCAAAGCCAGATTACCACAAAGTAACTAGCAGTTTTATGTTTTAAAAGAAGCAAGCAACAGTGTATTTCTTGATAGAAGGACAAAATAGCACCTGTGACGTACTTTTACCAAAAAAATTGAATGTAAGTCAGATCAAGTCTTTAAATCAAACTACCAATTTTTTAGTGTAACCAGACAGAGAAGTATGTTAACTATACCACTGGGATGGGTATCAAACCACATTGTGGAAACTATAGGATAAAAGTCCAGTGTCTACAGTGAATAAAGGGCAGGTGGCAAAAAGATAAAGGAGGAGTCTATAGGTTTACCACTCAAACATAATCTGTAGATCTTATTTGAATCCTGATTCTAGCAAACAAATTGCTCAAAAAGGCAAAAAGCAGAAAACCAAACTGAAATCTTTTATAACATTTATGGGATAGTTGTAAATTTGATTCCTGGTGGATATTTGATATTGAGGAATTGTTTTTTTAAGATACAATGGTATTAAGGTATAGTGTTATTTGTATGTATGGTTTCTTTTTCTTTTTCTTTCTTTTTTTTTTTTTTAAGATTTTATTTATTTATTAGAGAGAGCATAAGCAGGGGGAGTGGCAGAGGGAGAGGGAGAAGCAGGCTTCCTGCTGAGCAGGGACCCTGATGCGGTGCTCGATCCCAGGGCCCTGGGATCATTACCTGAGCTGAAGGCAGATGATTACCCACTGCTTTTGTTTTTAAAGTATTCTTTTGAGTTGTATACTGAAATACTTACAAATGAAGTGGTAAATTATCTGGCATTTGCTTAAATCTCATTTGGGAATGCGTGGAGATCTAGATGAATTATGATCATAAATGCGTAACGTCAAAGTTAGCTAATGGGGTTTGGGGTGGTTCGTTATATTGGTCTATTTTCAGATATCTGTTTGAATTTTTTTAAATTAAAAGCTAAGAGGGGGCACCTGGGTGGCTCAGTGGGTTAAACCTCTGCCTTCAGCTCAGGGCATGGTCTCAGGGTCCTGGGATCGGGCCCCGTGTCGGGCTCTCTGCTCAGCAGGAGCCTGCTTTCCCTTCCTCTCTCTCTACCTGCCTCTCTGCCTATTTGTGCTCTCTCTGTTAAAAAAAAAAAAAAAAAAAAAAGAGAAGTTACAAGTAGACCAGTTTTTCTTTAGGTTAAGGTTTAGTTTTTTCAATTTTTATTACTTTGTTATCAAATTAGATGAGTTACTTAATGTGGTTGTGTTCAGGCCTTGGTCTCACTTATGAGCTGCGATGACTTTTTCTGAGGGATCTAGTTCATCTCTTTGAGATCAAAGCCTTAACACCATTTTCATATATTAATGTTTTGATAATATCTCCCTGACTATATCAGTGTTACATAATATATCTCTGAAGTAATTTTTTATTGCCCATAATGTTACTGTGAAGAGCAATTTTTTTTCTCTTTTTAAAGATCTTATTTATTTGAGACAGAGCGAGAATGTGCATGTATACAAGCTGCGGGGGGGATGGGGGAACAGAGAGGGAGAAGGAGAAGCAGACTCCCCATTGAGCAGAGAGCCTGATGCGGGACTTGCTACCAGGACCTTGGGATCATGACCTGAGCTGAAGGCAGATGCTTAACCGACTGAGCCACCCAGGTGCCCTGAGCATGTGGTTTTCTAATGTACTTTTTCAGTAGCTCTTTTGAGTTTTTGAGTCAGTTACAGTAATACAGTCTTATTTTGTACATAGCACATGCTTGAAGGTTGAGAAGATACCTTGAGTTTTGAAACATCAACAGAGTATTCTGAGATAGTATAATTTAGTTTAATATTTAATAACTTTTCCTCCATGCTGTTTTCCTGGTATATTTCCAGCTCTGGCTGAATTCACAGAAGCAGATGAAGCAATGGCAGAGCTTGCAATTGCTGACAATGTTTTCCTGTTCCTCACTGAATCAGTAGTGGTATCAGAAAACTTCTATCAGGAGGAATTTTATATCCGTAGAATCCATAATCTCATCACAGATTTCCTTGCACTTATGCCAATGAAGGTAGGTATAATAATGTAAGATAAGTAAAAAGTAGTAGAAAAATTTTATGAAATAATAAAACTGATCAATTAACTTTGTTTTGGAAACTAATAAAATTTTTTATTGTAGACTATGATTTGACAATAATTGTGTTACAGCTTTTGAATTATTTATGAAAATGAAATAAGACCTGTTAATTGAGACTAAGCTAAAAGAACAAAATATTTGATACTGAGAATAGCTTATAAGGAGACAGTAATAGTTAAATTTCTGTGGGTAGGGAATTATTAATGTCATGATACCCCAAGGATCAATGCTTAGATTGTCTTATATATTTATACATGATTTGGAAGAGGTGTAGTGGAAAATCTCAGTTTTATAGATAATTGTATAGACTCTTAATTACAGTATGTAAGTGGACTTCTGCATTGGATACAGGTAATGTAATGGATTTAAGAAACAAATGCAGGGGCGCCTGGGTGGCTCAGTGGGTTAAAGCCTCTGCCTTCGTCTCGGGTCATGGTCCCAGGGTCCTGGGATCGAGCCCAGCTTCGGGCTCTCTGCTCTGCAGGGAGCCTGCTTCCTCCTCTCTCTCTCCCTGCCTCTCTGCCTAGTTGTGATTTCTCTCTGTCAAAAAAAAAAAAAAAAAAAAAAAATTAAGAAACAAATGCAAAGACTACTTTCAAATAAAGAGTTTGAGGTGTAACTTTGATCAAAAAAAGAATTCTTAGAGCCATTTCAGACAGTTTCTTCAGAGATATGCTTTTTGTGCAGTTTTGTGCCAAGGAAGCCATCAGAATGGGGTCAGGAAATAAATGAAGGAGAAAAGCCCTATGAACTCACTTTTTATGTATGTATATTTTTTAAAAGCCCTCCTAAAGAACCTATGCTTATAATAATGCTGTTGTACAGTTCAGCTCTCATACCCCCTGAAGCACATAAGGCAAATGGAAGGATTACCTCAAGTGGCAACAAATAATCCAGGTGTGAAGTGCTTATCCATTTTTTAATAAATTGTTTGTTGAGTTTCTCCTGTGTGCCAGGTACTATACTAGGAGTTGTGAAGAAGACAAGTAGGAGACTCATTCCTTACCAGTAAAGAATTTATAATCTAGTTGGAGATATTAGGTAGTAACAGTAAGTAAATGAGAAGTGTAGACAGTAAACTTATGGATTTATATAAGCTAAAAATAGTTCCCTCAGGATTAGAATAGTCAAGGAATACTTTAACAGATAACTTGAACCCTCAATAACCTGGAAGGACTTGGTAGATTAACATCACAGAATATTGGAATAGGAAGAAGTGTGCTAATCCTTTCATTTTACATTTGCAGAAACAAGGCGGTAGTAAGGTTAAGACTTAAGTGTAGTTTCCTAATCAGTAGTCCAAATGGGACTTTGATTATGGAAAGATAATCATAAATGGCTTGAATAGTGTAAAGAGTGAATTCACATAATTGGGGATACTGGAATTTCTTTGATAGATACAGGAGCATTTAGGTTATCTGTCTTTTTAAAAAAATATTTATTTATTTTAAAATATTTTAAATATCTTTATTTTAAAAAATTTTTAAATTTTTATTTTTAATATATGTATATTAAAAAATTTTTTTTACAAGATTTTATTTGACAGAGAGAGAGTAGGCAGAGAAGCATGCAGAGAGAGAGGAGGAAGCAGGCTCCCTGCCGAGCAGAGAGCCTGATGCGGGCCTCGATCCCAGGACTCCGGGATCACGACCCGAGCCTAAGGCAGAGGTTTAACCCACTGAGCCACCCAGGCGCCCCAATATATATATTTTTTAATATATATATTTAAATTTGATAAAATTTAATTTTCTTAATTATATAACTTATATGTTAATTATAGAACATATACTATATATTGATTATATAATAAATATATAAAAATATAAAAACAAATATATAACTATATAATATACCTAAATAAATATATATAATTACATAAATATATAAAACATTTATATATAAACCAAATAAAAAATTAATAAAAATTTACTAAAATTAAAATTAAATGTTTAATATTTATATTTTAATTTTAAAATTATAAGATTTTAAACAAAATTTATTTTTATACTTTAAATTTTATTTATTTAGGTTATCTGTCTCTTCTTGAATGAGCTTTGGTTTGGGTGTGTCAGTGTATTTGTCTTTTTATTCAGATTGATTAACATAAAGTTATTGCTAATATTCCTTTATTATATTGTTTGTGCCTGTAGGATCTGTAAAGATGTTTTCCTTTTTCATTCTTAATTTTGGTAATTTTCATCTCACTCTCTCTCTCTCTCTTTTTTTTTTTTGCATCTTCTCTTTTTGTTTCTTAATTAACCTGGCTAGAAGTTTATCAATTTTTTTTTTAAAGATTTTATTTATTTATTTGACAGACAGAGATCACATGTAGGCAGAGAAGCAGGCAGAAAGAGAGAGGGGGAAGCAGGCTCCCTGCTGAGCAGAGAGCCTGATGTGGGGCTCGATCCCAGGACCCTGGGATCATGACCTGAGCCGAAGGCAGAGGCTTTAACCCACTGAGACACCCAGGTGCCCCAGCCTCATTGATTTTCTTATACTTTGTTTCACTGTTACTGATTTCTGCTCTACATGATTTTCTTTCTTTTGCTTTGGGCTTCATTTGCATTTCTCCTTTCAGTTTATTAAGGTAGAAGCTTAGATTATTGATTTGAAACTTTTTTTTCTAACACAAATATTTAATGTTACACACTTATCTCTATTGCTTTAGCTGTGTCACAGCTGTGTTTTCTTTTTCGTTCGATTTAATGTTTTGGAATTTTCCTTGAGACTTCTTTCATCAGTGGGTTATTTAGAAGCATTGTTTAAGGGGCATCCAGGTATCTCAGTATAACTGATTTCTAGTTTATTTTTGTTGTGGTCGGAGAACATACTTTATAGGATTTCAGTTTATTTTAAATTGGCTAAGATTTGTTTTATGATTCAGAATATGACATATCTTGGAAAGTGTTCTGTGCACACATGAAAGGAATCTATATTCTGCTGCTGTTCTGTGGAGTATTCTGTAAATGCCAATAGGTAAATTTGGTTGATAGTGTTAAGTCTTCCATGTCCTTACAGATTTTGTATACTTGTTCTATTAAATATTGAGAGAGGAGCGTTGAAATTTTTAATTGTGGATTTGTCTAGCTTTTTTTGTTTTGTTTTTAAAAGGGGGTATTGGGCGCCTGGGTGGCTCAGTTGGTTAAGCAACTGCCTTCAGCTCAGGTCATGATCCTGGAGTCCAGGAATCGAGTCCCGCATCGGGTTCCCAGCTCCATGGGGAATCTGCTTCTCCCTCTGACCTTCTCCCCTCTCTTGCTCTCTCTCACTGTCTCTCTCTCAAATAAATAAATAAAATCTTAAAAAAAAAATAAATGAAAGGGAGTATTTTCTTATATCAGTTGACATTTAGTTCACACAAATTTTACAAGGTAATGGTTCTTAGCCAGTGCAGTAATGTCCACCAGAGAGTGTTTGGGATATTAGTGGCACCACTTTTCCTCGTTATAATATCTTTGGTGGGGTTATTAGTATCTAGTAGGTAGTCCAGAAATGCTAAACTGTCCTGCAGTATTCAGGATGATCCAAACCAGTGAGGAAATGTCCTGCCCAAAATGTCAGTAATGTTCCTTTCGAGCAAGAGTGTAGTTTTAAAACTCAACTTCTCTGTAATGGAAAATGCATTGACGTTTTAAGATATTATAAATTATGGATAGTGGTATCACACAATTCCTGGTCTATTTCTTCATGTCATTAAAGTGGAATAGATGTTTAAACAGTTTTTCTATTATGTAATCACTCTTAGTTGCTGGATTTCAGTATTATTGACCTATATACTAAATTTCCATATTAAGCTGTCTGTAATGTATTTAATAGGTTAAACAGTTGAGGAATCGGGCAGATGAAGATGCTCGAATAATTCATATGAGTATGCAGATGGGTAATGAACCTCCCATTTCACTTAGAAGAGATCTGGAACACTTAATGCTCTTGGTAAGCCATTACCATACTGGATGAATGGTCATCTCTCCCTCCTTCCATTATTTACTCCATAACTGTGGAAAGTTTCAGTTTTAATGTCTTAAGTATACAAGTGAATTCCATAAAAATGTAAATTTTCATTTAAATATACAAAAAGTAAAATATACTTTTACTTTACAAAAAGTAAAATATACTTTAAATATACAAAAAGTAAAAGTTTCAGTTTTAATGTCTTAAATATACAAGTGAATTCCATAAAAATGTAAATTTTCCTTTAAAAGTAATTGTTGAGTTAAAGGCATTTTCACTCAGTTTTGCTTACATTTTGCAGATTGGTGAGCTATATAAAAAGAACCCTTTTAATTTGGAGCTTGCTCTCGAATATTGGTGTCCCTCAGAGCCTCTTCAGACTTCCACAATCATGGGTTCTTACCTTGGGGTAGCTCATCAGCGACCCCCTCAACGCCAGGTGAGCTCTTAGTTTTCTTACTTTTCTGCCTTGGTATGATAATTGGGAGTCTTGAACCATGAACAAATGTTATTTCCTGATATTATTAACACAGTGACCACTTGTGTAACTTAAAAGTGTACACTCTTTTCTTAAGGAAATTTGAAACTCTACGTTCTGATCACATTTATGTAGCTAGCCTTTTGTAACATACTACGTATGTGTCCAATTGTAGACAGGTGTCCATAGTCTTTCTAGGTGTCACTTATTTGACTTCTCTTGGTATTAATATTAGTCTTTCCTCAATAGGCATGACAATAACCAGTATACATTGTTCCTTTATTTATTTTTAAGATTTTATTTTTAAGTAAACTCTACACTCAGTGTGGGGCTCGAACTGACAACCCGGAGATCAAGAGTCTCATGCTGCACAGACTGAGCCAGCTGGGTGCCCCCAATATACACCATTATTAACAAGTTGGGGAAGATGGGATAGGTATAAGTAGTAGAAGGAAAGGTTTAGAAGTTAGAATTGATGACAAAATGCCTACGAGTCAATAGATGATATGGAAAAAGTCCATTTTCTATTCTATGTTAAGTATGATAAACAGTAGCAAATAAGATGGATTGTAGTATCTATCTTCATCTTTTTGGGATTTGCTCTTCTAGAAGCTTTCATGTTGAATAATTTTCAGTTATGCTAGAGTCTAGGATCAGGTACCTTTTCTCTTTACTGCATTTCTTACATTTATTATTTTTCTCCCCATTTATAAAAATGTTTTAGAGAAGGGCTTATTAAAGTTTTTTGAAGATTAAAAAAAATTATGAAATATTTCAAACATATGAAAGAGAGAATAATTATAATGAACACCCAGCAGTTTAATAGCTGTTAACATTTGCCCTGTTTGCTTCATCTACTACTGCTATTTTTACTACTTTGATTTTGCCGGAGTACATTAAAGTTATAGACAGCATGGCATTTCCCCTTTTCCTGGGTAAATAGATATCTCTTAAAAATAAGAGTATTTTTCTAAGTGACTAGAAAATCACTTATACCTAACAGATTTTACAATGATTTACAGAGATCTGTAACATTTTCAGTTCTGAATTCCAACCAGTGAGTCTCAATGTCTGAATAGTATTTTTGTTTGTTATTAGATTTAAGGAATAAGCAAGATAAAAGAAAAAACTAAAAAGTGGATTTACAGAACAGGAATGTAGGAATGTGGCATCTGCTGAACACACAGTATGTTTAGGTTAGCATCCAAAATTCTTTCAGGTTCCTAGGTCTTCATACTAAATTTGACTGGGAATCAGGAACCTTGGTTTCCAAGTATATCTGACTTCGCTCTCTGACTTTGCTGGTTAGTTTTAGAGGAGTAAATTTCTTCCATTGCTTTACTGTGTAAAATGTAAGTAGTCTTGTCCACAGTAACCAAACTATGGAAAGAACCTAAATGTCCATCAACAGATGAATGTATAAAGCAGATGTGGTATATATACGCACAATGGAATATTATGCAGCCATCAAAAAGGGGGAAATCTTGTCATGTGCAAGAATGTGGATGGAACTAGAGGGTATTAGGCTAAGTGAAAAAGTCTATCAGAAGGACAATTAGCATATTCTCACTGATAGGAGGAATTTGAGAAACAAGACAAGATCATAGGGGAAGGGAAGGAAAAATGAAACAAGATGAAATGGGGGGGGGGTGGCAAACCATAAGAGACTTGTAACCTCAGGAAACAAACTCAGGGTTGCTGGAGGGGTGGGGGCTGGGACGAATGGGGGTGTCTGGGTGATGGACATTGGGGAGGGTAGGTGCTAGTGAGTGTTGTGAATTGTATAAGACTGATGCATCACAGACCTGTATCCCTGGGGCAAATAATAATACATCATACATTGATTAAAAAGAAAGAAAAAAGTGTAAGTAGTCTTATATTCTGTGACACTGAGATGTTTTAAAAACATTGTACTTTATATTCACAAAAATATTCTATAATTGTATTAAATTGCTAATGATCTTGAAAAAATAGTTTTTCATAAGTAGAATATAGATTATTAAATCAGAGCACTTAGTTTTAGTTCATATGTAGTCTTTATTAGCTAGTCCATGCTACCTTAAAATTAAGATAAGCTTTATGTAAACTATTGATTTTTCCCTATTTCAGGTTGTCTTGTCAAAGTTTGTTAGGCAAATGGGTGACCTATTGCCTCCAACGATTTACATTCCTTATTTGAAAATGCTCCAGGGATTGGCCAATGGGCCCCAGTGTGCCCACTACTGTTTCAGCCTGCTTAAAGTCAATGGTAGTAGTCATGGTGAGAAAAATCTGGATATTGTCTAAGTTTGTTGTGACATTCTTGAGTTCATTATCCCCCTGCCTATTAAAGAATATTGGTTATATTCTTGGTTCTACCAAGTATATAAATTATTTTAATAATAATGGGAAAGAAGCGCGTTGGTAGCTTCATGCATTAGTGATGGTCTCACAGATTGGGCAGGCCTACTGTTTGCTTTATAAAATATAATTCAGGGGCACCTGGGTGGCTCAGTCGTTAGGTGGCTGCCCTCAGCTCAGGTCATGATTCCAGCATCCTGGGATCAAGTCCCATATTGGGCTCCCTGCTCAGCGGGTTCCTTTCCAGCTCCCCCATGCTTGTGTTTCCTCTCTCGTTATCTCTTTCTGTCATACATAAATAAAATCTTTTTTTTTTTTTTTTAAGATTTTACTTATTTATTTGACAGACGGAGACCACAAGTAGGCAGAGAGGCAGGTGGAGAGAGAGTGGGAAGCAGGCTCCCTGCTGAGCAGAGAGCCCGATGCGGGGCTCGATCCCAGGATTCTGGGATCGTGACCCAAGCCGAAGACAGAGACTTTAACCCACTGAGACACCCAGGTGCCCCAATAAATAAAATCTTAAAAAAAGATTTTTTTTTTTTTTTACACACACACACATATATATATGTAAAATAAAATTCAGTTCAAGAAATCAGAATTGATATATAAAAACTTTGAAGAACACATCTGGTACTCAAAACAAAATATACTCCCTTGCCACATGAGTTTGATTTTCTCAATTCATGTTTGTAAGTACTTGTTTTCTAAATTCCTGTACGTACAGTTTCTCCATCAATCCTCCCAATTTCCGCATTTAATTTTCAGACTTGAGTCTGGTTAAATTGCAACACTGCAAAAGAGAAGAGAAAGAAATAGTTATTAAGCATCTGTTTAGCTAGGTAGATATTATGACTTTCATTTTTACATGGGAGGAAACTGAGGTTTAGAGAAGTAACTTACCCAAGGTCACGAGGAGGAGCAGGATTGGAACTGAGATCTGCCCAGCTCCAAGGCCATTGTTCAGGCTACTTTGTCAAGGCCTGCTTGCCTTGCCCAGTGCTTGGTATATAACAGAGTATATAGTAGCCTTACCTAATTATAGCAACACAGAGAACTCTTACGGATATAAAGTAGATAACTGAAATCAAAAGTAATTTACCTTTGCACTTAGATGGGCTCCACCCATTCTTAGCTGAGGAAAAATTAATCCAGAGTTTTAGTTTACAGAGGAATTCTAACCCTTTTTCAACACACTACTTAATCTGGACAAGACAACACACTCTACTTAACTGGGACAAAGACAAAGTTTATTGCTTTAAATTTATTTTCTCCCTCCATTTCCAAGCAGATGCTTAGACATTTTTGAAATGAAATTCTGTGCTGTCTTTCTTTACAGTTGAAAATATTCAGGGAACAGGTGGCAGTCCTGTTTCCTGGGAACATTTCTTTCACTCCTTAATGCTTTACCATGAGCACCTCCGGAAGGATCTTCCGAGTGCAGATAGTGTCCAGTACCGTCACCTCCCTTCACGCGGCATCACCCAGAAGGAGCAGGATGGATTGATTGCTTTTTTACAGCTCACCTCTACCATCATCACTTGGGTAATTATTATCCACAGCATGTGAGGGTGTAATTTTATTTGTTTTCTAGCACCGGGCATTTTAAGGAACTTCCAAATTTTCATGAAATGCTTGAAGTTTATGAGTGATGAATTTTGCATATATAGAATTCTGCATATATGGAATTCTGTTTTTAAGCTCTGTTTCTTTACCTTCAGAGGGAATAGTAATGGTAGCCCAGCTTATTGCTGTCAGCTAGTGGGGAAATAATAGCATATGCCTAGAAGAAAATAGAAGGGCAAATAAGAATCAGTTGTAGATGCACATCATTCTAGAAAGTTCCTAGCATAGGCTTGGATGTGTGTGTGTTGGTGTTATGTATACATAAAGAATATATTTTTTATTTGTTATTTTTAAAATTTATTAAAAAAATTTTTTTTTAATTATAGAGCATGTGTGGGGGGCGTGAGAGAGACAAAGGGAGAGACTCAAGCAGGCTCCACGCCAAGTGCGGAGCCCAAAGTGGGGCTCAGTCTCTTGACTCTGAGATCATGACCTGAGCCGAAATCAAGAGTTGGATTCTTAACCGACTGAGACATCCAGGAACCCCAAGAATATTTTTAGCTAAAAAGAAACATTTTTTACTGAGAAAGAAAGAAACAAAGAAAGAAAGAAAGAAAGGAAGGAAGAAAGAAAAAAACCCAAGAGAAGTTATTTACTGAATTACTCTTTTAGTCTCTCCTTACACCAAACCATCTTACCCACCACTATCAAATTAGTCTTTATAAGAAAACACGAGCTTCATTACATAATTTTTCTACTCAGAAACTACTTCTACTTGGTCTGTTATTTCCTAGACCAAAATTTCTTAGTGAGGCATTCTGTCTTGAGGACAGGAATAGTGTCTTCTAACTTTTTGGCTTTTCTAGTAATGCTTGTTATTAAACATTAAAACATAAAGTTAGGGGGCGCTTAGGTGACTCAGTCAGTTAAACGTCTGCCTTCTGCACAGGTCATGATCCCATGGTCTTGGGATTGAGCCCCACATAGGGGTTCCTGGTCAGTGGGGAGCCTGTTTCTCTCTTTGCTGCTCCCTCTACTTGTTCCCTCTCTCTCTGTCAAATAAATAAAATATTAAACAAAACAAAACAAAAAAAACCCATAAAGTTAGTAGTTATTACTTGTTGAATTAAAATGGAATGGTATTGGCATGGCTGGGTGGCTTAATCAGCTAAGCATCCAACTTTTGATCTCAGGGTTGTGAGTTCAGGCCCTGCATTGGGTTCTATGCTGTGTGTAGAGTCTATTCAAAAAGGAAAGTGGTATATGATACCATATATATCTTCATTTTTTTTTCTCAAGAAACTAAAAGGTATTCATTCATATATTATAGTAAAAAACAGTCTACATTGTTTAAGGAAAGATTGAAGGTGCTTAGGCAAGATTTATGTGACCCTCATATGGCTTATGTTCCATACTTAGAGCTCTAAAAGTAATTCTAAAAGGCTGTTTCTCCTCTTTTCTTTACACTGACTGAGCTGTAATCTGATTTGATCCCTCGAGCACAAGCCATAGGCTTATCTTTGTTTTACTATGTATTAAGCCTATGAATACTCAGTATAAGTGCTAGCAATTTAGATGATTCCTGGTCATTTTTCTTAGGTTTTGAAGATGGGAAAGTCTCATCTTTTGTGTTTGATCCCCAGAGTGAAAATGCTCGTCTGGCACTCTGTGAACATCCTCAGTGGACCCCGGTTGTGGTGATTCTGGGACTCCTGCAATGCAGTATTCCCCCTGTTCTCAAAGCAGAGCTGCTTAAGACCCTTGCAGCTTTTGGAAAATCCCCTGAAATTGCTGCTTCCCTCTGGCAGTCGTTGGAATACACTCAGGTAGTATTACCAGCTCTCTGATTTAATAGTTTGGAAAGTGAGGCTTGATAATATGGTAGAAGCAGGGGCACCCAATTTGCAGCTTCCCAGTTAGACAGTTATGGTTTGAGTACCAAGCATAGCATCAGAAATTAATAGGCTTAGGTTTTTCTCTTAGATCAGCTGACAGCTTCACTAGGTTACTGGAGATCGTTTCTTCTCTTAAGACTTTGTTTTTCAGTGTCTGTGAGATATTAATAAATGGACAGAATTCCTCAACTCTGTCTTTAAGACCAGGCTGATAAAAGCCTTCAGGTATTATTTGTACTCATTAAATGTGGGGAATACCTGTTTTTCTTTTCTGTTGCTTCCTTCTCTGTCCTCCTGTCCCATACCAGAAGAATGAAGTATCTCTGTTAACACTTACTTCTTTAGATATAAGGCCTATTGGAATTGTTTTGTGAAGGTATAGTTATTCTCTCTCTCTCTCTCTACACACACACACACACACACACACACACACACACACACACACACACACTAAGATTAAAAAGGACAATAAGGATGTGCTTTACAGAAATACCTCTGTGAAAATAGGTGGAATATGTGTTTGTCTAAGAAACAATAAAATATATAGGAGTCTGTGATTCTAACACCATTTTGAAGGAGTAATTTTTTAGTTATTTTCTAACGTGTGTCCTGAAGATGTAATGCTACTTTATAAGAGCAAAATGAAGGGAGCTGGTGTGTGCTGAGAGGCTGAATCACTTTGGATTTAGTATTAATACTTCATTTTTTTTCATTTGTGAATATATCATACTTAGTGTTCTAAGTGCTTAGTGCTGCTTTATACTGAAAATGAAATATGATTAGGTTTAGACATTTTAGATACCCTTAGAGCAAGCCTTGTTTTTAAAGGATCCTACCTGATAGTATATTTTTAGCTTGTAAGAGCGGTAAGTAACATAACATTAAGTGAAATTAATTATACCATTTATTGCTTATGTCCCTAGCGAGGTCAGGTCAGAACATCTTAACTCAGAACTTTTGCCCACACAAGAAACCTTTTCAAACCTGTTCTTAACAAATTTAATTATTAGTTTTCTGGTTCTAATTGTAGGGCTGGTCTTGAGCATTGGTGAGATTTTGTCCTATTAATCCTCTTAAGATGATTCCTAGAATATCTCAGAGGAAATTTTCTGTCATATTTCTTGTGTGCTTTTAGAAACTACCAGTTTTCTGAAGCCCAGATAATCAGAGGTTCTACCTGAATCCCACACGATTGCTAATGAAAGTGCCATCAGAGATTTTTCAATTGTGCTTTCTGATCAGCATAAGATACATGCATGTGGTGTGGGAGGAATAGGACTATTATATTGCAGAGCCACTACTTTTCATTGAGGAGTGGGGGGAATGTTCCTAACATCTATTTCTTACTATTTTAAGATTCTGCAGACTGTGAGGGTTCCAAGCCAGAGGCAAGCTATTGGTATTGAGGTAAAGTTTTCCTTTTTGTTTAAATGTTCTTTATTCAGTCACATGATGAAAATTAACAAAATTGTTCCTACCCTGTTAGGTTCCTATAATTTTCAAATTTAATATATTTTCATTTGAAATGTTGTCTGGTCCATGTTGAAATGGAGGTGAAATTTTTCGTGAGAGGAATCAGAATACTTTAGATTTTAGAGTTGGGAAAGGTTGTTACATGGCAGCCATCCAAGCTGAAAGTTTGCTTTAAATTCAATTTAATTAGGTTACTTGAGTCAACCTGAAGTGAGAATTTACTTGTTTTAGTTTTTTGTCTTCTCTCTGTCTACACTTGCTCTCTCTTTTTCATAAAGAAACATGTAAGATTTCTATTTTTAATTCGCAGTCGGGAACAGTATGTGGGAATTTAAAATTCTTCCATCTGATTGATCTAGATTTATATACTACTTTTGTGTCTTTTCCTCTAAGTGAAAAATGGTGATATATGTTAGGTTTCTTTTGCTGTGATGATGATAAGCTCAATATTAATGAGTCAATGTCTGCAAATGTTTTGTACTTTATAGCTGATTGTTTTATATTACTAAATGTCTTTATTTTTCATTGGTAGGTTGAACTAAATGAAATAGAATCCCGGTGTGAAGAATACCCATTGACTCGGGCTTTTTGCCAGCTTATTAGTACCCTGGTGGAGAGCTCATTTCCTTCTAATTTGGGTGCTGGCCTGCGGCCCCCTGGCTTTGACCCTTATTTGCAGTTTCTTAGAGATTCTGTGTTTCTCCGATTCCGCACAAGAGCTTACCGGAGAGCAGCTGAAAAGGTAATGTTCAGAGAAATTGTTTTTTGTCCTTACTCATTTATTGCTGCTTTTTCTTTTATGAAAGGTATAAGGTGCTATAAATTCGTATTAGCTTTTGCCAGTCAGTAAAATTCATGGTCTTAATACTGTGTCGTCCATGATCTGATTAGTTTATATGCATTTCAAAAAAAACCCAAATCTGGGCATTAAAACCAAAGCACTGACTTTTTAGTGATCAGCAGTTTAGTTGATATGAATTCGTAGTCATTCAGATCCTTCACTCAACAAATTTGGACCAAAATTGAACCAGAAATGTCATACCGTTGTCAGTTGGAAACACATTGTCCTTTTTGGGGATGATTTTGTTTAGGAATTAAAATAAGTTAACCCTAACTTGCACACCAATTTCTATAGATTTAGTAGTGCTTTTGGGTTGTGAAGTCTTAGCTTAGTGAGAAGGTGTATTATGATCTGTCAGGTATGTTTGTGATGGATGGAGGTTGAGGGAGCATTGATGTTTACATACATATTTGCTCTGGTTGCAACACTCTGAACTGAACTTATCATATATATCGTCTTATGTAATTCCAATATTACCCTGAGGCAGGCACTATTAATATTCCCATTTTACAGATGGAGGCTTAGCAAGGTTAAGGAACTTGCATAAGGTCCAGGACCAGGATTTGAACCTAGGACTCTGATTCCAGATTCAAGCTTATAACCTCTAAGCTATGTAAGAGACGCTTCCAGGTTTTGATGTAATTCACTTAGTCTATAATACTGTTTATTGCCTCACAGAATAATACACTTGGATATATCTTGTAGGGACATTTCTGCTTTATTTTTATAATTTTCTGTTTTTTAACCTGTTGGGTTTATTTGTTATTGTATTACAATTATAAAAATTTTTATGCTAATTTGGGACAATTAGGAAAATAGAGAACAATATAAGAAGTAATATTATCCATAATCCTATTGGCAAAGGATGATAACTTAATCTTTTTCCTATACATATATATTTTAATTGGAATAATTAGTTTGCATCTCTTTTTGGCCACTAAATATGGTATCATGAGCACTTCTTCATGCCGTCGAAGATTCTTTGAAAATAGTCTAATGACTGCATGAGCCTTACTTGTTTTTAGCATGATTCATGTATTCATTCCCCTTTCATTGGACAGTTTGTTTCTAATATTTAATCTCAAGTACCTGAAATTCATTTTTTGTCAGTTGCTTTATGATTTTTCCTTCTCACATAGTAAAAATAAACACTGAGAGGGGTGTACATTTAAGTCCTCAAATTACCTCAGCGACCAAATAATGGATACTAAGAATGGTGATCTGATCTCTTCGACAAGATATTCTGATACATTTTTGCACTTGTCTTAGGTGACTTATTTGCCTTTTCTGAAAAAGGTCATTATGACCCTAAATGTTTAGAGCTTCAGTCATCCACATTCTTTCCAGGTTATTGTTTTTCATTCACGCCTATGGACATTACCAGTGCTGCATTTTCCCTAGCTACCATTGATTGTGTTTCCAGCCCAGCATGCTTAACCCTCAGACTTTTGTTCCTCAGCTTCATGAATTTTTTGCATTTGAAAGTCTTCTTCAGGTTGAACTTCTTTTACTATATTTTAGAACACTAGCTTCTCACAAAAACAGCTTTAGATCTCAATCTAAATAACATAGATTATTAGAAACAGTGTTTGTGTATTTATCAATCCTAAAATCCATTATTATGTGGTGATAAGCCTTTTTTATTTAAATAAATGATCTTGAAATTTTTTTTTTTAAAGATTTTATTTTTATTTATTTGACAGACAGATCACAAGTAGGCAGAGAGGCAGGCAGAGAGAGAGAGAGAGAGGGAGGCAGGCTCCCTGCTGTGCAGAGAGCCCGATGCGGGACTCTATCCCAGGACTCTGAGATCATGACCTGAGCCGAAGGCAGCGGCTTAACCCACTGAGCCACCCAGGCGCCCCTGATCTTGAAATTTTTGGAAAATACAGCTAAGTAGATAATTTTAAGATAATAATTAAAAACAAAATCACTGTATAGTCCCAATTCCCAAACTCCGTCTTGATAAAATTATGTGCAGTGGAAATGGTTTTAAAATAATAATTAAAAAACAAAAACACCCTATCTATATTTAGCAAACTCAGCCTTCATAAATTCTATATAATGAATTTTTTAAAAATAAAGTTTTGATTTTACTATCTATACTGTTGTGCATATTTTTCCTTTGGCATAAATATTTTGCCTTGTTACACGGCTTTTACAAACATTTTTTAACAGAAAGGTGTTAATGGGGGTCATTAGGGGGCAAGCCCAGCAGTGATTGAGCCCTCTTCACTTTTTTGGCTAGGGCCGTTAGGTAGAATACTGGTCTGGGAATAGAAGTCCAGGCCTTGATTTCCAGTACCTTTGCTACCAAGTTTTATGGTTTTGGGGTAGTTATTCATGCTCTGAGTTTCATTTGCTTCCTCTGTGAAATAAGGGTGATTAGATGATGTCTCAGAACCTTTACAGCTGGGATTTTTAGAGAAAATAGGAAATATTTGACACTTCAGAGAAGGGGCTTCTTCATGTTCTGGAGAAAAGTGGGAGGAATGGAAAGTCTAGCAAGGCTATCACCTTGGACTGTTTTATTGTTACTGTCACATTTATTTATTTCTTTCTGTAGTGGGAGGTTGCTGAGGTTGTTTTGGAGGTGTTTTATAAATTGCTCAGAGATTATGAGCCTCAACTGGAAGATTTTGTAGACCAGTTTGTGGAATTACAAGGTAATTTAATTCTGTCACTTTCAGATAAGCTGTCAGCTATTTGTAAAGCTATTTGTAATTTATAAATTATAAGATACAAATTATTTCTCAGTTTGTGAATTAAGTTAGAATGTAATCTTTTTTGTTACATTATTTTTGTTATTTTCATTGTTCTGAGCAAGAGAAAATAAAGTAAAATTTTGCTGACTGAAAGACAGCACTGCCTTACAGATTCTTGGACAGTTAACATGTTATAGGTAACTAACTGCTCTGAGCAAAACAGCCCTTTTGGGAATTATAGCTGTATACAGTTTGTGTCCTTGTCTCTAAATTGAACCTTGCCCGTTTAGATGCCATTTAATTTACAAGTTTCATACATTTCATATAAATCAAGGGTCTGACAAAGATACTAACTGTTCGTCTTTTGGATTGTGTTGTGTTCTATTTAGGAGAAGAAATCATAGCCTACAAGCCACCAGGATTTAGTCTCATGTATCATCTTCTGAATGAGTCACCAATGTTGGAGCTTGCCCTTAGTTTACTGGAAGAAGGTGTTAAGCAGCTGGATACCTATGCCCCTTTCCCTGGTATGTACCTGAATGTCTTAATGTCATGAAAACAGTTCTCATATTTTCATTTTTTTGTAAGTGGAGGGTTTGAAAGAGATGATTTCTGAAGTTCTTTTTCACTGTGAGATTCTCCGTAGGTGTTTCCAGTGAGTCATGCAATGAAAGCATATTAAAAGTGAAAGTACAGGGCGCCTGGGTGGCTCAGTGGTTTAAGCCGCTGCCTTCGGCTCAGGTCATGATATCAGGGTCCTGGGATCGAGTCCCACATCGGGCTCTCTGCTCGGCAGGGAGCCTGCTTCCCTTCCTCTCTCTGCCTCTCTGCCTACTTATGATCTCTCTCTGTCAAATAAATAAAAATAAATAAAATCTTAAAAAAAAAAAAGTGAAAGTACAGTACAGAGACTCTCACTATCACTCTGTCTCATTTCATGGTTTTTTTAATCAGTAGTTTAATCATGTTCTTTCACTTTAATATCTGTAACATGCCTAAATTTAAATCTAATGTACTTTTTGTTTTCTTATCCATATAGTTTTTGTAAATGTACTTAATTGGTGGTTCATAGTGTTCAGTAAGTTTTATTCAATACCATTACTGCTGCTAATTATCATGATTTATTGAGTGCTTAATATTCATTTGGTGCTTTTAAAAGCACATTTAACACATTTAATCTGTACAAAAGCCCTAATATTATTAGATACTGTTATTTCCATTTTGCAAATAAGGAAATTGATGCAACAAAGTAGTTTCATATCTTTCCACAGTAAGTTGTGGCTCTGATTTGAACCTAGGCAGTTTGGCTCCAGAGTCCATGTATTTTAAATTTGAATGGTGGGATTGCAGATGATCCTGTTCAAATTCTCAGTTTCTTTATTTGCAGATTTTCTGCAGTGAGTATGTATTACCCTAAATCAGTTTCTCAGTCTTGGTGCCATTGACATCTTAGGCCATGTAATTCTTTGTTGTGGGGACTATCCTGTGCACTGTAGGCTGCTACCCTCTAGATGCCTGTAGTGCTTTCCCAGTTGTGACAACGAAAAGTATCTCTAGGTCTTGCCGAGTGTCCCCTTGGGCCTAAATCACCCCCCAGTCTGGGAACCATTTCTCCAAGTAATTAAGGAAGAGCTAAGGGAGAGTGACTGAGAAGCCACTGCATACAGGTACATTTAAGTGACAATAATTACCGTGAATTGGCATGGGTGAGTAGTTTTATGAAGGTGCTGCTGCAAGTGAACATTTGAGGGCTTTTTAAGTCCAGAACTTGTCCCTTAGCTTGTTTTCCCTAAGAACTGTGCATTTCTAAGGTTCATGTAGAACTTTCTAACTTCAATTTGTGTTTTTTTTGTAGGGAAGAAACACTTGGAGAAAGCAGTACAGCATTGCCTCGCACTTCTCAATCTGACTCTGCAAAAGGAAAATCTCTTTATGGATCTTCTAAGAGAGAGTCAGCTGGCTCTAATCGTCTCTCCTTTAGAACAACTGTTACAGGGAATCAATCCCAGAACTAAGAAGGCCGATAATGTGGTGAATATTGCCAGGTAAGTTACAACTGTAGGTAGAAAAATGATGAAATAAATCACGTGGGCATTCTGTCTTTGATTTCCAAATCTGGTAAGCTCCCTCATTCATTACTTGGTGGGTGGGGGGTCTCATTTTGTTCTTGCCTTCTTTAGTCCTTCTTATTTTAATTACTCTGACCTTTATAGCTTATTTTTTTCTTTCTAATGGGTTCCACATCCTAGACATTTCTGAGTATCAAATGACATTATCTTAATATTGTTTGTCTCCTTGAGGGGAACCTTCTCACACTGTTGGTGGGAATATAAACTGGTGCAACCACTCTGGAAAACAGTATGGAGGTTCCTCATAAAGTTGAAAATAGAGCTGCCCTATGACACAGCAATTGAACTAGTAGGTATTTATCCAAAGGATACAAATCCAGTGACTCGAAGGGACACCCCAATCTTTATAATAGCATTGTCCACAATAGCCAAACAGTAGAAGGGCTGAAACAAAACAGATAAGTGTAGGGGAAGGGAAGGAAAAATAAAATAAGATGAAAATTAAGAGGGAGGCAAACCACGAGAGATGCTCAACTCCAGGAAACAATGTATTATATATACTATATATCTATATCTATCTATCTATCTATATATATATAGTTCATTTCCTTTAGGGAAGCTGGAAGTTTGGCGGTTAGGAGCTAGGAAGAAAACTCACTATATATATCCTAGTTTCCAGTGGTTTGCTTGGCAGTGTTTGCTGTTCTGTGACTTGTAGAGGCATCACCCTGATTGCTGTCTTCAGCTTCACATGGTGTTCTCCCTGTGTGTGTGTCTGTTTTGAATCCCCCCTAATTTTAATAAGCAGTCATTGGACTAGGGCTGTGAATGTAGTCTGTAATGACTTCACCTTAACTTGACTGACTATGTCTGCAAAGACCCTGTTTCTAAATAAGGTCACTGTGGGTTTGGATATCAGTGATTGAATTTTGGAGGAATGCAGTTCACCCCACAACAGACTGCATCTAGTTAGAACGGAAACCTTTGTCTCATTTACCCAGGAGTGCTATATGCCCTGGTTCTAAATGCGCCTTGTGGAGAGGTGTGAAAAGCCAAAAGTTTCATCACATTGTTCCTCAAATGTTTTTTTGCTTTCAAGATACCTGTATCACGGCAATACTAATCCGGAATTGGCTTTCGAAAGTGCCAAGATCCTCTGCTGTATCTCTTGCAACTCCAATATTCAGATAAAATTGGTTGGAGATTTCACACATGACCAGGTAACTGATTTTGTTGTTGTTATTTCATTTGGTACATTCTGACTACATATGGAAGTCCCAGTGTCTGTGGAGGACTCTTACTCGTGTTTATGAAAAAATTCTGTGAGAGTAGGTGTATGTGTCTATGATGGTGAAAACCTATCCATGTCCTGGGCTGTGATTCGTGTTTGGAGAGTGTACCATCCACAGTGGTGCTGCAGACCCTGCGGTGTGTGTCTGGCGGGCGGAGTGAGACTCTGCTCCTCCGAGTACATCAAGGTGGTAAGGTTTCTAAGTGTAGCTTCTGCTTGTGTTTGCATCCTTTATTTCACTCTGTCGGTCGCTCTGACTGTAGTCTGAGCCTGTGCAGCTGTGAATGTGTCTCACTATTGGGTTGTCTACTGTTGTGGCTTTCTGGTGACTTCCGTTTGTGTCACTTCATGTGATATTGCACTTTGGACAGTTTTCAGATGCGCTTCTATTAATCTGATTTATAATCTCTTTCTGCTCTGGATAACTCAGTTCTATGCTGAATAGCTACCCTTGGGGAATTTGCTGCTTTTTTCGCCTCTTTATAAGCATTTGTCCCCTTGTATCTTCACGTTAGAAAGCACTACTTTAGCTAGTTGAATTTTGTTGTGTACTCCTTGGTAGCTGAATTTTGTTGTGTACGGTGTTTTAAAAGAGGGTCTATTGGGGAGACAGAGTGGCTCAGTTGGTTGGGTGTCTGAGTGTTCGTTTTGGCTCAGGTCATGATTTCACAGCCCTGAGATCAAGCCCCATGTCAGGCTCTGCGCCCAGTGGGGAGATTCTCTTTCTCCTTCTCCTTCGGTCCCTCCCCTGCTCATGCACTCTCTCTTTTTCTCTCAAATAAATAAAATTGTTAAAAAACAAAACAGATACTCTTCTGGCATTTTGGATGGGACAGATATTCATTTTGTACTCTTCATTTCATTTCATACTCTTCCTCATATTGCAAGACTCTTAGCATCCCTGAGCCCCTGCCACTGTCTGTCAGTAATACACTCTAGTTGTGACAACTCAGAATGCCCCCGCATATTTCAAAGTGCCATCTGGAGTGGCAGTGCCACCCAGGTTGAGAACCACAGTCTGATCTAGCTTTTGGATAAGGTTCTTGAAAACTACATGACAGGGAGGATTGTATTGTCGTCAGAATCCTCCTTTGTTGGGCTAATAATCAGTGTATCACCCACATACTGAAGTAAAGTTCCATTAATCAATTGTAACAAACCCCACAAAAACTATATGAGAGGAGATGTGGAAAGTGAGGGTTCTTAGCCCACTCATATACATTTAAGTATGAATTATTATTACCAATTTTTATATCCTGCTAGAGTCCTCGAGGAGATTGGGTAATGTCTAATCTCTCAGCCCAGCCCAGAAACAAATTCTAAAGAGAGAAGTTGAGAATTTTATTTTATATTTTAGTTAAGATCTCATAGTATACAATGAAGAGGTCATCAGATGGCAATTTAATGTTATTTTTTTAAACTGATTTGATATTTTGGGAAAGAAAATTAGGGAAGTGAGTTTTGAAACCAATAAAAAATATTTGTTTCTTTATTTCTATAGAGAGCTAACTTTAAGGAACTGCGTTTCCTATTAAAAGTGAAATTGAAACCTAAATACTTTAGAGATTTGCCTTTTTTCTTTATAGACAAATGTTTATAATACATAGAATGTGTATCATAGTTTCTCTGATATTTAAGAAGTTTATAATTTGTCTTTTAAAAAATCTTTATATGACCCCAGAGTGTAAGTCAGAAGCTGATGGCTGGATTTGTGGAGTGTTTGGATAGTGAAGACACAGAAGAATTTGTACGTCTAGAAGAGGGTATGTCTTCTACTCACATGTATTATTTTTTACTCTGTATAAATAACATAAAGAAAACTGTTAACTGTCTGTTGGTGATAAAAGAGAAGTTTGAGAATTTGCTAGCCCAAACATGTAAGGCTTTAAACAAATCTGCACTCTAATGGCTGATGAAGTGAACTTAAAGAGAACATGGAAGTTTGGAATACAAGCTTTATGTATTTAAACTTATCTGGACCTTTTTATTGTTTAGTAATTTTGTGTCATGAATTTCCACATTAAGGATCAGAACTTGAAAAGAAATTAGCTGGAATCCGTCATGAAACAAGAATCCACATCTTGAATCTTCTCATCACCTCTCTGGAACGCAACCCCCCCAACCTTGCTCTCTACCTCCTGGGCTTTGAACTGAAGAAACCTGTCAGTACTACAAACCTGCAAGATCCAGGTATAGCCAGAGGACACGTAGACATTGATTTTTTTCATCTTTATGTATCTAAGTGGTCATTCGTTGAATTCTGGGCTCATGGGATAATTCACTAGCAGTGAGAGGTCATATGGTAGGTAAGTCTTTAGAACTTAGATCTAAGTCAACAAATTAAGCCTTGGAGAATTTATTAATTTTCTATGTCAGTTTTGAAATTGTGTTTATAGTGGAGCATATATTTATGGAATTTTACATTTATAAAAGGATTTTTAGGTTTTTAATGCAGAAATGTGAAAAGCTGAATTTCTTTTTGGTTTCTCGTAGGAGTGTTGGGTTGTCCTCGGACGTGCCTTCACGCCATTTTAAACATCTTGGAGAAGGGAACTGAAGGGAGAACAGGCCCAGTGGCAGTGAGAGAATCTCCTCAACTCGCTGAACTGTGTTACCAGGTATACAGAAGGCTGTATTTAATAGCATTTAGTAGGAAAGATTTAATAAATGCTTGAATATATCACAGATCTGGAAGTGTAACAGTAAGACTTGAGTTGAAGTGAGTTCATTTGGGAGTTTGGCTTGTCTTTCATTTATAGATAAAATCCATGGAGCACAAACCCCAAGAACCTATAGATGTGTAGATCTTACGTGTTGCTCCCTTGAAAAACGAGGGAAATTAGATTTTTGAGATGGATTTTGACCCGGTAGTGTAGAAAGTATTCAGTGGTGCTATTTCAAGTTGTTTCTTTTTGGTGAAGACAGTAGTGGATTTGGGTCAGAAGACCTTGGATTCTCATCTCTGTCCCTTAACTAGCTACATCAGCTTGGGTGTGGCACGGAACTTGTCTGTGTCTAGTGTGTGCGGTGGGCTGTTGTGAGACTTAGCTGAGAGTGTAGGACTGTGGGTGAAAGCGCTGTTGAAGAACCACGTGACTCCGGCACTGGAGCCAAACGTAAGGTGGTGGAAAGTCAAATTAGTGCCAAGTTGAAACTGTACTGAGAGCTTCTGTTTTGCCTGTGTTCACTTACGATTATTTCTCATCTTACTCATTTTGTATTTGAAAAACTAGGCTCTCTAAGTGTGACTCATTTCTTAATTTCAGTAGCACCCTTGATTCATGTTTTCAGAGTAAGAAAGGCATTGTTGGCTTCTAGTGACCTGGAGATTTTTCTTCATTATGCTCCCATTTTTCTTTTTGTAGTTCTTTACAATTTTCTTCTGTCCTCTGGCTGTCCAAATAGTCCTTCACTGTGAGTCCTGTAAGGAAGGCCTGTAAACTAGGTCTCCCTCAGAATCAGAATGGGGGAACGAACTTGATGTGCATTTTAGCATGCTTTAGAATTCGATATATTTAAGTAGAAGTACTTGATAAGCTTAATCTAAAGGAGTTAGGCCAAAGGCTAAAGGAGTCTAGAGGAGTTAGGCAGGTGAAGTAAGTGAACAGAGCCAGATTTAAGACAGAAGTGGGAGAGGGCGGTGGGGGAAAGTCTGCCAGACCAGAAAGCAGATGCACTGCTACTCAGCTCCGCTGATTTTCACCACGTCAGAGTGTGGGCTCTGGTTCGCCAGATGCTCTGGTTTGTATCTTCATCCTGATCAATGAAAGCGTGTCTATTCCAGCGGTCTGCCAGCTTCTTACAGCTGCTCTGTGACTTTACTACTCAAACTGGGGTCCAGCCTCATCAGCTGACCCCCCCAGGAGCTTGTTAGCACCGAAGCGCAGGCCCCACTCCAAACTGCTGAGTCAGAATCTGCATTGAACCACGGAGCACTGCTCCATTTTTAGTGGAAGATGCTTCCTTCCCCATAGGTTTATACTTTATCCTGCTTCCCTTGTAGCAGAGGGAAGAGTTTGGACCTTCCTGATATCTTTGTCATCCAGCAGTACAAGGCCTTCTGGATGAAGAAGTTGAGACTGAGCCTGTGCCTTTGCTCTCCCTCTGAGGATGGAGATTTTTCCTGCCTTCTCTTGGGAACTGGGGAGGTTACTGGGTACACACTTGTAGAACGGCTTGTAGTGTTTCGGGAACTCACTTGCCGTGTCCTCCCTCCGACAGTGTGACCTCTCCCACATCTTTGAGCATCTGTTCTTGTATCTTCTCAATAGAGAAGATCTTGTATCTTCCCTGCTGAGCAGGGAGCCTTATGTGGGGGCTTGATCCCAGAACCCTGAGATCATCTCAAGTGGCCACATAATACGGATAACTGATTTTGTTTTGTTTGGAGAGGTTCAATATTAGCTTCTCAAATGCTTATTTGTTTATAGAGTACCAAAAATTACATCACAGCTATCTGGAAGACCAGCGTACATCTGCAACTGCACAATTCAAGTTTTACCTTGTGTTCTTTTTAGTTTTTTTCCTTGTGTAGACATGGTTTGTGTAGTTCTTTCTGCTGATGGCTTCCTGTGCTGCTGCAGTGTAAATTATCTGTAGATTGTTGCCAAGTTCTTTGCTCTAGCCAACACCTTCAGTACTTTCTGTTGTTCTGTATTTTTCTTTCTTTCTTTTTTTTTTTTTTTTTTAAAGATTTTATTTATGTATTTGACAGAGAGAGAGTGAGAGCGGGAACACAAGCAGGGGGAGTGGGAGAGAGAGAAGCAGGCATCCTGCTGACCAGGGAGCCCGATGTGGGGCTTGATCCCAGGACCCTGGGATCAGGACCTGAGCCGAAGGTAGATGCTTGACTGAGCCACGCAGGTGTCCCTGTCGTTCTGTATTTTTCTTAAGAATATAAGGTCAGACATGGATTTATAGTTGATTGTCATTCCTGGTTTTGTAAATTCACAATGAATACCGAATTGGCGAATATTGAGTCATTGCTCCTAGGGAAAACATAGTGTTAGACCCTGTAAGCCTCGGATCCTGGCATTTTCCTCAACCGATAATTCAATAACCTGGTTATATGTGTTTCTGTTAAAAGACACTTTACTTAATACATATCATTGATTCGTTAGCATTGAACTCAAGGCTAGTAGCACTACAGCTCGTGCCTGAATGAAGCTTACCTAACACCTATATTTTCTCTGTATGGCACGTCCTAGCCTTCTTGTACTTAGGAACACTTACTTCAGCCCTATGCTTGGGGGCTATTTTAAATAGCAAAATCACAAAATATGAAAAACAAAAGGCACAAAATAGGAAAAACAGAACACATACAATATATAGAAAGGACAGGTGTTACAACATTAAAGCTGAAATCAGGACAGAGCATTGCCTTCTTCAGCCTCAGCTGAGATGGTGCAAGGTGTTATTTAATTTAATCTGCATCTTCTTTCTATTTTTTTTTATTGCTTCAATTCTGGTAAATTTTTTGTCTTCCTGAGAGTCAGATAAATAAGGTACAGTTTTTAGAAGTTACTTCGAGTATTTTGTTATTAATAATAATTAAAGGGGCGCCTGGGTGGCTCAGTAGTTTAAGCCTCTGCCTTTGGCTCAGGTCGTGGTCTCAGGGTCCTGGGATTGAGCCCCACATTGGGCCATCTGCTTCGCGGGGAGCCTGCTTCCCCCTCCTTTCTCTCTGCCTGCTGCTCTGCCTACTTGTGATCTCTCTCTCTCTCTGTCAAATAAATAAATACAAATCTTTTAAAAATAATAATTAAAATACTAAACTTAACTGTGTGTATTAACAAACATACCTAGGTTGACTCCAAGATTAGCTCTGTAGTGATGTCATCAGCGCTGTCAGTTATATTCCGGTACGTTGTCTTGCGTCGGGTTGCCTGAGCATGTGTTTTATGTGTATTTACCCATTTTGCTTGAGTTACCGATGGATGTTCGTTTCCGGTTCACCTTTTACCTTAAAATTTTGAACGCACAGAAAATGACCTGGGGCTTTGCGCATCTCTAACCCTTCAGGTGATCTATCAGTTGTGCGCCTGCTCGGACACTTCCGGTCCCACCATGAGGTACTTGAGAACCAGCCAGGACTTTTTATTTTCTCAGTTGCAACATTTACCTTTCTCTAACAAAGGTAGGACATTATTTTCCCATACCATTAATAACTAATTTGTCAAGTCCGTGTTGCCTGGTTTTATTTGTACAGTGTTGGTGGTGGGGGATAGCAGTTACAGTATTTGTGGAATTCTGCTTTCATTTTGTTATTTTGCTTCTTTGTTACTTTGGATTGCTTCTGTAATTGTTCTCGAGAAGCCTCATGTTCTAGCTGCTGGCATAAAATTATTTAAAAATAGCTTGCCAGGGATAGAATTTATCCTTGTACTACCAAATAAAAATTTTTAATTGTGTTGAAGAGATAAGAAAGTATTTATATAAGATGATTCTGGAAATTCAGATTTTTCTGAGTGAAGGTGTTTAATTACAATCTTTTGTTTTACTTTTGTTTCTTGTGTATGTATTGAAACCAATTCAGGTCTTGACATGAGAAATGGAAAACTCAGTACAGTGGAAAACTATAAGGGAGTTTATTGACGGGGCCATCACAATCCCGGGCTACCTGTGTTTTATAGGAGTCTACTTTATATAATTTTCTTTTTGATCATTTTGTAACAATTTTCTGAATTCATATTATATCTAGATAGTTGTAGTCTGTGGAGTTTTTTTTAAGATTATTTAGTATCATCTTTATGTTATGTAAGCTCACAGATTGCATAATAAATTATTATTACTAGGAATTATCAGCTACTAATCTACTTTTTAGAGTGATGGTTTGAGAGGTCCTGGGGAATTACCTAATAGCAAAAAATTTTTCACTTCATTTTCCTATTAATCATGTCTTATTTTTAGTCCTAAGATTTTGTTTATATAACAAGCTTTTTAAGAAACCCTCTTTTCTATCTAATTAGAAAGAAAAGTTAATGTCTTATCTAGTACTGTATCTGTCTTTATTTATTTTTAAAAAAGATTTTATTTATTTATTTATTTGACAGACAGATATCACAAGTAGGCAGAGAGGCAGGCAGAGAGAGAGAGGAGGAAGCAGACTCCCTGCCAAGCAGAGCGCCCGATGCGGGGCTCCATCCCAGGACCCTGGGACCACGACCCGAGCCGAAGGCAGAGGCTTTAACCCACTGAGCTACCCAGGCACCCCTGTATCTGTCTTTTAAAAGTGAATCTAGTTTTGCCTGTTGACAATAGAGCTGGTGGCAGTAGTAGTATTTGGTGTCTTTTAAAGATTTTATTTATTTATTTGAGGGAGAGAGAGAGAGATCACAAGTAGGCAGAGAGGCAGGCAGAGAGAGGGGGAAGCAGGCTCCCTGCCGAGCAGAGAGCCCGATGCAGGGCTCGATCCCAGGACCCTGAGATCATGACCTGAGCCAAAGGCAGAGGGTTTAACCCCCTGAGCCACCTAGGCGCCCCTGTTGTATTTTATATTTATACTTTTAGAAATTAAGACTTTAGATCAGGCATATTAAGAATATTGGATTCAAAAGCTTTAAGTGATTCCCAATTCTAATGATATAGTTTCATTTTTGTTCTTGTTTCTGGAAAGGTTTTAGGATGCCCAGAGTAGGGAGGGGCTCGGTCCTTCTTGACAGCCGCTTTTCTCGTGGCTGCCAGGACATTGCGAAGTTCATCTCATCTTCTTGGTGTTGGTGTTAAGAAAAAGGTCCCCCTCTTTTTCTTGATGAACTTGAGAGCTCCTTGCCCTTGAAGACCTTGAGTGGCTCCCCAGCATATCTTGGATCATTTCTACATGAACTTGGTGTTCTTGATGAGGTGCCTGTCGTGGTTGGGCCTCAGCTTTCTCATGTTCTTGGTCACCTTGTGGCCCCTATTGAGGCCCACAGCCATAGGGTGGCTCAGGGCCATGACTTGAGTCACTGCTGTGGTGTAAAGACCAATGCTAATTCTGTGTTAAATCAGGTGGCCTTGATTATCTTAAGAGATATAAAATTATGCATTATATATTTGTTTTAGAAAATAAAAGTCAAACTGTATGTTAGGGCTTTTTTTTTTTTTTTTTAAGATTTTATTTATTTGACAGACAGAGATTACAACTACTTAGAGAGGCAGGCAGGGAACTAGGAGGAAGCAGGCTCCCCGCTGAGCAGAGAGCCGGATGTGGGGCTCAATCCCAGGACCCTGAGACCATGACCTGAGCTGAAGGCAGAGGCTTTAACCCACTAAGCCACCCAGGTGTCCCTAGGGCTTTTTTTTTTTTTTTTTTACAAGTTATATATTTGAGAATTAATTTTTTTCAAGTGTGAAGTTCCAGATTAATGTCAAAATAGGACAGACTTAGAATTCTGTAGATCTCTGTAAAATTCTGGTAATGGAAGCTTGATTATCTCGTATTCTTCATTTGCTTTGGCTTATCTTTTATAGACATATATTTCTTTTTTCTCTCTTAGCATCTGTTTTTGCTTTTTAAATTTCCTTAGAGTGATAAATTATGATGGCAGGTTTCAGAAGTTATTGACTGTGTTACGTCGAAAAACACCTTTATGAGTTACAGAATTTAGGTCTGTTACGATCCTGTGTTACTACTCTGTGAAACCAAATCTCTATATAACTTGCAGAGTATGAAATGTCTATGCTGAACCAGATGTCATGGCTAATGAAAACCGCCTCCATAGAACTAAGGGTAACTTCTCTGAATCGTCAGCGGTCCCATACCCAGAGGCTCCTGCACCTCTTACTAGATGACATGCCCGTGAAACCGTACTCAGGTCAGCGTGTGTGCGTTGGCATTTGTTTTATTGTGCTGCTGACTGGTCTGTGTGAATGCGAGCACAACAGTCTTGTGCTTAGCATGTAATTGTAGGCCAAATAAGTTCTTCTGTCTTTAGAATTTTCTTCCTTAAAACACAGAATTTTTTTTTCTTTTAAAGATTTTATTTATTTATTTGACAGAGAGAGAGCACAAGTAGATAGAGAGGCAGGCAGAGAGAGAGAGAGAGGGAAGCAGGCTCCCTGCTGAGCAGAGAGCCCGATGCGGGACTCGATCCCAGGACCCCGAGATCATGACCTGAGCCGAAGGCAGCGGCTTAACCCACTGAGCTACCTAGGCGCCCAAGACAGAATTTTTAAATCATCCCATAATTGTCATTTTATTATTGCTTGAAGCATTCACATTCTGCTATATTCATATCCACAAATATTCAGTGGAGTGTGTCACACTGAGCCAGCATGACCCATGATATTTTAATGTGTCTTATGCATGCAAATTAAGCATAAGCTTTTCTAATCATCTCACTGGCATGATTGGGTCCTGCCTCTTTGGGAGTTCTGATTATCCTCTTTACAATTGTGAAGTGCATCTCCTAGGGGCGGAAAGAATTAGATGAATGTTGTTGGTAAGTCCTCATCATCTCTGCATTTCAATTATCCTTTTGCAGAGGGCTCTTTGACCTAGCTGCAGTGACCTAGAAAAGAAATACTTTATGTTTGTTATTTCCAATAAATGTTACAAGTGTGTTGTTCTTTTCCTAATCTGCTATTATTGACGCTCTAACAGATGGTGAAGGAGGAATAGAAGATGAAAATAGGTCTGTCTCTGGGTTCCTTCACTTTGACACTGCTACAAAAGGTAAAGCCCTTTGAATCTGTAACAACTTTATAGGTATATATTAAATTGCTTAAAATTTCAGAAGGTAATTATTACTCCTGTATCTGCAAATTCTGAATTGGTATAGAAAAGCTTTGGAAAGGATTATTTGCCATTCAGAAATAATTTTTTTAAAACTAGGATGAATGAATGGAAAAAATGTTTTTGTAAATGGGTATATTAGAAATAAAGTCAAATTTAGATTTCAACCCAGTCTTCTGTTGCTGGACTTGCTTGAATATAGCACTGCCTTTGGGCATGAGCTGAGTACAATGATTTGCTCTTCTCCTGATGGTCCCAAGTAAAACCGAACTACTTTTTATTTTTTATTTCTAGTACGTCGAAAAATTTTAAGTATTCTTGACTCGATTGACTTCAGTCAGGAGATCCCTGAGCCTTTGCAGTTAGATTTCTTTGATCGAGCCCAGATCGAACAAGTTATTGCTAACTGTGAACACAAGAATTTACGGGGACAGACAGTCTGCAATGTCAAGGTGAGGATTATTGCGAAGTGTGTGCAGTATCAAGTGCTTCTGACTTTGAGTCATTGGACAAAAATAGAGCCATACAGTTGTTTTTTGATAAGGATACTGGTTTATTGGGCTGTGGTTTTCATTTTTCAAAAAGCTAGGAAATGAAACTGAATAAGCCACACTAACTTTACCTCTTTTTTTTTTTTTAAGATTTTATTTATTTATTTGACAGAGAGAGATCACAAGTAGGCGGGGGGTGGGGGGGAAGCAGGTTCCCCGCTGAGCAGAGAGCCCGATGCGGGGCTCCATCCCAGGACCCTGAGATCATGACCTGAGCAGAAGGCAGAGGCTTAACCCACTGAGCCACCCAGGTGCCCCCTAACTTTACCTCTTTAAAAGGTTTCCCATCACCTTCCTGAGAGCAGTCATGCTGCCCAGTTGTGGAATGGTTTTAGCTATTTAATTCTCTACCAGGTGAATGGTAATGGCCTCACTAGTAGGAAGACGATATCCAAGGGCATTTGCACAAACTGATCTGCTACAGAGGCTCTTTGGTACCACTTAGTAATGCGAGGGATACCTAAAGTTTGTAACTAGAAACTCGATAGTGCCACTTGAAGATAGTATGTAAAGGTGTCCAAAACTATTAGCTCTAGGGCAGTTTATAGTAATTGCTAGTGGTATTGTTCTGTCAGTGTCTGCAGTGGTCTGATTTTTCTTTCTCGATTATATAGCTTCTCCATAGAGTTCTTGTAGCTGAAGTAAATGCCCTTCAGGGAATGGCAGCCATAGGACAGCGACCTCTGCTAATGGAGGTAAGCCCTGTTGAGTATGTTTGTTTTAACCTTTTTTAACGACTTAACTGCCAGTTCAAAAATAAAACAGTAAACTGACTTGTAGTTGATTAATAAGTAAACTATTTAAAATTAAACATTAATGGAATCTTTCATTTTGACTTTAAAACTTTGATACTCTAATCCGAAGTTAACATCTGGATGCCAGAGGAAATAACATCTTTTTCTGCTACACTAGTTAGGGATTTGCAGCCTGTCCATATTGCGTATTAGACTTCCCTTGCTCTCTGTCAGTTAGGGAAGAGAGAGTCATTTGTCATCACAGGTGGGGAGGAATGCATAAGAGGTCAGGTGGGAAGAATCACGTGTATGGACACACAGCTGGCTAGGCCAAAGCAAGAGGCAAAGAAATAAAAGATGTATCAGGGAAACAGGCCCTTGACCTTGAGTTATAGGTACCTCTGGTGCTCCACAGTAAGTGTAAGTAGATAATACAAAGAGAAGATGGGGTTAAAAAGCTCATTTTTACCCATACTGCCTCTGCTTATTGACATGCACGTGGAAGGTTTCCAAAGTATACTGTAAGTGTCTTCGGAGGAACGAACAGTGTTAAAAATAGGACTCTGTTGGGACTCAGCCTAGCTCAGCTGGAGGAGTGTGCAACTTGGTCTCAGGGTCATGAAGTTTGAGCCCCACATTGGGTATAGAGATTACTAAAAAAGATAAATGAACTGAGAGTTGCTGGAGGGTAGAGGGGAGGAGGGATGGGGTAACTGGGTGATGGACATTAAGGAGGGTATGTGTTGTAATGAGCCCTGGGTATTACATAAGACTGATGAATCACAGACATGTACCTATGAAACCAGTAATACACTGTATGTGAATTAATCGAATTTAAATTTTAAAATATTTAAAATAAAAAAATAATTAAAAAAGATAAGTAAATTTTATTTTTTTAAAAGACTTTATTTATTTGAGAGACACCCTCAAGCATGAGTGGGGGCGAGGCAGAGGGAGAGGAAGGAGGAGAAGCCGACTCCCCTCTGAGCGGGGACTTTGACGTGGGGCCTGATCCCAGGACCCCAAAATCATGACCTGAGCTGAAGTTAGTCATTTAACCAACTGAGCCACCCAGCTGCCCCAATAAATATTAAAAAAAAAAAAAAAAAAAAAGGACTCTGGTTGATAAAAGATATCATTTGCCCATGCAGTAACCTTGTGATTCAATTTCTGTGTCTTTAGGAAATCAGCACTATACTTCAGTATGTGGTAGGAAGAAACAAATTGCTGCAGTGTCTTCATGCAAAACGGCATGTATTAGAGTCGTGGAGGCAGCTGGTAGAAATTATACTGACAGCTTGTCCCCAGGACCTCATTCAGGCAGAGGATCGACAACTGATTATTCGTGATATTTTACAAGATGTGCATGACAAGGTGACATACTTCCTAAATTGCTTCCTAAACTTCCTTACTTCATAATTACTTCCTATATTGCTGAACAAATATTTGTAAACCATCTAAACACAGTTTGCCACCATCCTCCCCCCCCCTTTGTATTAGGAATAAATAGAGTTGCACACTGCTAGTGTTAAAACTTCCCTTGAGAAAGACTTCTGTATAGTAGTGGCTCTCAACGCAAGTGTGTATCAGAATTATCTAGGGAGCTTTTTAAAGATACACAGGGATAGATCCCACCCCGGACATACTGGATGGGGCACTGGTGGTGAGGCCATTTATGAATGTACAGTAAAAAACCTAAGGAATGTTGATAGGAATCCCTTCTGGTTAGGAGCACGTGTTTACCAGCATCGTGTTTAAATTTCTTTCTATATATTAGTTTTTGTTTTCTTTGAACAGTGCCATTCCATTCTTACATTCTTTTGGTAGTTGAAAAGCTAAATGCATGTAAAGCCTGCTAATGACTGTAGCTGAAAGCGGAGTCCTCACTCTGATTTGTCTTTCTGCTTTAAGATACTGGATGACGAAGCAGCCCAGGAGTTAATGCCGGTGGTGGCAGGTGCTGTGTTCACCCTGACTGCTCACCTAAGCCAAGCCGTTCGCACGGAACAGAAGCAGCCATTAGTCTTGGGCCCCGGGGAGACCCACTGTGCTTTTATGCTTGATAGTTCTTTCGCCTCCCCTCCTCCAGCAGAGAACCCGGTGGTGGGTTTTGCTTCTATTGGAGATTCTTCGCTTCACATCATATTGAAGAAACTCTTGGACTTCATTTTGAAGACAGGTTTTTTTCATCTAAAGTTCTTATAAATTATACCTTTTATATTTGTTTGAACTTTAATCTTAAGAAAGGTTTTTACTATGTATCTCCTTAGGTGGCGGATTCCAGCGAGTGAGGACACACCTGTATGGCTCTCTGTTGTATTACTTACAGATCGCCCAGAGACCGGACGAACCAGACACGTTAGAAGCAGGTAGAACTGGATAGATTTCTCATCTTTTTGGTTTTAGTGATTGGTTACTTTAAATTAAAAAAAAAACAACCCTTTTCCATCTCTTGGCGAAGCAAATCTTAAGAAATGGGTCTTTATGGAATCATTAAAGGTCTGCTCTAAAGTCGAGGAAGAATGTTCAATTTTCTAGTACTCATGTACTATCTTCTCATAATAGCCTGGCTGGCTCAGTGGGTTCAAGCCTCTGCCTTCGGCTCGGGTTGTGATCCCGGGGTCCTGGGATCAAGCCCTGCATCGCACTCTCTACTCAGCAGGGAGCCTGCTTCCTCCTCTCTCTCTCTCTTTCTCTCTGCCTACTTGTGAGCTCTGTCTGTCAAATAAATAAAAAACTTTATTAAAAAAAAAAACAACCAAACCCTCAGATACCACTTTAGCTTATATATATTTTTAACTCCCTCTATTGTCTCTGGTCCCACTGAACAATATGTGATACTTAGAGTATCCATGTCTTTCTTCTTTTGCAGTACATTACAGTGCACATCTAGTTGAATCTTTTCTTTCTTTTTTTAAAGATTATTTATTTGACAGCGTGCGCAAGTGCACAAGCAGGGGGAGTGGCAGGCAGAGGGAGAACATGGGGAGAACAGGACATGGGGCTCGATCCCAGGACCCTGGGATCATGACCTGAGCTGAAGGCAGCTGCTTAACTGACTGAGCCACCCAGGCGCCTGTAGTTGAAGCCTTTTCAAATGACTGTGTTGTTCCGTAATATGGAAACATTTATTTCCCTACTTGGATTATTCATAGGCACTTCCGTTGTTTCTGATTTTTTACTGGCACAAAAGTGCTACATCAGATATTCTTTTATATGCCTGTGTATTTTTCAAGAAGAATCCTTCGTGGTAAAATTTCCATGTGAAAGAGTGTGCACATATTTATTTTAGTAGATTCTACCAAATGGCCTTTTCCTATATGAAGTCTCATCATTCGTGCACGTGTATCTTTGTACTAATGTGAGGGTTTTTTGGATAAATCCCAGGAAGTAGAATTTCTTGGTCAAACGTAAGGCCTATTTCAAATATTGATAAATTCCACTTTCTAAAATATTAGCTTTTTTTTTTTTTAAGATTTTATTTATTTGACAGACAGAGATCACAATTAGGCAGAGAGGCAGGCAGAGAGAGAGGAAGGGAAGCAGGCTCCCTGCTGATCAGAGAGCCCGATGCGGGGCTTGATCCCAGCACCCTGGGATCCTGACCTGAGCCGAAGGCAGAGGCTTTAACCCACTGAGCCACCCAGGTGCCCCTAAAATGTTAGCGTTTTTAATTAAGAGTAATAACCTGGACTCTTCGGTCTCCGGATATGAAAAATGTTTTTAACAATTCAGCAGGTGAGTGTATAATACTCTATACCAGGGTTATCCTGCTATTTAAGAACTTGCCATAAGCACCTTTTGATAATGGACTCCTGGTACCCTGCTGAGAACGGTTATAAGTATTTGCTATTTTGTACACAGGTTTTTAAAAGCCACTTCGTGTGTAAGACCCAAATTATCTCATATTACTCTTTACCGGCTATATATTTTTACATATCTTTCTTAGAAGGTAATAATAGCCAAGTGATGTATTTATAGAAATGCTTTACTCAAAAAATGCACAAAAGTATTTTTAAAGTCATTAAATAATAGTTAAGAGAAGCTTTTTAGGCAGATAGGAACTTTTATAAAGAGAGATAGTAATAATGGACGTTCTACTCCCTGCTCCTCTCCCCCAACACGTCACCCCCATGTTTCTCTTGTCTAACATTTTTTAATATTCTATTTAGTAGAACTATGGCAAAATCCCCACATAACCACTAGATGGCACGCCACAACTTGCTTTTAATAAAAGGCACGATTATCAAGATGTTAAAAGTAGTGTGACCACAAAAGAAAATTCTCCTTTGTTTTTAATTTTCAAGTGATCTGTTTTTAATTTCATCCCTTAGTTTTTTTTACCACTTAATTGCTGCTAATGTTGACTTATTTTTATTTTTAAATTTTATTTCTTTTTTTATATTTTATTTATTTATTTGACAGAGAGGGAGAAAGAGAGACAGTGAGAGAGGGAACATAAGCAGAGGGAGTGGGAAAGGGAGAAGCAGGCTTGCCGGTGAACAGGGAGCCCAATGCAGGGCTTGTTCCTAGGACCCTGGGATCATGACCTGAGCTAAAGGCAGATGCTTAATGACTGAGCCACCCAAGCAGTCCTATTTTGACTTATTTTAAATAACAGAATATTTATTCCCTAGATACTAGTGTTTTTAAGTTTCAAATTAGGCATATTAAATTCAGGGGCGCCTGATTAGCTCATTCGGTTGAGCATCCAACTCTTGATTTAGCTGAGGTCTTGATCTCAGGGTCTTCATTTTAAGCCCCACATTGGGCTCCATGCTGAGCATGGAACCTACTAAAAAAAGAAAAAGAAGAAATTAAATTCAATAAATATTTATTGAGGACATGTATATATATATTTTGACACTATCATTTTCTATTTTGTTTTAAAACAAAAACTGATTTTTTAAAAAAGATTTTATTTATTTGTGAGAGAGAGAGAGAACACAAGCAGGGGGACAGCAGAGGGAGAGGGAAAAGCAGGTTCCCTGTTGAGTAGGGAGCCCAGTGTGGGGCTCGATCCCAGGATCCTGGGATCATGACCTGAGTCAAAGGCAGATGCTTAACCAACTGAGCCACCCAGGCACCCCCCAGAAACTAATGTTTTAATGCCTGTATACTTATTTTTCCATACCACTTTCACTTTATTTATTTATTTATTGTTTAAATAAAGAGTTTGTTTATTTTAGAGAGAGATACCACACATGCAAACAGAAGAAGGGGTGCAGGGGGAGGGAGAGAGAGAATCTCTAGCACACTCTACACTGAGCACCTAGCCCAGTATGGCGATCATGACCTGAGCTGAAATCGAAGGGTTGGACAGTTAACTGAGTGAGCACTCAGGTGCCCTTACTTTATTATTTTTTTTTTTAAGATTTTATTTATTTATTTGTCAGAGAGCGAGAGTGAGCACAGGCAGACAGAGTGGCAGGCAGAGACAGAGAGAGAAGCAGGCTCCCCGCCGAGCACGGAGCCCGATGTGGGACTCGATCCCTGGACGCTGGGATCATGACCTGAGCCGAAGGCAGCCGCTTAACCAACTGAGCCACCCAGGCGTCCCATATTTTTAACATAACTATATATACTGGATACTGGGCAGTTATTTTCTCTGTTTTGTGTAAAAGGAATATTACTTACATAGACTAAATGACTTGCTTGTCTGTAATAGATCTGAGATTAGAATTCGGCTTTCTCAATCTGTAATAGAATGTTGCTTCTCCTGACCAGAGCATCTCACATCTTTATCTTTTTTGTTGTTGTTGTCTTTTTGCAATTTGTAATTTTTTCCTTTTAATTTGATAGATAATATCTGCCAGCAATGTATTTGTAGCTCACATTTTAAGTGAATAATTTCTAGTGCGTAAAGAGCATCTATAGATCAATAACCCAGTCGAAAAATGGGCAAAGGATATGAGCATATGGTTTAGGGAAAAAGAAATTCAGATGGCTCTTTTTTTTTTTTTTTTTTTAGATTTTATTTGTTTATTTGACAGAGAGAGATCACAAGTAGGCAGAGAGGCAGGCAGAGAGAGAGAGAGAGGGAAGCAGGCTCCCTGCTGAGCAGAGAGCCTGATGCGGGACTCGATCCCAGGACCCTGAGATCATGACCTGAGCCGAAGGCAGCGGCTTAACCCACTGAGCCACCCAGGCGCCCCGGCTCTTTTTTTTTTTTTTTTAATATTTTATTTATTTGACAGAGAGAAATCACAACTAGGCAGAGAGGCAGGCAGAGAGAGAGGAGGAAGCAGGCTCCCTGCGGAGTAGAGAGCCCGATGCGGGGCTCGATCCCAGGACCCTGGGATCATGACCTGAGCCGAAGGCAGAGCCTTTAACCCACTGAGCCACCCAGGCGCCCCTCAGATGGCTCTTAAGTGTATAGTTAGCTTTCTGAAAATCCCTACAGGTAGATTTCATCGCCTCGAGCTGACAATGCAGATCTGGGGAGGAACAAAAGCATACGTTCTCTGAGTAAATTCTTATATTTCTTCTTATATGGAAGATTCTTAGATGTTTTTCCAGTTAAGAACATGGTAGTGAAAATCTGACATTGCTTTTGCATGTGTAATCCCTAGGGGTTAGTTGATAAGAGTTGACATCGTGAATATCTCACTTTGTATCCTTTTCACCTTTTAATTTCTTTTTTACCAGTGACCACTAGGAGAAAATATGGATAATTGGACCAGAGCCTAAATGTTTAATATGAAGCACCATTGTTATATTCCTAATTTCTGGTTTGGTTTGTTTCCTAAACCCTAGTGTTATAAAAACACTTTCCATTTAAATACAGATTGATAAACAAAGATAACACATTTTTAGCACATTTTTTTTTAATCAGGTTAATGTTTTCAATAGAAGTTTATTTATAAAATTATGCTAACACTTTGGGGCAGAGAGTGTAGTATATCTTCCTTAGTTTTATCTCCATGAGATTAGCCCTGTTTGAATGTTCTATTGTAATCTCAGTAAAATGGATTATATTGCTTTTAAAACAGATTAATAACTTTTCATTTTCTAGGAGCTTATCGTTCAACTTGATAAGCTCATTGGTACAGCTGTATGGAAGATGTTGGTTCAGTTACTTAATTTTGAAATTGTTTAAATTGTTGCAATCTTAAACATTTTTTATTGTAAACTTTTCTCATGTGTTCTTTATTTTTTAAAGATTTGTTTATTTGAGAAACAGCATGTACGTGCATGCTCATGAGTGGGGGGCGGTTGCTGAGGGAGAGAATCTTCAAGCAGACTCCCCACTGAGTGCCGAGCCCAACACAAGGCTTGATCTCTTAAGCCATGAGATCATGACCTGAGCCGAAACTAAGAATTGGACACTCAATTGACTGAGCCACCCAGGGGCCCCATGTTCTCATAGTTTTAAATTGGCTTTTGTTTTCTCTTAATTTTGACAAGTTAATGATACTCAGTTTTATACTTTATAAGTAAGCATTAGAAATTGTCACAAGGATAAGGAATTTTCTGTTCTCATAATTCTTTCGGGGCTCTTGTAAATTTTGAGCAAGAATATTCTTATTCTTTGTGAAACTATAATATCAATTCATCTTTTCTAAAAAAGAGGTTAGAAAAGACAATCTATTGCCATTATTAAATTTTTTAGACTCCTTTGGTGAGATTCTCAGTTTTTATGATCTAGGCATTAGTGTGATTTGGTATTATAGTATAAATACACGTATAATTCATAAAGTAGTGAGACTAAAAGGATTTCATAGAGAATCTTGCCTGCTATTGATTCTGTTCTTTTGAGTCTGATTCCAATAAGAGACTTAAAAACACGAGCTATAGCTATATGTGTATGTAGGTAGTTAAGTGTAGGCTCTTTGCTTGATGTGAATTTAGGTGTCCATTTCTCATTTATTTTTTTAGAACCTGGGCTGCCTGGGTGGCTCAGTTCTTTAAGTGACCGACTCTTGATTTTGACTCAGGTCATGATATCAGGGTCATGAGATGGAGCCCTGTTTTGTGCTCTAAGCTGGGCATGGAGCCTTCTTAAGATTCTCTCCCTCTTCTTCTGCCCCCATAATTCACACACATGTGCATGCATTCTCTCTCTGTCTCTCAAAAAAAAAGAACCTGAGAACCTGACTAAAAGTTAATAATTATCAGGCATTTAGAAACTATTTTTAGCTTTTAGTTTTTATTTCAAAATATATACTGAATATAGGAAGTTTAGAACATACTAATAAACAAGGAGAAGAAGAGGGCACACATTTTACCCTGCTAAGAGCTACCACAAGATTTTGGCTCGAGTCAGCCATCATTTTATACTTATTTATAATTTCCCTTTTCTCTCCACTCAGTATTTTATGAACTTTTTTCTTAAGTAATGTTTAATAGCTCTGTACATTTTGTCACTTACAAAATACTGTAATTTATTTAGCCTACCCATTTTTGGACATTAGGATTATTTCCAGTTTTTCGTAATACAAATAAAAATCAGTAATCATTCGGTGTGGTTGGTTATTTTTATTCTAAGAAGCAGAAAATATTAATTGGGTTCTTGTTTTCATAAGGATTATATTCTAGTAGAAATGACAATATATGTACTTATAAAAGAGGAAGTGTTAAATGGATGATATAGACCAGATGCCAGCAAACTTTTTCTGTAAAGGGCCAGATAGTAAGTATTTTAGGCTTGCAAGCCATATGCTGTGTGTTGCAACTACTCAACCCTGCCATTATAGTGTGATAGCAGCCAGAGACTGCAAATGAAGGACCGTGAGTTTGTTGCATTTTCATTAAGCTTTTTTTAAAACAGGTCAGATTTTGCCCACAGCCCTTAGTTTTCAAACCCCAAGTATGAATTTATAAGAGGTAAGAGATCAAAAAAGATCAAGACTTTCACTGGTCTTTGCAGGTAAAGATGTATTTACACAGGAATAAATGGAGGAGGGCTTTTTAGGCAAGGCCCAGACTAGGAGGGAGTAAAGACTAAGGAGAGTGGCCTGGGTATAAGTAGGGGAGAAGGTTGATGGCAAATAAAGTCAAGTAGAGAAGGTAGGACCGTATTTTTAATGACCTTGGAAATGAAATTGCAGTGTTAGAGGTGGTTGGATTAAGCATTGATAGCTATTTTATTATTTATTTATTTATTTATTTATAAGATTTTATTTTTTTATTTGACAGAGAGAGAGACAGCCAGAG